>NC_064858.1:52640139-52967996 GCF_024139225.1 Suncus etruscus | reverse complement strand
CAGGGGAGGGAAAGAAGGGAGGGAGGGCATTGGGTGTGGGAATGTTGTATGGTGAAGGGGGGTGTTCTGTTTGCGACTGAAACCCAACTATAATCATGTGTGTAATCATGGTGCTTAAATAAAACATTTTTAAAAAAAGAAAGGGGAAAAAAAGAAAAAAACTCTATACCAACAGAAGAGACTGGAAAAGAGCCTTAAGACAGACAATCAGACAATGGAAAAAATCCTCAAAAAATTTGAACAGATGAAAATAGAGGTCTTTGACAAACTCAGCAGAAACAACATAAAAATCATTTGAGTCCCAGAGACCCAGGAAGAAACCCTCAGGAAGAATCAACGGTCAAAAGCATCATTGCAGAGAAACTCCAAAAGTTAATGACTGCATACAACCAAATCCTGTATGCCCAAAGAGTACCAGCTGAAAGAGACCTGTGGACGCATCCTAGTAATAGTGATGAATTCCATGAATAGGGATAGAATACTGACCAAAAAGTGAAATTACAATCAAAAGACCATCCTTAAGATTTACAGTAGACCTGACAAAAGAAATCCTCAAAGCCAGAAGGCTTTGCACTCCTAAGGATATACCCTAGGACCACTAAAATATGATACAATTATGTTCTCTGCACTCCTATGTTTATTTAAGCACCATTTACAATAGCCAGAATCTGAAAAAAATATAGATGCTCAACAACAGATGAGTACCTAAAAAAAACTGTGGTACATATACACAATGGAATAGTATGCAGCTGTCAGGAAAAATAAAGTCATAAATTTTTTCGATACATGGGTGGACATGGACATTGAAACTATTATGATTAGTGAAATGAGTCAGAGGAAAGAGATAGACACAGAATAGTCTCACTCTATATAATAATTATATAAATACATAATTATAATACACTATTGTGAAAATACCCAGAGACAATAGAGACAAGGGCTGGCAGGACTGGCCCATGACATGAAGCTTACCACAAAGAGTTATAAGAGTAGTCATAGAAATAACTACACTAACAACTATCATGACAATTGTAGTGAGTGAGAGAAATAGAATGCCTGTCTCAAAGACAGGAGGGGGAAGGGAATGAAGGAGATGGGGACATTGGTAGTGGGAATGTTGCACTGATGAAGACTGGTGTTCTCTTCTATAACTGAAACCCAACTACATTCATGTTTGTAATCATGGTGCTTAAAGAATAATATTATAAAGAAAGTAAAGTTACCATTGAAAATTCCAAAGCTAAAACTTAATGTATGACACATAAGAATTTCATACAATTATTTGTTCAATTGTAACAGGTAATAATATAACTGTATATTGCAATTATCTTCTTTCTTTTTTTCCTCTTTTCTTCCCTTGATAATCTCCCAGAATTTAGTTAGATGCTCATCCCCATTGGTATTAGAGGACATCAGGGTGACACTCATGTAGTGTTTGGGAGGGCTCTGAGATTTTTAGGTTTAAATTAGGAAACTCACACATGCAAGACCTGTGTTCTACCCCACTCAGTGCATAATCTTCATAGACCTCATTCAATTAATTCATGGATGTCTTGGTTTAATTTATTTAAAAAGCAATTGTAAAACACAATATGTATATAATTGTGCAATCAACATATAGAAATGCATTCTTTTAACAATCACAATTCATAGGTAGATTACTTTAATGTCAAGCTTTATTAGATTAAGAAAAAAGATTGATTAAATTGAAATTGAAGAAAACCAGAAAAAACTGAAGAGAACCAGATAAGACAAAAAAAGTTTTGTATAAAAATTCAGTTAAATACACATACTAAACATAGCACTTCCTTTTTCCATTTTAATAGGCAAATGATAAATATAAAAATAATAGTAACAATGAATTATTGAGATTGTAACATACAAGCTGCAACAAATATAATAATATTAGTAATAATAATAAGGGAGGGCTAGAGTCTTATAGAAACAAAGTTTTACATATAACTGGGATTAAATTAGAGTAAAAAAAAGTAGATTAGAGGAAGCGGTGGCGCAAGCAGTAGGGTGTTTACCTTTCATTCGCTAACCTAGGATGGACCATGGTTTGATCCCCAGCATCCCATATGGACCCCCAAGCCAGGAGTGATTTCTGAGCACATAGCCAGGAGTAACCCCTGAGTGTCACCGGGTGTGGCCCTAACACCAAAACCAAACCAAAACAAAACAAAAAAGTAGATTAAGGTAAATTAAGATGACATGTAAATACTAGATAACCCCTTAGCAAATAATTAAGAATATTTAAAGTTTAAAAATACTTAGAATGGGGGCCAGAGTGAATAGGTACAGTGAATAGGACAGTTGCCTTGCATGCTACAGACTCCAGTTAAAGCCTAGTCATCAAGTATCATCTCCTAAGCCCACCAGGAGTAATACCTAAAAACATATAAATATATGAATATGTATGCAGATAAGTATATGTATATTTTTATATATTTCCATCCATAAATCCATCATTTTAAATATTAACAATTTATTTAACTGTTGGCATTTCTTTTGATCCACTTGCCCAATAAATATTTATCTAGCAACTTTTACATTTAAGGCATCTGGATTACATGGTTGGTAAATTTAAAGTAAATACATACTCCGAAGATAAAATTTTGCTAGCTTCAGAAGTTCTAACATGACAATGACAACATGGACTCTGAATTTCTGTTTGTTTTATTTTTGAACCACACCCAGAAGTACTCAGGGCTTATTCCCTGGCTCTGTGTTCAGAGATTACTCCTAATGGGTGCTGGAGACCACATGTGTTGCCAGAGATCCAAACTGGGTCATCCAATTGCAAGACAAATAAGTGCCTTACCCACTTTGATCTCCCTGGCTCTGAATACACCCCCTTTTTATTTGTTTAATTGTGTTATAGGTGATAGATCATGTAAGTCACTTTGAGATTAAGCATGTTTTAAATTCAAGTGATTAAAAAATATGATCTCAACTTCATTATATGGGATTTAAAGCTGTTATGTGTTAGGTACTTTACATGCTTTATGAGAGAGGTTTTTATCATTATCCACAATTTAAGATATAAATTTATTTAAATGGAAGCTATGAGAAAATTGGAAAATGATCAAAAGTCATCACCAGAAAGTAGTGCAGGAAGATTCTAAAAGGAATTCCCAGTTAAAGTTGAAGTTCTTACGTCTCATTCTTAAAACTTCACTAAATATTTAATAGAGACTAGAAGTAACCTTTGAATTTTTACAACCTGTTAGAATGCTCTATAATATATTTTTCCTATAAAATACTTGCCTTTTAAAAATTCATCTTGAGAAATCTATCACCATATACAGGGTCACCTCAAGCCTCTTCTTTCCTCCAGCATTTGTTTTGCAAATTCAGCTACAGAAAGGGTTTGATCAGTAAAAGAAAAAAGATGTAGTTTCACTTTTTTTTTAGGTATTTTATTGTAGTCTCTCACTAAAATTTTAACAGCTCTGAGTTCAGTTTTTCAAACCAAATTCTAACAGTGCCCTTTCTATATTATACATAAACATATATATTAATTTATTTTTATTAATTTATTTTTAAAATTTTAATTTTTGTTTTGTTTTTTTTGGGGGGACACACCCTTTGATGCTCAGGGATTACTCCTAGCTGGCTATGCATTCAGAAATTGCTCCTGGCTTGGGGGACCAAATGGGATGTGTGGGACATCAAACTGCAGTTCATCTTAGGTTAGCTTGTGCAAGGCAGACGCCTTACCACTTGTGCTACTGCCCCATGCTTTATACATATATAAACCAAAATGGAGTTGATAAAGACATACAACTACAAGAAATAATATTTTCTGTCTTTGTAAGAAAGAAAGAGTGGAAAAACTATGAAATTAGGTAAAAAGACAACAATTTTTAAAAGATACTATTGACAGACACAGAGCATTCTTGCATGATAGTTTTCTCTTTACAATTGTTTCAAAAGAAACTGATTATAGAGACACACAATCATATTTTGGGGACAATTAAGAAATTAAAATACATCCCAATTATTTCTTCGGTTATATTTAACCGAAATATATATTTAATATATTTTATATATAAATATAAATAATATATATTTAATATATAGAGAGAGCTGAAATCCAGAATAGATTTAGGGCTTCAAGGAATAAGTTTCTATTATCTGAAAAATTCACTCATTTAAAATATGCATCCCAGTATTATTAACTCACACAGTGGCCTTAGGAAAGTTTATATTCTCAGATACTTTGATATCTATAAAATGAGGTTAATTACAATGAGGGGTCAGTAGTTGGAATTAAATGAGATCAAGTAAAATATGGTTTCTGGCATGAACTAAAGAATAGAAAAAATTTATTTTGCTTTATAAATTCTACGAGTTTGCAATCTCCTATGTTTTTTTTTTATCCATGGATTTAGCTATTTGCAATTTAAAGTTTAGGAGAACTCTGTATCAGAGGTATGTTTATCATGGAATTTCTTGCTGTGTCTTCAGATCCAACTTTGCTTGTTTTCTTATTATTTCCTACAATTACATGAGGATCAATTATATTTATCACCTCTATTTTTTCTTACCTAACCAACCTATTAAAACCACACAGTAGCCATGACTAAGTTTAAATATCTCTAGACCAGCTTCTGAAGACTGAGATTTTATTTCCTTTCTGCCAGTATTTCACTGTGTAAAATTGGAAAAGCAGCCCAACTTCTGGAAAATTTTATGGCCTGAGTTATTTTCTAATATTTGCATCACCAATTGAAAAGTATTTTATGTCAATCTTGGAACCTCTTAAATGCTTTCTTTAGATAAAATGCAATCTATGCATAGTATAGTATTTAAGTATATGACCTCTCGGTGTCAGTCTGACAGTGCCAGTCCTTACTAGCATGTGAAGATAGTAAAATGAACTAAAATGACTATCTGTACTTTACTTTTTTTTTTATAAAATAGGCATAAGGTTCTAAATTGTTGAATTGTTATGGGGATTAAAAAGTTACAAACAACCTGCAGTGTTTAGAATCATGTGTAGCACTTAGTAAAAGCCTTGTGAGAATACAAAGATAAAAAACATTTTTAGTGAGTTGGCAATTTACAAAGAATGAAACACATATAGGTAGTAAAAAGTATTGTATATATAAAGCAGAAGAGAAGTGTAGACCCTGGTGAGACACAAAAGAAGCAAGACATTTAAACTGAATGGATCAGGGAAGGTCTTAAGACAGGTTGACTATGGTTTGCACAAGGAGAAGGGAGCCTAGTATTGGGAAGCTATTTTAAAAAAAAACCAACTTTATTTGTTGATTAATTAATTGATTGATTGTTAAGCCACATCCAGTGGTGTTCAGGAGTTATTCTGGGCTTAGAAATCACCCTGGCAGCATGGAGGACCATGTTGATGCTAGGAATCAAACTTAGTCCCTCCTGAGTTGGCTGCATACAAGGCAAATGCCCTACCGTGCACAATCTCTCTGGCCCCAGAGATGGTGGAAGAAACAAAAAGAGCCATGATGAAGGACCAGGGGAAGTATTTAATATAAAGTATTCTTTAGTTGATTAAATGATAGAATATACGGGAATTTGATATTGAAAAAGTGACCTTAGTACTGACAGAACTATACAAGAAAAAAACAACTAACCCCATCAAAAAATGGGGAGAAGAAATGAACAGACACTTTGAAAAAGAAGAAAGACAATGGCCAAAAGGCACATGAAAAGATGCTCAACATCACTAATCGTCAGGGAGATGCAAGTCAAAACTACTATGAGGTACCACCTCACACCACTGAGATTGGCACACATCACAAAAAAGAAAAACAAGCAGTGCTGGCGGGGATGTGGAGAGAAAGGAACTCTTTTTTTCACTGCTGGTGGGAATGCCATCTAGTACAACCTTTATGGAAAGCGATATGGAGATTCCTTCACAAACTGGAAATTGAGCTTTCATACGATCCAGCTATACCACTCCTAGGAATATACCCGAGGAACACAAAAATACAATACAAAAATCTCTTCCTTACTCCTATATTCATTGCAGTGCTATTTACAATAGCCAGGCTCTGGAAACAACCAAGATGCCCTTCAACAGATGAGTGGCTAAAGAAACTGTGGTACATATTACACAATGGAATACTATGCAGCCATCAGGAGAGATGAAGTCATGAAATTTTCCTATACATGGATGTACATGGAATCTACCTCTTATCCTGTTTCTCCCCAAATGTAAAGTGATCTCCTGTATCACTTTCTCCCCTTTTTCTTGTTTTTTCTTTCTTTTCTTTTTTCTTCTTGTTAGTTTCTTTTGTTTGTTTTGTCTTGTTTTAGATTTTTATTTGATTTGATTTGTTTTTGTTTCTTTTGGGTCACTCCTGGCAGTGCTCGGAGGGTGCTCCTGGCTCTATGCTTGAAGAATGGGTTCTGAGCCACCACCCTTCTACAGGAGGGACAGACACCTGATCTCCATGCTCTCTCTCCTGGCCCCACTTTATCCCTTTAATTACATCTTTTATTTAATCTTTTTTTTAAGAAACTTTTTTTCCTTTAGATATGTGTGAGCTTTTATATTCTTAGTTTTTGTCGGGAGTCTGGTTTCTTTTCTCTCCACCCCCCAAATCCACCAGCAATATAATGTAGCACCACTTCCTCCTGCAAAGACATATTAAACAAAGGGGAAATTGTACATATAAAAACAAGCTCTTATCTACTAGGGATAAGAACTCATACTTGTTTACAACACAGGGACATCTCCCACCCTGAATGTATGTCATGTGGAAACAACTTAGGCTCCAAGGAACTAGACACTGACCGTTCAGCCTTAACTCCTGGATCCCAGACCTAGATACAACAGAGTTCTCCGCAAGAGCTCCAGGAACCAAATCCCCTCCAGGGCATTTACAATGCTGCTCTGACACCAACATGAGCCAGTTCTAAATTGATAACCTGACATTGAGAAAATGGGAACAACTTTATCTACGAGCAAGTTGTCCTTCCTCATCAGCTATTGATAAGAAAAAATCAGAAAACATGTCACCCTTTGATCTGTGCAAAAGCCAAGATCGCTATATATAGACGACTGGTTGTTGCAAGCATCTAGGGACCACCACCAACAACAACAGCAACGAAAAGCTCTAGCCTAGCTTTTGGTATACTATCTGTTCAACAAACAAGAGCTCCAATTCCAGAAGTTTGACTGAGACAACTGCAACTGAACGGGTCTTCTGGAAACATAACAAAAGACTTTATCCCAGGCTCCATCCTAGGAGCAACATAATGACCAAGACCACCAACTACAGAAGATGGATTAAAACGACACTGAAGAAGCAGAATTCCTAGAACCACAAAGAAAGACTTCATAAACTCTATTCCCTGAGCTGCACAGCCACCAAGATCTCTAGAAACAGAGGTCTGATTTTACCATCCAAGACAAAGCAGAAGTCTTCCACACACCACAAAAGCAGCAAGGAGAGGTAAATGATCATGCAAGGAGTCTAGAGTTAATCCCATGACAGTATACTTCAGGGGTGGAGAAACTCTGTATCTCCTAGGTTAAGGGAATTTCCTCTACAATATCCCCAATAGTTACTGTGCCTATGCAGGGGGATAAAGAAAAGGAGAAAAAAAAAGCACAAAACAATCATTTTTCCACATGTTTATTTATCGATTGATTGATTTTTTTTGACATCTTTATTTTGGTGTGGAAACTACAGTTGATGTCTCCAATATTATTTTATTTTATTTTGTCTTGTCTTTTTCTTTTCGCACTCGAGCATGATTTGATTTCAGAACCGAGACTATTGGGTGGTGCCTGTCTTTATTGCTATAGTGCTCACTGGTTATTTAATTCTATATTTTTTTTCTGTATTGTTGTGGTATCTCAATTACCTTTTTCACATCTTCTCTCAAATTGAGGTTAGAAGCCTCTGAGGGACTCTGCCCATTTTCAGCGTGTTTGACTTTTGACTTCTTTTTTTCCCCTCTCATTTTGTACCCCAATCTATTGCTTTTCTTTCCTTCAAACAAAACCACATACCTCGATTTTTCTAGCTCTGCCTCTTAAATAGAGGGGGAAACAAGGGAGGGTTCTAGGACCAAACAGATATGTGATCACTAATAGTAAGCCAGACAAAGAGGGGTTCACCTACTTTAACAGCCCGGGGGATGATGGTGGGGTATATGGGTTGTAGAAAGGGAACTGGAATGGGGGGAGGACATAGTTGGTGATGGGATTCCCCTGACTCAATGTTAATATGTACCTAAAATACTACTGTGAAAGATATGTAAGCCATTATGGAAAAAAATTGTGTTTTTAATCAGAATCTTTCTTTGACTTACATGTATTATTATTATATCAATTATATTATATGTTATGTTATGTCACTATATTATGTTATGTTAGTTTACCTCATTATGTTAATCAATTTTGTCTCTTGAATAAATTCTTACAATAAAAATAATAATTATTAATTATTAATAATATAATAACATAATAAGATAAAACTCAAAAAAATAAATTAAAATATTGATAATAAAAAAAAGAAAATAGAAGTATTGGGGCCAGAGAGATAGCAAGGAGGTAAGGCATTTATTTGCCTTGCATGCAGAAGGATGCTGGTTCAAATCCCGGCATCCCATATGCTCCTCCAAGCCTGCCAAGAGCAATATCTGAGCCTTGATATTGCAAAGCACACACTGAGCGCTGCTGGGTGTGACCCCAAAACCAAAAAAAGAAAATAGAAGTCTTTTATAAGCTCAAAAGAAACAACTTGGAGTTGGAGTCCCAGAGTCATTGGAGTTCCAGAGACCCAGGAAGAAAATTCCCAGGAGGAATCAACAGTCAAGGACATTATTACAGAGAAAGTACCAGAGCTAAAATATACATGCAACCATATCCTACATGCCTAAAGAGTACTAGCTAAAAGAGACCCAAGGAAAAGCACCCTAAGACAGATCCTAGTCACAATGACAAATCCCACAGACAGACTCAATTTCAGGTTTGGAGAAAGCATACATAGCTTAACAGATAAACAACAACTCAGAAACTTTGCAGACTCAAAACCAGCCTTAAAAGAAAAATGGAAAGATCTACTTTCAGTAGACCAACAGACACACAAAACCTCTACACAGAGATGGCATTAAATCCCATGACAATTATCTCTCTCAATGTCAATGGACTAAATGCACCAGTTAAGAGACAAAGAGCGGCTAAATGGATCAAAAATGAGTATTTTACATATATATGTATGTATGTATGTGTATATATATTAGGAGGGTAGGTGAGAAATATCCAGTTAATTTTAAGGCTTAGCTGCCTGGCTAACTCAGATGGTAGACGTGAGACTCTTAATTTTAATGCTTACTCCTAACTCTGAATTTGAGATTACTTTTAGCAATTCCCAGATATCCATATGTGGCATGAGTTATAGAACATTGATTGACTGCGAGCAAGGCAAATGCTCCTGTACTGCCTGTACTATTCCTGTACTACCTCTCCATACCTACTTTATATATTTTGAAACAATATACATTTTTAACCAAAATATAAATTAATGTTTAAATTGATTGATTATAAAATTTTTATAAATTATAATAATATTATATGTATTGTTTGAAACCATATTTATTAACTGAGCCTTTATCAAGTTGTAATAAGCTTTTTGTTAGTAGAGGTTCTAGCTTTTGTGTGTAAGTCTGATTGATCATGAGAAAGATTACTGAATATTGGGCTGCCTAAAGTAATTTCTGAAAATGAGACAATAAAATTTGCTGTGTGAATAAATCTTCCTTCCACTTCAACACTTGGAGGCCATTAAGGGGTTATTAGTTAGCCCAATTTTCATCTTGTTTTGGTTAGACAGATAATCAGAAGGCCTGAGGAGAAATGCATCAAAATACACATACTTATGGATTAAAGCCATTACTTATAAAAGGGCACAGTTCACAACTCACTCAAACAATGAAAATTGTAGTATCAAAGATCACCATACAGATACTGTAATAATGAAAAAATTTGAAATATTGCAAGTATTACCTGCATTGTTATAGCGATGTAAAGTGGGCACATGCAGTTTGAAAAATGACACTGGTGGGCTGGACACAGGGTTGTCACAAATCTTCAATATGTCAAATCAGCAGCAACAACTAAACAACTAGATATTTGCAAAGCACAAAAAGGAAGCACAAATACACACACAACCAACAACAAAGTAAGCTTGCATAATTTCAATTACTGAGTTCAAAAAATACTCTCAACCAGAAAATAAGTGGCATTTTTCTTCAAAATGCTTCTGTAGTACCCTGGGTTATTTTAATACTTAAATTAGAGAAAAAGTGATTAATTTCACTTAGACTTACATGTTTGACGATGTATAGTTTACATATTTTTAATAATTCCTTACACAAACTTTTGCCAATGACTTTAGAATATACTTTCTCAGAAAATTTTTCAGTATGATCTGTAATTCTTCTTTTGTATGGTTTGAATTTAAATACTATTGTGAATTATTAACTTAAAATGATCATAAATTCTTCCTTTTCTTATATACCTGCTCCTTGGTGATGTGACTTAACAGAAACTCCCATTCAATGGGTAGTTGTCTATTTCTCTACCCTTAAATTTGATCTTGGACACATGACTTACACTGATCAATGGAATATTAGGAGAGCTGATGTACATAAATTTTTGAAAAGTTCTAATACAGGACATTTTTTAATGACCCTGATAAACTTTTTTTATAACTACTACCATATAGGCTCAGGCTTACCCAGTAGAAGCTAAAATATAGGCATTTTATCTCATTTGTTCTATCAATAATCAGTGAACCATAATACATTCCAATGAGGCTATTTTCGGCTATCTAACACATGTTGAGACTGACCAATACATTCATTAGAATTGAAGTATACCAGCTGAACTTAATTCAAATTTCTGAACTACAGAATAAGGAGAAAATCAATACTTTATTAAGTTTAGACTAAAAAACTAAGATTGATAGTCCATATTCCTTATAATTCTTCTTTTTGTTTGTTTTGGGTCACAACCGGTGATGCTCAGGTCTTACTCTTCACTTTACATTCAAGGATTACTCTTGGTGGGTTCAGAGAACCACATAAAGTGCCAGTAATGAAACCTGGACTGGTCCCTTACAAGATAGGCACCCTATAATGTACTATTGCTCTGGCCTGTTCATAATTTTTAAGTCCAAAGTATGTTTTTTCTTTATTTTTATTTTCTTTCCAACACATTCAGAGATAAACTTATCCCCTGACATTTATGTTCTATTTTGTAAATTAATAGACCTATGCCTGCCCAGTCCTTCCCACATTTAAGTTTTACCAGGGCACATAGCTATCCATTTTAAAACTAAGTTTTCCAGCTTCTCTTGCAGCTAGATTGGTCATAAGACCAAGAGGTATGAATGAACAAAAAAAAATAGTGTGTTATGGAAGCTTCTCTCTCTCTAGTTTTTTTTTCTACCTTTAATTTCTACTTTTTATTTTCTCAGTTTGGGAAACAAAGTAATCTCAAACCCACAGTTGGACACCATATGCAAAGAATGGCAGAAATGTGCCAGAAGCTCATCTTCCAGGATGATTTTGCACAGGATTATTTTGTGAAAATATAACTGAATTCAGTATTTCACTATAGTTTCAGGTCTCTTTGTTATAGTAGCTTGACTTTATCCTAATTTATAGCTTAAAGTGAACCAAGACATAAGAAACAGAAACAGTGCTTCTGAATCCCCGAAGGTTTCCTCAGAGGTCTAGGGAGCGCACCCCCAAAAAACTTCATTTTGAAGCGGCTGAGTGAGTACATTTTGGCTGTGGGGGGTCACTCTGCCATGCTGTGCCTTTGTTCACTATGAGGACTTCAGGGGAAACTTCTACGTCTGTCTGCCTGTGCCTGTGCTTCTAAATCCCCAAAGGTTTCCTCAGAGGCCTAGGGAGCGCACCCCCAAAAAACTGCATTTTGAAGCGGCTGAGTGAGTATATTCTGGCTGCGGGGGTGGCTGTTCAATAAGCTGAGGTCTCTGGCCTGTTGAGGCTCTGCCATGCTGTGCCTTTGTTCACTCTGAGGACTGTCAACTAGAGGCAGAAGAAGAGCGCAGCTGCGCACTCTTTCTAACCAATGAACCCCCCACAACACGCAGGAAAAACCACAGTACAAGCGTGACAATGGGGAAACCTCGCAGGCAAACACCATCCACAGAGAATGAAGATGAAAGCTCGGATGACCTAATAAATTCCAACCACCTGATTAACCTTTTAGATAAGGAGTTTAGAATAGAAATATGGAATATGTTCGTAGAACTCAAAAAAAAAAAAAGCATAGATCGATCTGAAGAGAACACAAAGACAGAAATCAGAAAACTCCAAACTGAAATAACAGATCTGAAAAACACAGTTGCTCAACTGAAAACCTCAATGGATGGCCTCACCAACAGGGTATCAGCAGCTGAGGAGAGAATCGGAGTACTGGAAGATGTGATGCAGAAAACCTCAACACAACAGAAGAAACTGGAAAAGAACCTTAAGACAAATGAACAGGCAATGGAAAAAGTACTCAAGGCATGTGAACAGATGAAAATAGAAGTCTTTGATAAACTCCACAGAAACAGCATAAGAATCATTGGAGTTCCAGAAACCCAGGAAGGAGATCTCCAGGAAGAATCAACTGTCAAAGACATCATCAAAGAGATACTCCCAGAGTTAAAGACTACATGCAATCAAATCCTGCATGCCCGAAGAGTACCAGCTAAAAGAGACCCTAAGAAAAACACCCCAAGACATATCCTCATTACAATGACAAATCCCATAGATAGGGATAGAATACTGAAAGCAGCAAGATCAAAAAGGGAAATTACATTCAAAGGAGCATCCCTAAGACTTACAGCAGACATGTCACAAGAAACTCTCAAGGCCAGAAGACAGTGGTGGGATATTGTGACAAGACTGAATGAAATGAATGCCTCACTGAGAATACTGCACCCAGCCCGACTCACGTTCAGGTTTGAAGGAAGAATACACAGCTTCATGGATAAACAACAGCTCAGAAACTTCACAGATGATAAACCAGCCTTAAAGGAAAAACTGATAGTCTACTCTAAGACAAGAGAGACAAACAAACACAGCAAACTTATCTACAAAGATGACATTAAATCCTATGGCAATCATCTCCCTCAATGTCAATGGACTAAATTCACCACTTAAAAGACACAGAGTAGCAAAATGGGTCAAAAAGATGAATCCAACCTTCTGCTGCCTATAAGAAACAGAAACACATACACATATGCTACTTAACATAGTACAGAGAACAAGAAATCAGTAAAGCTTGATTTATTCTCTTCTTCAATAAGCGATTGAGCTCCAAGCACAGAATCAATACAGAGATGCATTGATATTTATACTTAGGGGATGATAAGTGCTGGAAAATAAAGAGCACAAAAAGAGAAAACACCAAAGAGGGGAATATGTAAAGTGAAGAGTTCTGTAACAAAGAACTTTATCAGAGGTAGCATACAGAGTAAATGAGAGGATTTGGATACTTCTTAAAAGTAGGCTGTAGCAGGAAGAAACAAAAATCGTGAAATGAAGCATCCATTCAATGTGCCTGTGCAATTATCTTCACAAAACTCAGAGGCCTTCTCTCATTTTTGGTGGGTCACTGACCTTGAACTTTGAGGGGGTAGGGTTGGCTACTGGCTTACTATTTTCTTAGTTCAGACTTCCAACAGTAGCTTTCAAAGGTTTTTGTGTTTAGTATAGGGGTAGTAGTCAGGATGAAGGTTAGGTGTAGAGGATTACTGACAATCCTGTAATAACTTTTAAAATAGCTTTTCAGATCAATTCCCATTCGTTTCCCACTTTACAGAGAAAAGGGAACCAGGGAAGGATCAACAGTTATGAGAAAAACTAAAAGAAAAAACACCACTCACCATATCTGGAAATGGAAGATATCTCATTGTACTCTTGTCCCATTTTCTTCCTGCTATGATCTCATGTGTTTTATTTTTATTTTCTTTTAATATTTTTTGTTTAAAAATATTCACTTTTATAAAAAGCATTTTGTTTAAAATGTCCACTTTTTAAAACATTTTCTTATGGAGAATATCCTGGAAAGAAATTACTAAGTAAAAATTATAGCAAAAGTTCAAGAGTACATATATAATATCTTGATTAAAAGGTGTTAAACACCCGCCTCCCAACTAGAGAGGGAAATAATGGAGGCATCAAGACCAAATAGGTATAAGCCCACTAAGTAATTAACTAGACACAGAGGGATCCACACATTCTAGCAGCCCCTGGGGGGAAGAGTGGAGGATATGGGAGGCAAAATGGGAGCGGTTGTGGGAGGACAATTCGGTGGTGGGAATTCCCCTGATTCAATGTAAATATGTACCTGAAATATTACTGTGAATGATATGTAAGCCACTACAATTAAACTAAAAATTATGTTAAAAAAAGAGGTGCTAAACACAAAAAAGAATTTTAAGTTAGGTATACTTGTTTGTTTTTATATAATTGTAGAAAACTGTTTGTCATGATCATTTACAATATATGTACTTTTTATCTTGTGTTTTAAATGGCCTTGTCTTATGGATTCTTTTCCAATCTGTTTTTTAAAGTTTCAAAATAGCTTTAATTTTAAGATTGCAGTGTACATGTTTTTATACAATTCAAGTCTCAATATGCCTCAGCTCTCTTATCGGTAAAATGACTAGATAATCCCTGAAATATTCTTTGGGTTAAAAATTTGAGTTTCCTTATAAACATATTGATTAAAATCTGTTGACAACTGTAGCTACAATGGAAACAGAATGAAGAAACATATTAACATTAGTGTTAATGCAATAATCAGCTGTGTTTTGTTCCATATGGCAATTTATTTCAACAATTAAGTCAAACTCCATCTGTTTTGGCATAAACAATTTTTAATGGGTTACTGAACCACATCTTTGGAAATAATTTACATTTTCCAAATATTGCTACCACTGTAAATGTTGAATGTGTCATGGAATCTTTCTGATTAAAAACAAAATAAAATGTCTAATGCTAAAGTTCATTTCATTTGACAAAGGGATTGTTTTACTAGTTGACCTCATGGATAGCTTGTATGTAATCAATAGTTGGAAAGGAGAAGATAAATCTTGGTGATGGCACGGAGGGAACATGTGTGGGGAATAGTTTCTGGGAAAGGAAACACAACTTTCAACACTGTCAGCAGCATTTTTCTGTTTTTTTTTTTTTTTTTTTTTTTTTTTTTTTTGACCTAAGGATCCTGTTGGGACAGAATGTGCCTCAATTGGTAATGGAGACAAGACAAATGGTATATTCCACACATCTAGCCGGGGTGCCTTTCTTTGGCTTGGTTGAACTGAATTGACAGAATAGCAATAGGGAACATTTGTCTTTATCTTTACAATACTTGACAAGAGGCATGATTACTGCTGTAAGGGTATCAAAATAAAGAAAAAATGGGCTGTCTGAAGGCCCGGTTATTTATCACATTCAGAAATGCTAACCCAAACTAGTGAGATAGAAAACTACTTGTTAAATTGCCTCTAAAAATCATTATTTTTTTCTCCCTGAGATATTATGTGAGCCCATGGATCTCACCTGTGTTCTCTTCCCATCTGCCCTCCTCCCCTTGTTGCAAGTTGGGATCAGTTTTTGAAGTCAGACTGTCCCTCTGTACATGAGGATTCACCTTTATAAGTCTCATTGAAAGTGTCAAGCTGGCACCATTCCACATGTGTTCAGGAAACAGAGAGAAAATGCTAACTGGCAACATATTAACAAATATCAAATGCATACAGAAAAAAATCGATTTATTTTGCAGCAAGTGTTAGGATGTCTTCAGGCAAATTAGAGCTAGTGCTGACTTTGTTTAACCCATTTATTTTCCTGCTTCTTGTTTTCTAATTAAACAGCCTTTCTGCTGCTTTACAAAGACCCCCTCTGCCTAAATCATTGCAGGTGTATTGACTCTTGAATACAACAGGCTTACACATTGACATTTATTCTGTAATAGAGAGGTATAATCTACACTTTTGCAGATAAGCCCCAAATTGTTTTAAAAGTCATAATAAATACCTTTATGACGCAGTATGTATTTTTCTGCTCTGGCTTGTGGGAGGTTGTATATTATAGAGAATGATTTTCCCAAAGAGTTTGTTCTCAGAGATGAAGCTAAGTTTACTTTGAAAGGCCAACTCCTTCAATGTATATCACCAAAGTAGTTCCTTCCAGTATCCAAAGTGTTCTCTTTCAGTAAGTCTTTGCAAAAAGAGAGTACTTGCTCCCAATATCTCATGAAGAGTAACTTCAGAATCAAATCAATGTCATGTCCTAAAGCTTGTTAGGAATTCAACATTGTATTTTGGAATTGGTATTCTTTTGTGGGATTTAGAGTAGTGGCTCTTAACCTTTGCTATCCATTTGAATCATCTGAGAAGCTTTAAAAAATGATGCCCAAGTCTTTCTCAGCCAATTGAATAAGAATCTCAGAGAATGGGACTAGAGTATTGACATTTCTACACAGCCTTTCAAATGGTTTGAATGGGCAGCAACTTTCAAGTCAGAGATTTTGTAGGGTATTTTTAATCATGAGAAGTATTCAAAGAACTATTTTCTCATTTACTTAGTAATACCTAATTATGACTATTAGTAGAGACGAGTAACACAAGGGCTTCAATGACAAAGGGAATTTTTAATTTTAAAATGTCCACTAAGTTAATAAAGACTACTGGCTTTACAATCATCCCATTTACAGTCATTAAGTTCTCTTTTATATTGTACTGAGAAGAGAACAAGACATAAAGTTCATATTGAGCTCAACTTTTAATTAGCTTTTTTTTTTTTTACAAATGGATAGAGTTCTATAAATAATTGTATCCAGATAAAATGTAATAGAGTGTATAAATGGGAGTTTGGGGGTGTTTTTCTGATCTGTAAACCAGAATGATGGGAAGGAAACTGTTGAGGGAAGATGTGTTGGGAGCTAATCCTGGGTGGAAAAAATACTAGTGCCAAAGCCTTGAGTGATACTGAGTAACCAATAGGAGCAGAAAGAAGTTCAAATCCTTTAGAGGAGAGTATAGAAATGTAGCCAGGGAATAAACATTCTCAAGAAAGATAACTTTAGCATAGAAAAGAAAGTGAGAAGAGTTTAGAAGTAATTTAATGGTTCTAGGCATTCAGGTATAGAATATTGTTGTGAAGAAAAAAATCAATTCTTTGACACTTATGGTAAAGGTGGCTTTGAATTATATTTTGAAGAAAAGTTAGATGAAAGAGAAGAACATTTTATGTAAAATGGGACATTTTCTTCAATGACCAAAAAACATGGTAATATTTTGTTCAGCTTGCTAGAAATGCAGTATATAATGATGGAGGCTCAGGAATTGTGACAATAAGGACCTTATATAGAAGAGAGCATGTACATCATACTAAAGATAAAGAGAAATTCAAATAAATTTTGTTTACTTTTCAGCTTTCAGCTGGTGATTCCCTGTATTACCCTCTGCACTCCAGAAACAACCTTAAGTTATGTACTGTCCCATCTCCCCACCTGTACTTATTCCATAATATTGCTCCTTTTGGTCAGGTTTTCATAATTGTTTTTCTTCTGCTTAACTATCTTGCCTACACTTTGGGGATTCTTCCTGCCAACTTGTCAAACTCCCACTCATTCTTTAAATTAGGCATATACTCTGTGATTCTGTAAATTAAAAGGTGTTTATTTATCAAGAGTGCTATCATGCTGATTTGTTAATTCTTGACTGTTAAGCAATATTCCAAGTCCTTATGTTAATATAAGAAACAGCCACAGAACACAATAAATAACTAAATGATATGGTTTGTAATAAGATTGTAATATAAAAAATGAGTTGGGATATTGAACTATGGAAGATGGGATAGCACAGAAGGTCAGTTATGTTCAAACTATTAATTCAGGGTCAGTCTAATTTATAAACTTAAATTTTGTCCAAGCCTTTCTTGCTATATATATCTTTAGCATTTTAACACATATTTGTGAGTGTGTAATCTCTCAGGCACTTCAGAGAAAGGGAGAGGCTCTAGTTAGTACAAAACTAAAGTGTGTGGTCTCTGGTAATTACTGTGCCAGGGCAGGAGGGAAAAAACAAAAAAGCAAACAGCACAAAACATTGTTTATTTTTATATATTATTTTTTATCTTCATTTATTATTATTATTATTATTATTATTAACCTATCTATTTTTGGTCAATTTCTGTTTGGGTGTGGTTATTGAACTTGTTGTCCCCAGTTATACCTATTTTTTCTTTTCTTTTCTTTCTTTATGTGCTATGTCATGTTTCTTATCTCAAGACCATGGCGTTTTTTTTTGTTTTGTTTTGTTTTTTTTGTTTTTGTTTTTGCTTTTTGTGGTGCTTATCGTTATTGTTGGAGTCCTCACTGGATATTTGACACTTCTTTTGGTACTGGTGGAGTGTTTCATCTTCTTTTTCTCCTTCGTCTCTCAAATCGATGATGAGAGCCTCTACAAGGATTCTGCCCATTTTCGGCATATTAAACTTTTACCCCAGTTTATTACTTTTCTCTTCTTCAAACAAAACCACACAACTTGAACTAGCTAGTCCTGCCTCCCAATTAGAGGGGGAAATAAGGGAGGCATCAAGATCAAACAAGTGCAAGACTACTATGTAGTAGGATAGGTACATAGGGGACCACATATTCTAGCAGCCCTGGGGTGAGGGAAGAGGATATGGGAAGTAGGACAAAAACGAAGGTGTAGGGAGGACAATTTGGTGATGGGAATCCCCCCTGATTTTATGTAAATATTTACCTAAAATATTATTGTCAACAATATTTAAGCCACTATGATCAAAATAAAAATTATATTAAAAAAATAACCACCAACAATCGTGTAGGTATTACACAGAACAACTGCTTTTTTTTTTGTTTTGTTTTGGGGGCCACACCTAGCAGTGCTTAGATTTACTCAAGAATGTGTCTTTTGTTCAAAAATAACTCTTGATAAACAATCATGGTATAAAAAAGGGGGTGGAGCTTGACCTGTTTTTTAAAGGAAAACTTAACAAATGTTGCTGTTCTTATTTATATGGACTTCCACAATCCTTGGAAGGCAGAATAGCTTCTAAGTGGATGTGTGTTGAATGAATAGATGATAATATAATCTATCAGATAGTAGGCACTATGCTAACATGAATAGACTAAGATAAATAAGTCGTGGCTTATGTTTTCAAGACTATCACAATCTGTCAGGAAGAAATAAAACAAATACTATATTTGAGCTTACACTGCTATTCTCTACATTTTGATTGAGTATATTAACTTTGAATACACTATATCATTTTCCCATATGTCACAAATATTCCCACTGGTGTGTAGTTCTTTAAAACAGGGGCCTTAGTTGTGCTCATTGAAATGTCCAAAATGCCTGCAGCAGTACCTGGCACAGAGGACTTGCTCAATAGTATTTGATAAATTAGTGCATGTAAATTCCATTTGATGCAATAAAAGCTTTTAAAGAGGTACGTGCATGGCATGGGATTCTTTTTTGATAGATTTAGAGAAATTTGCACATGGCATTTTAGGTTGACCTTAAAGCAAAAAGAGTTTTTCTTTATGAAAAGAAGGTGTGAAAGCATTTCAGGGTTAGAACCTAGCAAGAAAACCTCCCATATAAGCAGTTTATTCTGAAGTCACAAATGTTGAAGAAAATCTCATGCTTGGGAAAGTTGAAGAGATATTTGGGTATCTTGTTGCTTGTGACAAATTTATCAATGGGTTAAGCAGTGTGTGGAGAATAATTTGCTATTAAAATCAGAATAGAAATTAATACGTTATTTAAAGTAGGTGGTCTTAATTTTTATTTAACTTTATTATTTTTACTTATTTTTAGGAAGGAGCACACCTGGTAGTGCTCAGGGGTTGCTCTTGGCTCTGTACTCAGGAATTACCCCTAATGATGCTTGGGGGAGTATAAAGGAGACTGGGGATTGAAACCAGGTTGGCCACATGCAATTAACAATTATACTATTGCTTCAACCCTGATGCTCTTAATCTTTAATGAGGAAAGGGCACTTGGGGTTGTTAGTGGTCTAATGAAAAAAAATAGTCAATATGAGAGGTAAGAATAAATCTAGATGAGGAGATATCTTATGCAACAGGTTCCAAAAAGAGTAAGGAAAGAGGAAATTAAATGCACAGAGAAGAAAAATGTGCTAGAAAAATAAAAACTCATTTATCTGCAGAGACAAGCATAAGTAAACAGATGAGGATGGCATCACTCCTTGTGTGATTTAATACTGACTCATAGAAGAAGGTATTGCTCTAAAAGTTGAATCTGGTTGGCAGAGCAAATTAAGATCTATGATTCCATCTTATTTTTAGTAAAAGTGGACTTTATATAGGAGAGATGTTTGGTAAAAAATATATGCAAATATTAAGGAACATTAAAAATGGAATTTTTAAGCTAACACAGATTTCACCAAAAATGGTTTGTTTTACCATTGAAGTGATCAATTTTCTCTTATTTGTAATGACAATAAGTTAAAAAAATTTTTGAAATGCCTCAGAGATTGGCTCCTAATTTTATTTCTAATGATTTCATGTATCTGGTATAAATAACAGAGGGGATTGTTATTGGTGTGTTAGCACTTTTAATGTATTCAGAAATAGCCCTTTAAAAACAAACTCTCAATTCCAGTTGTAGAAAAATTATTTAGTGAATTAAAAGTCCTGATTAGTTAGTTTTTTACTTATTTTTTACTTTTTATTTATTATTATATTGTTGCTTATTATATTTATTTTGCTGATAATTAATACCTTGGCTTTAGGAATTTGAGATTCTAATAATGAGTGGACCTTTCAGACTAAACTTTTGCTTATGAAACTTATTTTATGTAGGTTATATTTATACTCTACCACCAAAAAATTGGTTGTATTTGAATATAACTATTATATTATCAGTCATGATAGCCTTTTCCTCAAGGGCAATTTCTCAAACAAATGATTAAAAATCAATAAACACCCCATAGACTCCTACTCCTGTTACAGAATTTACTTATTCATGAGATGCTTATCTTTCTGTAAGTTTCCAGAAAGAATTTTTATTGCATAATCCTTCTATACTGAAGTGAATGCTTATCAGTTCAAAATGAGTTCTTATTAAATTTTCTTGGCAACTTTGGAACCATTTCAGGGGTTTCCTCCCTCAAGAATTATTCTTACTTTTAATTTTAACACGAGAGAGAGAAACTCATATTAACATTCTAAAAATAATAAAACACTGGCCTGCCCATCTGCAACATGTACCATTCCAATGTTAATTGGGGTTAAATCCATATTCCAGCAAACTGCTATTTTAGAGACCATTTTGTCTGGTTATGTTTTTAATATGAAGTACTGACAGTCTCGATTGGTGACTGTCCTGACCAATAGACAGTTGAAGTTAGAGGTCGTTATAGAACTCTCCTCATATTGGCTGCTTCTGATAGCCTTTTGTTTGGTCACAGGATCATTTGTTTTTCTCCAAATTTATGCATGTGATCTGGTATTCATGGAGTATTACCATATCCACAGCTAGGTAACTAAGGAGTCATAGTTTTCCCTGACTTCCAGGTAGTAGAGGATACATGCTCGGGATGGGGAGAGCCTCAAAAGTCATGCTCAGTTTTGGGATCATTTGAATAATCTCTCCACTCATTAAACACAGCTGCCAGGCAAGAGACTATAGAATTCAAAAGGCAAGCCAAGGGCATATATTAGTAATATAATTATAATTTGAGCCCCAGGCATGTTTCCTCAATATTTTTGTACTCCATTAATTACAACAAGAACACTTTTGTCACTTAACTAAAAAGGAAAAAGAGGTTGCCAGAATATTTTGACTCGGAAACATAAGTAAAAAGTATCTGTTTTAGCAAAGTGTTAGGTATGCTGCAATTAAATGTTAAGACAAATTCTGGAAGTTATCCAATGAGCCATTTCCCTATTGTACAATTTAAGTCCCTGGTAGGCTGGGATTGACTTTATCCTTACCACCGTTTGTTTGGCAGCACCAAACCAACGCAGCCTTAGGTTTGGTGTGTTCGCGTGTGCATTTGCTCTGTTCTGTGATTTATGGTCTAGATCCTAGAATATCTCTTATATCTACTCTCTCAAGGTATCAACTTTATTATAGAACAAGAAAATATTTAATGTAAGGGTAAAATAGTGGAAATACAGGTGAAAATAAAAACAAGAAGATCTCACTGCTAGCAACACTGGACTCTATGAGGTTCAGATTGATATTTTGGCTCATCAGTATTTAAAAAGTTCTAAGCTCTCGTTTTTTCTCCCAATCTTTCTTCCCAGCCCTCATTTCATCTACTACATCATCCTGCCTGGATGACACATCAACATGACATTTTAAGATATTAGGAATTTGATGTATTTATATTCTGAATGATTTAACTCTGAGACTAATTCTCTCTCCTCCTCTGGGCTGGGGATTGAATTGAATTGCATTTTATATTACCCCAAAGACTCATGTCCTCTTCCAATATGCAAGGAAATAACTTTTACTTTGTCAGAGATGTTCTATGGGGATTTTAAGACATATTGAAGTCCAAGTATGGACAACTTTATTCTTTTTCCTCTTCTTACATACCTGCCTAACTGAACACAAGGGGAAATTAGATGTAGCAAAATTTACTATTTGGAGAAAAGCATCAATTTATTTCTCTTTTTTGTTTTCATTTTTATATTAATCTTTATAAGGAATGATGTAAATCTAAAGATATACATATTCCTAAGTTAAGTACTATGAGATCAAACTTTAAATTTTAAATTTATAAGACTTATTTATCCACAGTTGTATGAATTACAACTCTTCTCAGGCAACATTTCCAATTTATTGAGTAGAGCAAAGTTGAAGATAATTAGGTTTATATTTTATCACATGGTTTGGATTTTATTTTTGTGTCTACCTATGTGTCTTTATATATATTAAATGGCAGCCAAGAAGTAAATGGGGGTCGGCTGAATCTTACCTTATGAATCTTACCTTATGTGGAAAAAAAAGTCTTTTTTTAAAAATGTTTAGAAAATTATATCACAAATTAAAATTTTTGAGATGGGGAAATTGTCTTGGATTATAAAATTTGGTCTTGAATGCAATCATGTATATTCTGGTATGAGAAAGGTAGTGGGAGATTTTGGACCAGTGACAATTGATTTAGACTTCTTAGATCCAGAACTATAAAAGAACAATTTTTTGTTGATTTAACTCACCAAGAATGTTGTTATTTGTTCTAATATAAACAGAAAACAATAACTTACTACTTACTAGATAAGGTCTTTTTAAAAAATTTCCAAATACTGGTATCTGATATAGAAATTAAAAAGTATTACATGGTGTAAAAATCTTATTTTTCAAGTAAACTTTTATGTTAGTTAAATGGTTTGGTTGCTCATTTCAAATTCAACACTCATAAATCTCAATATATTTAAGAAATGAAAAACAAGACTATTGACTTAATAGCTATAGAGAAAAAGGAAGATATTGAGTTGGTTCCCTTAGTTCATCCCTTCTCTTATTTTAGAGTCCAGAACAAAAACACATCACAGCACTTCAGCTTCTGATGGAATATATTTCACCTTTGGTTCCCAGATAAAAAGTTACTCCAAGTTCTTAAAATTAAGTACGTAAAATCTGTTAAACCGGAAGAATTATCTAAGTTATCATTTTATGAACTCTAATATTTTACTTATATAAACAAGACAGAGAATACATTAAAACATCTCTTGGACTCAATTGATAAAATAATATAAAATATATTTCTAAATAAAAATATAAAATATCTGGGGCAGAGTAATAGTGCATTGGTAGGACACTTACCTTGCACACGGCTGACCCAAGATGGACCTCAGTTCGATCCCTGGCATCCCATATAGTCCCTCAAGCCAGGAGAAATTTCTGAGTGTATAGCCAAGAGTAACCCCTGAGCGTTTGGGTTACCAGGTGTAGACCCACAACCCCCCCAAATAAATATCAAATCATAGTTATATATATGACTTTTACTTTTGGAGGGGGGAAGAGAGTATAATTTTCTATGGGACTGTCCCATTGGTTATTTTGCATTCCATTCTATTCTTGAATTTTGGAAATATATGAACAAAACTTTAGCAGCTATGGAATTTACCTTTAAACAGTTATACTTACAGTATGATTCACTGTTTTTGAACAATTTGCATGAATGAGGACAAAGAAGCTAAGACTTATGGTGAGTTTTTAAGTAAAACAAATTTGATGTCAACTATAATATATATTAGACAGTAAGATAAAGACATGTTAGTCCAGGAAATAAAGAAATTGAATTAATTTAAATTTCTTTCACACTAAACCAAAAAGATAATATTTGTTTAGTATGCAATAAGTCATTTTGCCTCTTTAGTGTTGTGATGTTACAAACCTGGAGGTGTGTTCACTGAGCCATTTTCTATTTTTAGAGATTGTATTTGGCTAAAACTACTGGTTTTAGACCAGGCAATCTCTTTCTAAGCTGGTACTCCTTACCAGTAATAATTTCCAAAAAGATTTTCCAAAATCCTTTTGGAAATTTAAAAAAATTTTTTTTTACTATCAGTAAAAGTGAAAAGACACCTCACATGAGATTTAAAATCTCAGTTATCTCATTTAGAATCACGCTTATTGTGAATGATGTTTCCTCATACTTGTATTCTCACCATTTTTAGAACTTTAATCTACTAAAATTTTTAATATTTTTTCTCATTTCTATCAAAATTGTTCTTGGAATGAAAAGCAGCATTGTAGTTGCTAACTCTTAGAACTTTCTTAGATTTTTTTGATTTTCTTAGAAGGATAAGATTTGGTTTCTGCAGAGTTTTCCATCTGCTCCGAGATAAATTCTGCAGGACTGGAGCAAATATAGCCTGAAGTCTCAACCTCATGACCACAGATCCCAGTCATCAGTTTCTTTCTTTGCTCCAGGATCTCCCAGGCAGCTTCAGTACTACTGAATGAGAATTAGACAGTGAGAATTATTTAAATTCTGATGTCTGAGCATCTATCTATATTCTGATGCAAATCAACTTCTCTGGTCATCAAGGGAAATTCAACAGTCCTTTCAGCCAACTAAGGGCATACGCTATGCTATATGAGATTATAGGCTCCAAGGCACACTTTTCTTCACATTTTGGCATTTAAAAAAAAATAATCCATGTCATTTCAAGTTACTGTCAACCTGGATTGATATCGATTTATCCACAAGGGGATTTGTATTTCCTGCTAGTCATTAGAGTTCACCACCAACCTGACTTTCCTTTAAAATAAATTATCTGCTTGAAGATTTTCTTGGCCAGACCGATAGTGTGAGTTCAGATCAAAACTGTATTTTGGCTCAGATTCTCAGTGGAGAGTTTTTAATTTCCTCCTCACCAACTGCTAGGTTGAAGACAGCCGTTCTTCTGTGATATTCCATGTGCTAGGTTATTTTTTCCATAGAGGTTGTTGTTAACTGCTATTTCAGCTTTATCCTGAGTTGCTTTTTCTCTTTTAATATTGCATTAAATAATGGTACATGGTTTATTCAAAGTCAGTGAGAACAAAAGATTTGTACTGGAATTAAGATAGTAGCTCCCTGGGCTGGAATGCATGCTTTGCATGAAAATGTCTCAGGTTTAATTCCTACCATCAATTACTGGGAACAATTTCTGGGAAAGGCCCTTAGCTCTACTGGGTGTGAATCCAAAATCAAACTAAACCAACAAACAAACACCAAAATACCAAAAGGTTAGTGGTAAGTCTAAAAGATCTTTAGCAATTAGACTCAAATGAATGCTTCTGAAGGCAATTACCATATTCTCCTCTTGACTAAAACTTTAATTTTATTTTTATTAATTTTTTGTATTTTGGGGCCATACTTGGTAGTACTTGGGGGTTACTTCTGCTCTGCACGGAAGATTCACTCCTGGTAGCCTTGGAGGACCAAATGAGATATTGGAGCTTGTCTGCTGTGTGCAAGGCAAATTCCTTATCCACCATATTATCTCTTTTGCTCCCTTTTTATTTTATTAATTTAATTTAATTTTTTAAATTTCTCCTTTTAATATATTTTTGAATTTTTTTTTTTTTTTTGTGGGAGGTGTGTGTATCGCATCTTGCAGTAGACTGGGCTTCTTCTGGCTCTTCACTCAGGGATCACTCCTGGCAGAGACTGGGGAATCATACTGGATATCAGGGAATGAATCCAGGTCAACTGAGTGTATCCTACATACTGCACTATCACTTTATACCTACAAATTTATTTCTCAGTAGAAGGAAAATAGAGTGAAAGGTTTGGGTCTAAATGACTGATGGACATACCACTGATGAACACATTCC
Organism: Suncus etruscus; assembly: GCF_024139225.1. NCBI lineage: Eukaryota > Metazoa > Chordata > Mammalia > Eulipotyphla > Soricidae > Suncus > Suncus etruscus. Next base: position 52,941,630 of record NC_064858.1, on the reverse strand, counting down.
AAAGTGTTTCCATAAAGAATGGGAAAAGAAGCCACAACCCTCAGATTGTGTTTACATAAGACAAATAACATAATTTCATTACTTTTCGTGTAGTTCTTTTTTTTGACAGAGTACACAGCCTGCTTTTCTCTAAACAGAGCAATAAAGAGCACATATCCTTTTTTCCTCTTTTTTTTTAATAAAAAAAAAAACAGTGCAACATTCTCATCATCAATGTCCCAAGTGTCTCTCCTCTCCATCCCATCCCCACCTGTACTCTAGACAGGCTTTCTACTTCCCTCCTTCATTCACATTTTGTTATGGTGGTTCTCAGTGTAATTATTTCTCTAACTGCACTCATCATTCTTTGTGGTGAGCTCATGTTGTGAGCTGGATATTCCAGCCCTCCTATCTTTTGTCTCTGAGAATTATTGCAAAAATGTCTTTTATTTTTCTTAAAACCCATAAACGAGTGAGACTATTCTGCATCTAAATTTCACTCAGCATAATAGATTCCATATATTAATAAATTATTTTATTAATTTTATTAACTTATTTTTGATCTACCTGGTTGTGCTTAGGGCATAATTCTTGTTTTATACCTAGGGCTACCCGCAGTGTTCTCAGAGGATTGTATCTAATGCCAGGCATCAAACATCTCAGTTATATTCAGATAAATGCCTTATCTGTATGACTCTCTGGCTCTGATGACATGTTTTAAATGTATCACACACTCCCACACCTTCTTAGTTTCTTTTTTTTAAATTATTGTTCTTGTTACTTTTAGTTTTGGAGCTACACAGAGGCTACTCCTGGCTCTATATTCAGAAGTGACTCCTGGTATAGCTCTAATGATCATCTAACTGGGCCAATGGAGGCTTTATCTTAAGTTAGAATTGACTGAATCTTTAAATTTGTTTCTTATGATGTAGCTACCCTATCATGTACATATAATCTAGAGTGGGTTTGGTCTTTATTGAAATGTATTACAATGTATAGTTTAGTCTTTATTGAAAGAAACCTTATACCTTAATGATTATGCTTCTACTCTCCTCTCGACTTTCCTCACTGTTGGTTTGGTCAGCAATTTCTGTTTCCACCATCCTCTTTTCCTCTCTCACACTATCTCTCCCTCCTACCCTCTCTTTCTCTCTCTCTGAGTCAATTTGCATTATATCCAAATCCACTTCAAAAACAATATTTTATTTAAAGAATTGTGGTTTATAAAGTTAATGATAGTTGAGTTATAGGTATGTAATATTTCAATACAAATTCCACCACCAACTTCCTTCCACCAATGTTTCTATGCTCCATTTCCAACCCCCCAACCCCTGCTTTGACAGGCACATTACTTGTTCAATGCTTGAAGCTTAGATCTCATGTTTTCAGTGTTGATTTATACTTTGGATTTATAACCATACCGCTTTCCCACATCAGCAGAATAATTGAATCCCTGACCGCTCTCTCCACATTACTTCTCTTTCTCATGTTTTCCTTCTTCCTTAATTTCCTTTCTGTTCTTCTGCTCCCTAAGCTCTGGGGTCAAAGGTTATCTAGGTATCCTATCTCTTACTACATTACATTTCCTCATTCAGTTATTCTATATACCATATTCTTGTGAGATCATTCTGTTTGTCTTTCTTCTGCCTTACTTCATCCAAAGTAATCATAATATCTTTCAGATCTAACCAACCAGGTTGAAGCAAATTGAATGACTTCACCATTTTCTATAGTTTCATATATTACTATTTAACATATACATATACATCTATTGTGTATATAAACTACATCTTCATAATCTATATATGTCATTGGACAACTAGGTTGATTCCATATCTTAGCTATAATATTAAGTGCCACAATAAATAAGTGTGCATATATTCTTTTGAGAAAAATGTTTTTAGTATTTCAGCATCATTTACTTGAGGGTAGATGCCCCAAAATTAAATTGCTTGGTTAATATGGCAGCTCAGTTCTAAGTTTACTGAGCACACTCCATACCATTTTCCATAGGGGTGAAACATTCCCTCCAGAAACAGTTGAGTCTTCTTTGTTCATCACATCCCTGCAAGCACAGATTGTTCCTACTACTTTTGATATGTGCCATTCTCACTGGTGTGAGGTGATATCTCATTGTTATTTTAATTTTGATTTCCTGAATGATAAGTTATAATGAGCACTTTTGTATGTACCCATTGGCCATCTGCATGTCTTCCTCTGAGAAATATCTGTTCATTTCTTTTTCCTTTTCTTTCTGAATTCTTTCCTGCTTAATATTTTTGAGTCCTTTATATATCCTAAATACTAAGCCTTTAGCTGATGTGTTGAATGCAATTGCTTTTTTCCATTAAATTAGTTATATTAGTTTTAGACTGTTTCTTTTGCCATGTAGAAACTCTTTAATTTGATGTAGTCTAGTCTCAATTGTTGATTTTGTTGCTGCCTCCTTTGCCACTGGTATCAGATCATTGAAGATGCCTTTGAGGTCTAAATCTGGAGTGTTCTGTCTATATTTTTCTTAATGTACTTTATAGTTTCTAATTGGATCTCAAGGTCTTTGATTACACATTGAAATGACCTTTGTGTAAGGCATGATATGGATCCATCTTTAATTCCTTACAAATAGTTATCCAGTTTTCTGAGCACTATTTGTTGAATAAGCTATCTTTACTTCATTTTATGTTCTCAGTTCCTTTATCAAAAATTAACTCTCTGTGTACATAGGGTTTTGTCTTTGTGTATTTCATTCTGATGCATTAATCAGAGGCCTGTCTTTATTCCAATACTATGCAGATTTCATCACTATATCTCTGCAAAACAGTTAAAAAGTAGGTATTAAGATACCTCCCAGTTTCTGATGTTTAGTATGACTTTGGGTATTTGTTATCTCTTCTGATTTTATACAATTTTTCTAATTGACTTTTCTATGTCCTTGAAGAATGTTGTTTGAATTTGTATGGGAATTTCATTGAATCTATATGATATCTTAGTAATTTTAACAATATTGATTCTTCCGATTTTTGAGCATAGAATATTTTTTAATTTCTTAAGGACTTTTATCTCTTTCTTAACAGTTTTAAAGTTATCTTAGTATAAATCTCTACATCTTTTGTTAAGTTGATTACTAATACTTGATGTTTTTGGACACTATTGTTGTTATTTTTTTAACATAATTTTTATTTTGATCATAGTGGCTTACATATTGTTGACAATAATATCTTAGCTACATATTTACATAAGATCAAAGGGGATTCCCATCACCGGTTTGTCTTCCCTACTCCTCCCTTTTTGTCCTACCACCCATATCCTCTTCCCTCACCCCTAGGGCTGCTAGAATATGTGGTCCCCTCTGTACCTATCCTATTACTTCGTAGTCTTACACCTGTTTGGTCCTGATGCCTCCTTTATTTCCCCCTCTAGTTAGGAGGCAGGAGAAGGTAGTTCAAGTTATGTGGTTTTGTTTAAAGAGGAGAAAAGTGATAAACTGGGGTAAAAGTCTAATACGCCGGAAATAAGCAAAATTCTTCTAGAGGCTCTCGTCATCGATTTGAGAGTCGAAGGAGAAAAAGAAGGTGAAACACTCGACCCCTACGAAATGCAGTGTCAAATATCTATTAAGAGTTCCAACGCGAAGGCTAAGCACCACCAGAACAGAACAAAACCAACAAATACACAACCAAAAAAACAAACAAACAAACAAAAAAAAAAACAAAAAAAAAAAAACGCTGCGATCTTGAGATAGGCACCATGGCATAGCACATGGAGAGGGAAAAGAAGGGGCCAGAGAGATAATATAGAGGCAAGGCGTATGCCTTTCATGCAGGAGGTCATCGCCCGAATCTTGGTGCCCCACATGGTCCCTCATGCCCACCCGAAGCAATCTCTGAGCCCGGAGCCAGGAAAAATCCCCGAGTGCTGCCTGGTGCCTCCCAAAAATCTGAAAGAAAGAAAGAAAAAAAAAAAAGATAAATGGGGCAATAACTTCAATAACCACACTAAAACAAAGAAATCAACCAAAAATAAATAGGTAAATAAAATGATAATAGTAGTACATGAAGATAAAAAGTAATATATGAAAAATAAACAAGATTTTTAATAATAATTTTAATTTTGACCAAAGTGGATTACAAATCTTTCACAGTACTATTTTAGGTACATATCGATATTGAATCAGGGGAATTTCCATCACCAAAGTTGTCCTCCCTCCGCCCTCGTTTCCAGCATGTATCCCATAAACCCCTCCCTTACTGCCTAGGCTGTTAGTATAAGTGGTCCCCTCTGTGTCTAGCTTGTTGTAGACTGGGTATCAATTCTGTTGTTGTTGGCTTAGGGTTTGGTGTTTAAGTCTGATCATTTTTATTACTACTTAGTGATCATACAACTGTTTGGACTTGGTACCCTCCACTGTTTCCCTCTCAATTTGAGAGGCAGAACAAGATGGTTCAAGTTATATGGTTCTGTTTGAAGAAGAGAAAAAAAGAAAAAAAAGTAAAATGGGGTAAAAATCAAACAAGCAAAAAATGGGCAGAGTCCTTCTAGAGGCTATAAATATTAACTTGAGAGAAAAAAAGGGAAAAAGAAAGAGAAACACAAAAACAATATATAAAGAAGTGTCTTCTATGTACATTATTACATTATCTGAAAATATTGATAATTTGACTTGTTTTCTAATTGTATCACTTTGATTTGTTTTTGTTGCCTGATTGCTGTAACCAGGACTTCTAATACTATTTTAAATAAAAGTTGAGACACTACACACTATGCCTTATACCTGGTCTCAGTCTCAGAATTAGTCTCAGGGGTTTGCTTTCATTTTTTAGCATTTAGAGTAACATTAGCCATGGTTGTTATAAATAGCCATTATTATGTCAAAGATGATTCCATCCACCCTATTTTGTTGAGGGTTTTCTAATATGAATAGATTGTGGATATTGTCAACAGCTTTGTCTACATTGGTTGATATGATCATATGTTTCTAATATTTCCATTTACTAATGTGATATATATTATTTAATTGATTTGAACGATCTTTGCATACCTGGTATGAAGCTCACTGATGGGGTATATGATTTTTAATGTTTTTAATAATTTTTAATATGTTAGATTAGCTAAGATTTTATTAAAGATATTTTTATCAATGTTTATTTGAAGATTGGTCTGAAATTTTCTTTTTTTTATATCTGCTGCTTTAGGTATGAGTGTAATTGGTAGTTTCATAGAACATGTTAGGAAGGATTTCTCTATTTGGTAATTTGGAAGAATTTAAGGAGTAAGAACAGTAAATCTTCATTGAAAGTTTTATAGAACTTACCAGAGAACCCATCTAGACCAGAACTTTTGTTCTTGGAGAAGGTTCTAAATTACTGCTCCAGTTTTCTTGTAATTGTCCAGTTTAGGCTTCCTACTTCCTCCTTATTCAGCTTTGGCATATTACATTACTAGCAATCTATACATTTCTTCTAAACTCTCCAGCTTAAGTCCATAAGTTACTCATAGTAACCTCTCATTATATTTTGAATTTCTGAAGGATTTGTTGTAATTTCTTTTTTTATCTCTCATTTAATTTATGTGAACATTTTCACTTTTTTCCTTGTGAGTCTAGCTAAAGGCACATCTCTCTTATTTATTCTTTTGAAGAACCAACTCCTAGTTTTATTGATTCTTTGAATTGTTTTCTGAATTTCTATGTTGTTGATTTCTGCTCTTGTTTTTACTATTTCCCTCCTTCTACTCCTTTTTGGGTTGGTTGATTTTTTTGGGGGGTCACACCCAGCATGCTCAGGGGTTACACTTGACTCAGTGCGCAGAAATCGCTCTTGGCAGGCTCTGAGGAACATATGGGATGCTGGGAATTGAACCCAGATTTGCCCTGGGTTGTCTGTGTGCAAGGCAAAACGCTCTACTGCTGTGTTATCATTTCAGCCCACAGGTTGGTTGATTTTGAAAGCTGTGTTTATGTTGTTGATTTGGGCTTTGTTCTTCTCTTTAATGGTTGTCTACATTGCTATGAATTTCTTCCATAGGATAGCTTTTGATATATTATAGATAGTATATATATATTATAGATTCTGATCACTTGTACCTTCATAGGCATTCATTTCAAGGAATCTTACTTCTTTCTTGATTTACAATTTGATCCCCTTGTTTAGCAGTGTTTTGTTCTGCTTCCAAGCAGTAGAATAATTTTCTATTTTTTTTCTGTAGTTAATTTCTGCTTTCATAAAACTATGGTCTGAGACAGTATTTTGTACAATTTTTATACTTGTAAAATTTATGTATGTTTGAATTGTGACCTAGTATGTAATCTATTTTGGAGAATTGTCATTGTGCATTCTTGCATTCTTTGTGAGATTAAGAATCTAAGAAGTCCAGTTCTTTTAGCTTCTCATTTATGGCTCTTATTTCTCAGATGCTATTTCATCTAGTTGTTCAGTCTAGTGCTGAATGTAGAGTGTTGAAGTGTCCTACCATTATTGTTTTTTCATCAGTGTGTTTCTTTAGGCTCATTAGAAGCTTTATGAACTTTCTAGGCCTTCATTTGGATGACTGTTGTTATTTCTTAATCTGTTATTCCCTGAACCAATAGATAATATCCATTACTGTCTTTAATTACCATCTTATATTGAATGCTCTTTGGTATGATATAACTATGGCTGTCCAAGACTTTCTTTTTTAAATTCCATTGGCTTGTATCATTTTTTAGTCTTTCCATTCTTTTGCTCAGAACTTGTATTTATTCTTTGAGTTTAATTGTTTTCTGTAGGCAACAGATATAGACATTTTCTTTCCCTGATTCATCATACATCTACTTTATGCCTTTTATGGAAAATTTGGCATATTAATAGTGAGACAGATTAATGATTTAGGGCCATGTTGCCATTTTTGTGTATGTGTGTATGAAATCAATTTTTCTTGGTAAGAGTTTATTTGCTATCTGTATGGGTGGCCTTTTAATAATTCTTGCTGGATTAGTTGTTACAAATAATGTCAGCTCTTATTTGTCTGAAAAGGTTCTTATCCCTCCTTCAAGTCTAAATGCTAGGCTTGCAGGATAGTAAACTCTAGGCTGAAAGGTTTATTCATTCAGTACTTTGAATGGCATACCATTTTTCTTTGTAAAATGGCATGTGGAAGGTCTGTTGTGATTCTTACATTGTTTTCATTATGTTTGAAGGTTTCCTTCTCTCTTGTTGTTTTAAGAAGTTGGTCTTTGCCCTTTTATTTTACCATTTTGATTATGTGTATTTTGTTTTGTTTTGTTTTGTTTTGTCTTGTCTGTTTGAGTTTATATTCTTTGGTACCCTTTGTGTTTCTTTTTCTTTTTCTGGTTTTTGGCCACACCCGGGTTACTCCTTTCTCTGTGCTGAGAAATCACTCCTGGCATATGGGATGCTGGGGATTGAACTTGGGTTCATTTCGAGTCAGCAGCATGCAAGGCAAACACCCTACAGCTGTGCTAATCACTCTGGCCCCTGTGTTTTTTGAATATATACAGACACGTTTCTCCTGAGATAAGGAAAGATTTGGGTTATTATTTCATCCACCAATTGTTTTTTCCTTTCTCTTTTTAATAATCACATTATTAGATTATTCCTCTTGCTGTTATCTATTTAATTTATTTTTTTTGTCAATTCATTATTGCCGATGACTAGTATTTCGTTTTCAATATCACTGATACAGTCTTCAGCAAGCTGAATTCTGATTTTGTGGCTTATTATATTTTTTAACTACTTCAATTTTGCAAGCTTTTGAATCCAATTGTATGAAATTTTTATTCTGTGGATCAATTTATCTTTCAAATTATTGAATTTTTCCCCCAGGGATTGCTTTATTTTCATGACCATTACATGGAACATTAACATGAGGCTTAAGGCTTTATTTGAGCTTGATACTTTGCCAGGAGTAGTGTCCTTCTATGCCAGATCAAGTGAATTCTATTTTTACTCCTACTCCTTTTATTTTAATAAGCAAAATGTGAAAGTTTATCTTCAGCTATATACCTTTTTAATTTCCTCTCTTATTAACATATTTCACATTACTGTCAACTCCTACTGTTCTTTCTTTTCATTTTTGATACTGTTCTCTCTAGGTGTTTACCCTACTTCCTGGCCACCCTGACCATTAAATTTTTATTTCTTAGGCATCTTTTTTTCTGGTCTTACTCTGTAGACATTATCTGGGCCATTTTAGTTACACTCTTCTATTTCCTATTTTAACTCTCTATGTCTTTAGCTGTCTATGTCTATGTATTTTTGGTTTGTTTGTTTTTGATTTGGGGCCATAGCTGACTGTGCTCAGGGATTACTTCTATCTCTAATTTCAGGGATCACTCCTGGCTGGGTCAACACATGCAAAGCAACTTCACTACCCATTGTACTATCTCTCTGGCTTATTATACTGACTCATATCCTAGTCATACATCATTACTGAACTATAGATCTGCTTCTCTAGCTGCCCTCTGATATAATCCATAGATATCTAAGACTCAATGATTCTAAAAGAGGAGCCTAGAACCTTATATATATATATATATATATATATATATATATATATATATATATATATATATATAATATTGATATAGGACACCATTGTTCAACTAATGGTTCAGTCTTGAAATCTAACACCATCTTTACTGGACCCTTTTGTAATAGTAATAGTAATAGTGTTTACTTCATGGACTTGTGCATAAGTATAAATATATATGTGTGTATGTACTTGTATTAGCACACTGGCTGGTTTATAATAAATGCTCAATTAAATTTATTTTTATTATTTATTATACTGGATCCCATTCTTTTCAGCATCCTCATATTCAGTTGATTATAATTTTTCAAAACCTATTTATCTATTTATCCTAAAGATTTCTTTCTAATTTACTTCTTATGATCCTGTTGCTAGGATATTTTTTTACATCACTAGAATTTCCAAGGCAAATTATTAGGCAAATAATCCTCATATCTGACCACATAATACTACTATCAGGAAATCTTATAAATTTCTCCTGTTCTAAAAATTCAAATGTCTTTGTACAGTCACTTTAGCCTGGCAGCTACTTATTGATTCTCCTTCATCTCTTTAGGTCCTGCCACTTAAAGCAAAAGTGAGAGGCATGCTGCTTCTTGCTTTCTATGAGAACTTTGCACTTGCATGTCCTCTTGAAGTCTCTTCCCTCTTTCTCTTTTCCTGCTCGACTTTTAATTTTATCTCCTTAAAAGTTTCTTTAGCATGGGGCTGAAGTGGTGGCACAAGTGGTAAGGCCTAGGATAGACCTTGGTTCCCCCAGTGTCCCATGTGGTCTCCCAGGAGAGACTTCTGAGTGCATAGCCTGGAGTAACCTCTAAGCGTCATCACCAGGTGTGTCCAAAAAAACAAAAAAAATTTTTTTTTTCTTTAGCAGGAGCAAATAGTCGCATGAACATCAAGTGGAAATAAAAATGATCAGACCTAAATACCAAACCCAAAGTCAATGACAACAGAATCAAGATACCCAATCAACAAGTTTTATTCAAAAGGGACCTGTTACACTAGCAGTCCAGGGTGCAAAGGGGGATGGTATGGGATGCATGCTGGGAACAGGGGTGGATGGAGCACAATACTGATGGTGGGAATGGCCCTAATTCACTATCACTATGTAACTTAAATATAACTGTGAGAGACTTGTAATTCACATTGGTCAAAATAAAAAATATAATAAAAAAAGCTAAAGCACCTAAGCAAGCTAATTCCTGGTGGCAGTCATAAAAAATAAGTTTCTTTAGCATACAAATCGCTCATCATGTTACACTGCATTAGTATTGACAATTTGTCTTCTTTTTCTAGAGTTTGATAGATTAAAAATGCAGAATATCTATTTATAATAGAACTTCATATGAAATAGTGAATAATTCCTTAATATGTATCTTGAAGCTCATCTACTAATCTTTTCTCTTATTTGTTTAGTTTTGGGGCCATACCCAACAGTGCTCGGAGTTTACTCCTGGCTCTGCACTCAGGAATCACTCCTGGTAAGCTAGAGAGCCATATGAGATGCCAGGGATGGAACTCAAGTTGGCTGCATGCTATGCAAGAGCCCTACACTCTGTACTATAATCTGCCCCATAATCTGCTCTCTTAAAATGAGTGGGCAACCATTATTTCCCAACATCCCACATATTCTAACTCACTGCACACTATTTTTTGTTGTTAATAAGTGTATAAACTGATCTGTAAAGTCCAAGTGCATATTCATTATTTATGTTATCTGATAACAAATTACAGATTTTGCTAGTTGTTATTTTAATTGAGAAACATGTTGTTTATCTACCTTTTATATGCAGTTTAAAGCAGCTTAGAAAATCACTACATACATAGAATTTTTTTCAGAAATAATTTGAAATAACCAGGCTTGGAATCTTTACTGTGCAGTAATAAAGTTGAAATTTTCACCCCAATTTTTGTTGGTAAAGAAATTTGGAAGCAAAAACATAACTTTTGCAACTTAACATATCTTTCCTGTTGTTCTCTCTAATACAAGTGTTTTCTGTTCATGCATAACAAAGATATAATCTAATCTTCAAGGTTTATTTTTAAAAAAAAACACTAGATGTGAAGAGTAAGGATTTTAATTTTTGGGGGGGGCAACTTGGTGACACTCAGGGGTTACTCCTGGCTATGTGCTCAGAAATTGCTCCTGGTTTGGGGGACCATATGGGACAGCTGGGATTGAACCCAGGTCCATTCTGGATCAGTAGCATGCAAGAGCAAATGCCCTACTGCTGCACTATTGCTCTAAATCCTAAATTTTTATTAATTTGGGATACAAGTTCACTTGAAAATTAGTGTGCTGATCTCTTTTAAGAATCTTTTCAAAATAAAGGTGTTACTAAGGGAACAGCTCAGAGACATTTTATAAGCTTAGCACCTAAAATTTTTAGTTAGCCTACAAAGGAGTTTTATTTTGTAGACTGAATAGAATAAAAGTATATGGGAATCGGGCCCGGAGAGATGGCACAGCGGCGTTTGCCTTGCAAGCAGCCAATCCAGGACCAAAGGTGGTTGGTTCGAATCCCGGTGTCCATATGGTTCCCCGTGCCTGCCAGGAGCTATTTCTGAGCAGACAGCCAGGAGTAATCCCTGAGCACCGCTGGGTATGACCCAAAAACTAAAAAAAAAAAAAAAAAAAAAAGTATATGGGAATAAAAATTTACCAACTCAAAATATGTCATTGGTAAAAGATTAAATTAAGTTAATGTGAGGTGTTCTGATAGCAGAATGTAGTTTATTTTAGAAAGATAGTACATCTAAACATCTCCTTTAAGGGCAAAATCTAACCAATAGAAAAGCTAGAATTTAAATTGGGACGTTAAATAAATAAATGTAAATATATATACATATATATGATATATAGATATACTGATTAGACCACACTGACTGTGTATGGATAGGGCATTTACCTTGATCATGGTTGATCTGGCTTTTGATCCTCGGCACACCAGGAGAGACCCCTGAATAAAGAGCTAGACCATTTTGTGGTGTGGCCACAAAACAAAACATAATTTATATAATTAGTGTTTTTGTTGCACAAAAGGTTGTCATAGACTTCTGACATCTGTCAGTATGATTTTTAAAAGTTATGTCTTTGGGGGATATTTTTTCTTATTATCTTCTCAATGTCAAGATCAGATCTAATATCATAGCATTTATTACTCAAATTTGCTGTTTCCCCTTAAATAAACAGGAAATATAGATGTAATAAATAAACTTCTTCTTACCTTTTTTACATTAATTTACTTCATGATTATATGATTATTTATCCAAGCTTTGAGCCTCTTTACAGAAACTAGTTTCTTCTCTGAATCACTGACTGCCTTCCTTCAATAGATGAGTACTTAAAATTGGTAATAAAATTGATAATACCATATAGTCTAAAAGCTATGCTTTCTGCTATTATTTCTCCTTTAATTATGATTATTCAACACTCTAGTTGAACAAGATACCAACCTATTCTATAAATAGGAACAAAATATCTTTTTTTTTTTTTTTCAATATACTATTCTCAAGGTGAGTAATCTTAGGGATAAGGCCTTCACTTCACTAATCAAATGAAACAAATCTTTTGCTCATGAAACAAATCTTACTGTTTTGGGTTAACAATAAAGTTGCAGTTTTTACTCTTTTGGTCACTATGTGATTTACACAAGACTAAGCCAAAATCAATCTATATAAATGAAGGACATATGCTAACTATGTTTCCCAGAGGATTAAGCATTGCAGGCATATTGAGGCATTCCCATTGTAGGATTTAATTGGGTAATTTTTCAGTAGTTGATATTTAGTTTGCTTTATTTATATTTAATGTAGTTGTAAAGAGGAAGACTGTGAATTGAGTCTCTAGGCTAATTATGCTGAAGTTTTCAGGATGAATCTCTTTGTAGCTTTGCATAACAGAGTTTTGTAGTCAGGTCAGCATGGGGTTATTGATTCTTCTAACGTTGAGGATAGGCTGTGCATGTATAAACTATTCATGATAAGAAAAAGACAATTGTACCTGGAGGCAACAGGAAGAGTGAAGAAAATTTGCAGTGAATGAGCAAAATGAAATCTTGCAGAAGGTCATGTTTGTTTTCACCAGGAGGTGTCACTATTGTCAATATCCATTACCTGAAAAGGAGGGACCTTCCTAGGAGGTTGAGGTTGGCCAAATTTGACAGAGGACAAATTCCCTCCCTCCCTCCCTCCCTCCCTCCCTCCCTCCCTCCCTCCCTCCTTCCCTCTCTCCCTCCCTTCATCCCTCCCTCCCTCCCTCCCTCCCTCCCTCCCTCCCTCCCTCCCTCCCTCCCTTCCTTCCTTCCTTCCTTCCTTCCTTCCTTCCTTCCTTCCTTCCTTCCTTCCTTCCTTCCTTCCTCCCTTCCTTCCTCCCTTCCTCCCTCCCTCCCTCCCTCCCTCCCTCCCTTCCTTCCTTCCTTCCTTCCTTCCTTCCTTCCTTCCTTCTTTCCTTCCTTTCTTCTTCCTTCCTCCTTTCCTTTCATCCTCTCTCCTTTCCTTCCTTCTATATTTTACCTCCTATATTCTCTTCCTTCCTCCCTTCCTTCCTCTCTTCCTTCCTCCCTCTCTTCCTCCCTTTCTCACTCCCTTCCTCCTTCCCTCCCTCCCTTCCCTCTTCCTTCCTTCCTTTTTCATTCCTCCCTCCATCCCACCCTGGTCCCTCCTTCCCTCCCTCCATCCCAACTTTTGAACCTCCTTCCTTCCTTTCCTCCCTCTCTTCCTCCCCTCCTTCCTCTCTTCCTCCCTTCCTTCCTCCCTTCCTCCCTCCCTTCCTTCCTTTCTTCTTTCCTTCCTCCTTTTCTTTCTTTTTTTTTCTCCCTCTCACCCTTGGTCCCTCCTTCCCTCCCTCCATCCCAAACTTTGTACCACCCTCTCTTCCTTCCACTCTCCTTCCCTCCCTCCCTCCCTTCCTACCACCCTTGGATCCTCTTTCCCTTCCTCCCTCCCTCCCTTCTTTCCTCTCTCATTTCGCCATTCCTCCCACACTCTTCCTCCCTTTCCCCTCTCACCCTTCCTTTTTCTCACCTTTCCTACCTCCCTTCCACACTCCTTCCCTCCCTCTCTTTCTTCCCTCTTTCTTTCTCTCTCTTTTCTTTCTTTCTCCTTCCTTCCTTCCTTCCTTCCTTCCTTCCTTCCTTCCTTCCTTCCTTCCTTCCTTCCTTCCTTCCTTCCTTCTTTCTTCATTCTGAAGTTTATATTTTCTCTGTTACATATAATTTACTTCTAAAGTGCCATTACTGACAACAAAACAATAGTTAACAGTTGGGTAGAAGGGATAGAAATTTTATGTGGTTAAAAAGAAAGAAATTTTATGTGGTTTTGGTGTCACCAGCAAAGATATACTGTACTTTCTTGCCTTTTTAGTCAGCACATATTGAAATTTCAAGATAAAGTTGAGAAAATGTCCTCTTTACATTTCTTTTTCTCTTTCACAACTCAATAAAGTCTTTTAGGATTACACATAAGTAGAATGGACAGTTTTATTTGTTTAGTTTTTCTAATATATATCTATATATATATTTGGGTTTTTGGGGATCATACCCAGTGACACACAGGGCTACTCCTGGCTCTGTGCCCAGAAATCGCTCCTGGCAGCCTCGGGGGGACCAATTGGGATGATGGGAATCGAACCAAGTCAGTACCTCATCAGCTGCATGCAAGGCCAACATCCTACAGCTGTGCTATCACTCTGGCCTTCTTGGCTTTATATATTTTTTAGCTTTCTGACCCGTTCCACCTGGGTCATATTTTCAACAGCAAACATGGATCAATATTCGTGTGTGTGTGTGTGTGTGTGTGTGATGTGAGATATAAGATATAAACACTTTCATGTCTGTCTAATGTCCATCTGCATTGTACAAAATGCCTGTCTATATTGTATATAGTCCTTTCCCCTGTTATATATAACTTTTCCTTTTCCTCCAACCCTGCTTACCACTTTACATATTCTTTTTTATCCTTTCTCTCTCTCACCCCTGATCTGTTACTTCTCCCTATTTTACCCTCAGTTCTTAACTCCTCAGTAGCTGGAACATTTCTCCCACCTCAGGTAGCTGCCACCTGGCTCCTAAAATGAAAGGACAGCATCTCAGCCTATACTGTCTCAATGGAAGAAGCTACCACTGCTGCTGCTGCTGCTTAGCTCTCAAGAACCCCTTTTCCTCTACCTCCCTTCTCTGTGGACTGTTGTTTGCTACTGATTTAGGCTTTTGAGGACATTTCTTGATCCATGACTGCTCTGAGGCATTATTCAGCCACCACAAAACCACATCTCAGGCTCAAGCTGTGCTCCTGATTTTATCCTCCTCCAACCCCAACTATTTCAAAAGACAATATATTTATATATTTGTTTAGATGTATTTCTTCAATACATATAATTCTTATTGTGTATTTCCTTATGCAAATGTAGTATCTCCACCATTTTTTATTTGTTTAGTAGAAAATTCTGTAGATAAGTTTCTCTTGGGTTCTGAGTTTATGCTAGAGCCAAATTATAAGAATTGCTTAGTTTGCTATTTTTTTCCCCATATTTACCAGCAGTATCATGTTGCATTGTTCCTCTTACATAGGAACATTAAAACCTTACATATAAAAAGAAGTTTTTATTTAGTGATAGGAACTCTTAACTTTCGTTGTAGGGGAGCCTTTCACCCTGAACATTTATCATAATGACTTGATTTAGGCTTTAGTTGAATGGACATTGGATGCTCAGCTCAAACCTTGGATTTCATCTTTGGAACTAGTAGGGTTTTCTGCACCAGCACCAGGAGTTACCAGGGAAGACCCTAATGCTGCTTTGGCATCGATTTGTTCCACGGTGGGTTTATATAACACCCTAATGGTTTGGAAACAGCAACAACTTTCTTTCAAGGTTTCCAAGGCTGACACCCAATGGTGAGATGAAAGAGAAGATGTTCTGTGACACTCTGGCTCAATATAAGATCTTTGTTAAAACCAGGATCTCTAAAACTGAAGCCTGACTGTGACAACCATGATTTAGGAGAAGTTTTCCTGGGACCACAAAAAAGACTTTGGGGTCAGACAACTTAGTATGCCCAAAGCCTGTATGCAGATATCCTCATGTAAAGAAGCTTCATGTTTTTTTCTTGTTAAGTTCTGTCATATCTTAGATATTAGCCCCTTATCTGTTGGGTATTGGGTGAATAGTTTCTCCCATTCTGTGGGTGGCTTTTTTTTTTATCCTAATCATTATTTCTTTTGAAGTGCAGAAGCTTAATATAGTCTCATCTGTTTATCTCCACTTCCAATTGTTTGGAGAGTGATATTTCCTCCTTGAAGATGCCTATAGACCCAAAGTCATGGAGTATTTTACCTACACGGTGTTCTATATACTAATGGTTTCAAGTCTAATATCAGGTCCTTAATCCATGTGGATTTGACCTTTTTGCATAGTGTTAGATGGAGGTCTGAGTTCACTTTTTTGCACAAGGCTGACCAGTTGACCCAACACACTTGTTGAAGAGGCTTTTCTTGCTCCATTTTGCATTTCTTATTCCTTTGTCAAAGATTAATTGAGTATTCTCTGAATACTCAAGTCTATTCCACTGATCTGAGGGTCTGTCTTTATTCCAGTACAATGCTATATTAATGACTATTTATTTGTATTACAATTTAAAGTTGGGGAAAGTGATGCCCCCCCCCATTTTTTCTCTAAGAGTTGATCTATCTATTCATGGGTGTTTATTGTTCTAAATAAATTTCAGGTGTGTTTGATCCACTTCTTTGAAGGTCATAGGTATCCTTAAAGAAATTGCTTTAAATCTGTACAATGCTTTGGGGAGTATTGCCATTTTAATGATATTAATCCTGCCAATCCATGAGCAGGGTTTGTATCTCATTTTTCCTGTGTCCTCTTTTATTTCTTGAAGCAAGGTTTAGTAGTTTTATTTGTATAGGTCCTTCACCTCTTTAGTTAAGTTGACTCCAAGGTATTTGAGTTCGTGTGACACTAATGTGAATGGGACTTTTATTTTTATTTTCATTTCTTATCTATCATTATTGGTGTATAAGAAGGCCATTCATTTTTGTGTGTTATTTTCTGTAGCTTTCCACTTTGCCACATGAATCTATTGTTTCTAGAAGCTTTTTGGTAGAGTCTTTAGGGTTAATAATGAAAGAACATGTAATCTCATCAAAAAAGTGAGGAGACAAAATGAACTTCTTCCTTAAAGAAGAAATACAAATGGCTAAGAGGCACATAAAAAATTCTCCACATTACTAATCATCAAGGAATGTAAGTCAAAACAACAATAAGGTACTATCTCATGCCACAAAGACTGGCACACATTACAAAGAACAAGAACAAGCAATGCTGGTGGGGATGTGGAAAGAAATGAACTCTCATTCACTTCTGGTAGGAAGGCTGTCTAATCTAGCCCTTTATTTTACACCACAAAGTTTTATTAATAAAAATATCTAGTCTTTATAGAAAACAATATGAAGATTTCTCAAAAAACTGGAATTGGATTTGGGAGGGAAAAAAAGGCCATAAAACTCCTATATGATCCAGCTATACCACTCCTAGGGCTATACCCTAGGAACACATAAACACAGTAAAAAAAAAGTCTTCTGCACACCTATATTCATTGCAGTGCTATTTACAATAGCTAGAATCTGGAAACAATCAAGATTCCCCCATTTTTAAAATAAATTATTTTATTTAAGCACCATTATTACAAACATGCTTGTAATTGGCTTTCAGTTATATAAAAGAATGCCCCTTCATCAGTGCAACATTCCCACCAAGAATGATCCCTCTTTCCCTTCTCCCTCAGCCCCTGCCTTTTTCAAGACAGGTATTCTATTTCTCTAATTAGCTACCATTGTCATGATAGTTGTCAGTATAGTTATTGCTCTAACTGAATTTCATGGTAAGCTTCATAGCTTGGGCTGCACCTTCCAGCCCTCATCCCTATTGTCTCTATGTATTACTACAAAAATATTAAATCCTATCGATGAGTGAGATTATTCTGTGTTTTTTTTTCTCCTTCTGAGTTATTTCACCTAACACAATAGTTTTCATGTCTATATATAGGAAAACTTCATGACTTCATTTTTTCTGAAAGCTGCATAGAATTCCATTGTGTATATGTACCAAAATTTTTTTAGCTACTCTATCTGTTGTTGGGCATTAGGGTTGTTTACAGTTGCTGGTAATTGTAAATAGCAATTCAATGAATATAAGTGTGCAGAAGGTAATTTTGTATTGTGTTTGTGTACCTAGAATATATCCCTAGTAGTGGTATGAGTGGATCCAATGGGTGCTCAATGTCAGTATTTTAAGAACTCTCCATATTTTTTCCATAAAGGCTAAACTATTCTTTATTAAGAAAATTTTTGGTGTAAAAAAAAAGTAGCTGTACTAGACAGCATTCCCACTAGCAGTAAATAAGAGCTTTTTCTCCCCGTGTTCATGCCATCACTGATTGTTCTTGTTCTTTGTGATGTGTGCCAGTCTCTGTAGCATGAAATGGTACTTCATTGTTGTTTTGATTTGCATATCCCTGATGACTACTGACGTGGAGCATTTTTTTATGTGTCCTTTGGCCATTTGTATTTCTTTTGCAAAAAATTGGCTGTTCATTTCATCTCCCCATTTCTGATGGGGTTATATATTTTTTCTTGTTAAGTTCTGTCAGTACCTTGTATATCTGAGATATTAGTCCCTTATCTGATGGGTACTGGGTGAATAGTTTATCCCATTCTGTGGATGACCTTTGTATTCTCGTCATTATTTTTTTTTGAGGTACAGAAACTTCTCATCTTAATATCATCCTGTTTATCTCTACTTCTACTAGTTTGGAGAGTGTTGTTTTTTCTTAAAGATGCCTTTAGTCTCAATGTCATGATGTGTTTTACTTACATGCTTTTCTATATAAATTATGGTTGCTGGTCTGATATTAAAGTCTTTAATCCATTTGGATTTGACCTTTTTGCATGTTGTTAGATGGAGGTCCAAGTTCTCTTTTTTTGCATGTGGCTGTCCAATTTTCCCAGCACCACTTGTTGAAGAGGCCTTCCTTGCTCCATTTTGCATTTCTTGGCCTTTATCAAAGATTAATTGATTGTACTTCTGGGAAACATTCTCTGAATACTAGTCTATTTCATAAATTTAAGGTTCTGTCTTTATTCCAATACCATGCTGTTTTAATGACTATTGCTTGTTGTACAATTTAAAGTTGAGGAAAACAATGCTTCCATTCTTCTTTTTTCTTAGAGATGCTTTAGCTATTCGTGAATGTTTATTGTTCCAAATGAATTTAAGGAGAGTTTGATCTACTTCTTTGAAGAATAACATGGATATCCTTAGAGGGATTGCATTACAATGCTTTGGGAAATAACAACAATTCATGAGCAGGGCATGTGTCTCTATTTCCTTTGTCTTCTCTTATTTCTTGAAGTAGGTTTTGGTAGTTTTCTTTGTGTGGGTCCTTCACATCTTTAATTAATTTGACTTCAAGGTATTTGAGTTTGTGTGGCACTAATGTGAATGGGACTGTTGTTTTTATTTCCATTTCTTCTTTATCATTATTAAAATATAAGAAGGCCATTGATTTTTATGTGTTAATTTTGTAGCCTCCACTTTGCTATTTAAATCTATTGTTTTTAGAAGCTTTTTGGTAGTCTTTAAGGTTTTCTCAATACAGTATCATATCATCTGCAAACAGTGAGAGCTTTACCTCTTTCTTTCCTACCTGGATGCCTTGATATTTTTCTTGCCTAATTGCTATGGCAAGTACTTCCAGTACTATGTTCAATAGGAGTGGTGAGAGAGGGCAACCTTCTCTTATACCAGATTTTAGAGGAAAGGACTATAGTTCATCCCTATTGAGAATAATATTTGCGATTTGCTTGTAGTATATGGCCTTGACTATATTGAGAAAAGTTCCTTCCATTCCCATCTTGTTAAATTTTTTTTCGTGAATTGGTCTTCAAACTTACTGAATGCTTTCTCCTCATTTATATCATTGATCTAAGTTTTTTTTATTTTTTCTTAACACTACCAAAAGGAAGCAAAAAGGACAATCTTATTGATTATCTATTATTACAATTGTCTTTTGATTAGAAAAATGTGTGCTTATTTAAGAAAAATCTGGAAAATACATACACCTGTATAAAAGAAAATTAAAAACTTAGGTTGCTCCTCAGTTTATGCTATAGGTAGATAGTTTAACATATTTATTTATGACCCATTATTCCCAGGCAGTACAAGCATGTAAACATTTTATATGTCTATACTCATGCCTCATTTTTTGTTCTACAGCATGGTTGTGGTATAATATTTGATCAGATGCACTCAATAGGATGGCTGACCAGCTTTCTTAGCTCTAGAGTAAATTTTGGAAATTTCTATTTTCCCAAATATCCGTTTATTTTTTTTTACTTGTAAAATATGGGTGATATTCAAGTTAACTCTGAGTAGATGGAGTATCTAATGTTCTCACTAGAACTCTGGCACCAATACTTCAATTTGTATTAATAAATACTGATATTTTTTTATCTTTCTTTCTTCGGTTTGATATATTTTGTAAGATTGTCTTCCTTTCCCCCCTTTGCTCTCTGTCACTCTAAGTGTCTGTCATTTGGAAGGTATATATACTATTGCTTTTAGTGACAGCTTTATTTTTTAAATGTTGTTTATATTTTTCTATCAAAACAGAGTGTGAAATAGTATAATTTGGACTTTCTTTGTCATGAAAAAAGTGGAGTGTCATAAGGGAGAAAGGTTTCTTTATCCAGTGTATTGCATAGTGATCTTTTAGTAGCTTCTAATTCTATGGCAAGGTGAAGACATCAAGGTTTAAAGAAATAAAGTTACTTGTTCATGGTTATACACTTTTAGGGTAGTGTAGTTGGGGTAAACTCCACTTCATATAATTATAAATATTTAAATTTCTAGTATTTACTTATAAAAGAGGGGTAATTAAGTTTCAGGAGACAAAGGACTCAACTTTCTCAATCAGTCTGATCCATCTTCAGCAGATTTCTTTTCAGATTTCTGCAAGAAATTTTACTTATACCCAACTGAAACTTTGTTCTATAGGGCCTTTCTTGAAGGTGTAGGCCTTATTTCCTAAAACAAAGCACTTTGTGTTTTGAGTAATCAAAATTTCTTTAATGTGTCCTTGGATTCAAAGTGAGTGACATGATGATAAAATGCATGATCTTTGCTCTAATAGCTTTTTGTGAAGAAACAATTAAATAAGGTAATTAAGGAACAACATGAGACTGTATAGAATTAGTTTAAAATATACTGAACAAATGATATACTTATGAAAATTAAACAAAAGAAGAGAAAAACATGGGGGTACAATTTTCATTTAGGGTCTCTCTCTACTCCATCTCTTACTCCATTTGAATGATATAATTATAATCTGGATTGGTTATTCAAAGTGCATTATTAAAACTAACTGGTATGTAGCAGCAAAAGAAACTTCTGCAGGGGTCCTTGGATGTTTGATGTAAATGTAAAACAGATTCCACTAAAATAATAAATGTCAAATATAAAATCCATTGTTTCCAATTACTGCCACTTCACAGACTTTAACTACCTAATTTAGCCAAAGCATAAGAGGAAAATATTTTGTGCTTGAAAATGTAAATTAAAACATTTTCCAATACTGCAACAATGCTGCATTATTGAGCTTGGCAGACCCCTGCTTTATCTCCTATGGTCCATTACCCTGGCTCAGTGCCTTGGAGCTTATCTGAGTGACAAGACCTTCTTTGCCTCAAACTCTGTCTTTGATAAGGTTATCACTTTGCTAGATACAGAAAGCTCAGATGTGTCAACTTTTTTTTTTTAACAAAAAACTCTTGATGAGTTGAGAAGCAGACTGGTAGGTTTCTTTTAGAGTCTCAACATTATTCTTTATTGAAAAAATTTTCAAGTACATCATTTTTATCAAGAATCTACTTGAATTTCCTAGCAGCAAAGACATTTTTTGCTTCTTTAAAGTGCTATTGGTATCAAGAATTAGATTCTTTAAATAGCCCAGTTCAGAGAGCAGGTAAGTTTATCCATTCTTTAAGGATATTAGAACAGAGTGAGCTGATAATAGATCTTTATGTCTGGGTCAGGGGCTATATGTAACACGTTTGTTACCTTCACTAACCCCTGTGCTCCTCATAATTTACTGGACTTCTGCTTTCTCATAATAATCATGGTGTGGACTTTCCTTGATCTTAGGATCTACTGGATAATTCTAGCCGATACTCACATGCTTCTAACCATTCTGACCATTATTTACTCTCTAAATACTAAAACCAAACCCAAAGGCAGATTTTTAGAATCATTAGGTTAAGATGCAGAGAAGTCAAGTTTCTTGCTTGACCATATAGGTAGTAATGAACAGAGTGAAGTGAATCTAGGAGTCTCACTATTGTTGGTCTGTTTCCTACTCTAATTGTCCTACTAATGGTATTCTTTTAGTTTTATCTTCTAATTGGCCCTCCCCTAATTTTCTTAGCATTTCTTAGTTCATGTTCTATTTTAAACTGGATGTTTATATGTTGAAAGTTATAACCACCAAGGTGACCATATTAGGACAGAGGTTCATCACTGAGGCATGATGGTAGAGTCTTTGTAGTGAAATTTGTACCCTAATGACTTCCTTACCTATTTGTGTTTTGTGAGATATATCAAAAGACAGCCATGTGAGAGTAAGTGTGCTTTATCTAAAGTAAATTTGTAGGTACATGATCTTGAAATTCCCTATATTCAGATTTGTGTAACATAAAATTTGTTATTTATCGGTCACATCATCTATGGTATTTTTTATTATAGAATCCTACTCTTAATGAAGATAATTTTCCAAGGATAAGATCTGATTTACCAATTCTTCATTCTATGTCTAGCTGCTTTATAACTTGTTTTCTCTTATTCACTCAGTTATGGAGCTGAGTAGAAGTCAGAGGAGCAATATATATGTTTTGGAATATGGCCACCTTGATTTTGTTTCCATTTAAAGGTTAGAATTATGAGAAGGTCCTCTTATTGATCTCTTTTACAGAGTTATATCATTTTGATATGTAGTATTAAAATGTTCTCTATAGACTTGTTTTATTATGTCTCTGAGTCTGTTAGTTTAGATACTTGTCTGGCCAAGAGTTAATCTATGCTATTGTGTACAAAAAATGTTCATTTACATGACTGCTACCATGTTGAGATGAAAATATATAGCAGTGTGCAAACTTATTAAGCCAATGGTTTGTTTGACTTGTTTTGTGTGAGGCTCTGCTCAAAAAACTGCATTAGTACATTGTTACTCCACCCTGGATTTAGGAGTAGCTACCTGAGACCCATCCATTTCTGGGAGGGGTCTTGGGAACTGAATATTAGGTGTTACCTTACCTGCAAGACCCCGCCCATTCCTGGGAGGGGTCTTGGAAAAGTTAGATAAGCCTTGGACCGAGGGGATTCGCCGCCTCTCTGCCCTGCTGCACTCGCTGGCTTTTGGGTCCCTGTGTTCTGGTCTTTGACCAGCATGGAGCCCAAAGGGAAGATAGCTGAAAGGAGTTAAGATGCAGGGCCAAGAATAACTAGTGCTTGAAAGGTTATGAGTAGGCCACACACATGTGGTGAATAGGGCATGAATAAAGATGATGCTTCCTGATGCATGCCTGTGAGTGAGTTCAATACCCGTTGGTTTCCTGAACCCCAGACCCGCCGGTTGATGGGGGTTGCGGAACCACGTGGCCTGGGATGGCAGAGAGAGAAATCCACCTCCATCCATTGCCATCCAGCCCCGTCGTTATTTATTTAATGCAACAGTACATTAAGAACCACTTGCTTCTAGGTGATGAGTTTAGGACAAAAATAAAAGTATCTTTGCTATAAGGAACAGAGAATCCCCTTAAAGAGGAATCTTGCATTAGAATACAGAAAAAATCCTTATTGAGGAAAACTAAATCACACAAATGTCAATTAGTATACTAAGCTAGATGTCTCCAAAAATGGTCCCTCACTTTGACTTCACCATCATTTTGTGAAAGATTAACTTTGTGCATTAAAAAAGCCATGAGATAGAGTTGAGTTACCAGCTTTTCAAAGACTTATGTGATATATAACAAATATAGGCTTTAACTGCAGGTTAATCTTATGTGTCTTTAATACTATCTTGCCTGCATCAAAAAGCATGTTCTGAATGCACATTTCCAGTAAGAATGAGTCATATGGATTTTGGCTTTATAGACTCACTTATGAAACTGTCCCATATTGGAGTTTACTTAGCAAAACATATTCCTTTACTTTATGGAAGGGGAAGGAATAAGGTTAGATCACATGTAGCTATGTTTAGAGTATACTACTTTCTCTGTTCTCAGGGGCCACTCCTGTAAGTGCTTGGAGAACTATATGCAGTATCAGGGTGTCAAACCAGGGGAATGACATGCAAAGCATGTGCCCTTAATCCCACTATCTCTTTAAGACCAAAAGATTATTTCTGAGGATAGACAAAAACAGAGATTTATGCTACAACAAAATTCTGCAAACCCTTGCCTTAATTCTTCCTTTGTTTCATAGACAAAAGTGACAGTTTTTAGCTCTATCAGTTAAAGCTTGAGATTATGATAAGATGAAGTCTGCCTAGACATAGAATCCACCAAAGAATGAATTCAGAGTTGAGTCCAGCATGCTCTACCTTTCCTTAGCTTAAATGCTAAACATGGACTTGAATAAGACTTGAACCTGCTTGGTCTTTTTATGATATTTTTTATGGTGTTTAAGAGAGTAGACTTTGGGGAAATGTAAGTCCAGATGCAGTCTTGGCTGTGATATTTAACTGGTATTATTTCAAGCAAATAATGATATCCAGAACTGTCATGTCCTACCATGTGCTTCAAAGATAGTGTCTATGACATTAATTAATTGTATTTTTATTGTCATTAATACCAGGTACTAGGAAAAGAAGATTTTAGAACTTAAAGTTTTATAAAAAATCATATTGGGCAGATTAGAGCTCATTTTTCTTTCTTGTATTCCTCTTGAACAAATAAGATTTACTTTTATTCTAAATTTATCTGATGGGATCTGGCTCAATGTTCTTAGGGGCTGGTTGTTAAGTAACACTTGAAAACAATGATACAAGTGTCACTGGAGTTTTATCACAGAGCATTTTTAAGCATCACATGTGTAGTCTCTTATAATGCTGTGCAGATATATAGAGGGAATAGGTTTTTTTCTTCTAAGGAAACTCTGCTTACCTTCTATTTCTAAGTAACTGTGTTTCTCTTACTTTAATCATGTGAATATATTAAATATGCACCTTTTTTTTTGCTTTGTTTTTGAGACACACCAAGTAAATACTCAAACCTTACTCCTGACTCTGTGCTCCCTCTACCTCTATGCATTTGATTTGTAAGTGCCTTCTGCTGAGGATGTGGGTGAGTACATTTTAAGGTAGTCTTCATCTGACTAAAAACCACTACTCTGAAGAGTTATGGTTAGGAATAAAACTGGGTATAATTCAGACTGGCCAATTAGGATAATCTGATATCCAAGTTGAGTAATAAAATGACCAGAAGGTAAATTGTGAAACATTTCATATAGCTAGAAAAGAGGATCAAGGTGAGAGGTGATTGGGAGGCCATATCAGTAGTACTCATCACTGTTAGTTTACTTAATTTTGCTGGTGAGAAATTTCCTCTGCTCCATTCCTCCTTTGCACCCACTCCTGAATTCCAGCATTGTTATACCCCACAAGAAACAATTTTTAAATTTTATTTTACTTTTTTATTTTTGTTTTTTGGGCCACATTTAGCAGTGCTCAGAGCTTACTACTGGCTCTGGACTCAGAGATCATATTGATTGCAAGGGATCAAATCTAGTTTGGCTATGTGCAAGGCAAGAGCTCTATGTGCTGTACTGTCACTTTGGTCTGAAAGAAACATTTTAAAGCTAACAGTAGTTTTTCAAACTATTGATGTGTCTTCTGGGAAGCAAAAGAAAAGATTCACAGATCAACAATTTGTACCAGGATTAGCTACAGAGCGTAATGACATAGCCGAGTCATTGCAAACCCAAAAGGCTCCTTATGACCAAACTCACCCAATTGATGAAACACAGTAATTGCCTGAGCAATTTTCAACCACTCTGTGCTGCAACTGACAATACGAAATGATTTTACACTTCCCCAAAAAGCATACCAGACGATTCAAATGGCTGTCACGCAATTTGAATAAGAATGTTTGGCTAAACTGACCAAACTTTTGCGTACTTACTCTTGTAAGTTTGAAAGCATTTTACCCTGGAGATTTCCATTTATACTTGGTCCAGAAGGACACCATTCGATACCCACATTGACAAATCCTTGTACTAAATCCCTTCTGTGTAATATACTTAGTGTGGTTTCTGCTTTCTTGACTAGTACAATATGAAGGCACGCAACACACAACAGGTCTATTACAAGCTGCGAGTTTGCTCTCACTTGAGATGTTGCAGCCCACTGGTTCACCAGTTCTCTTCACATTGGTGTTGAGTTCTCTAACCTACTGACTGGCAAGACCAATGCTAAATATGTAGCCCCTAATCCTGGGAAAATAGATACAACAGAGCATGTAACCAATTACTCAAGACAAATGCAACTGTCATAGGAACCTTTAAAGTTGGTTGTAGGTGGAAAATTAAAAATCCTCCTTGCATTTGCATTTTTCTCTATAGTCTTAAAAACAGCATCAGTGACATTAATAAAACATTAAGTAAGAAAATAATGATTTGACATAATTCATAGGTCACAGCAAAAAATGCAGGTTTTTTTTTCTTGTGTTATTTATGCAGAGGCATTGATGACTCTTCAGTTCTTCTGGCATCGGCATTTTAAGTGAAGAGTTCCACATGCAATATGAAGTCTAATTGGTAAAATTGTTATTCGGGTGAATTTTTGCCTATCAAAGTTGAATATGAGTTGATCACACTTATTTTTATTGGTAGCTCTGAAGTCAATCCTGGGAGTTTGGTTCTGGTTCTGTTTAAGCAAATACATTTCTCCTTTCTACTCCTTAATTTAGATATGGGGAAAATGGAAGTTGGTAGAGTTAGTGTGATTTCTTGTGTGTTTTATTTTTATGGCACTAGGGATAGAACCAAGAGCCTCATGCATGTGCTCTACCACTGAGGTATGCCCCAGATTCCTTCTGTCTCTTGATTCATCTATTAATTTCTGTTCCTTGAAGACAAAGCTCTTCAGCATTCCTATAACTATAATGATGCCAAAGTTTCAGACTCAACCATAACACAGGAAAACCTAGAGCTAAAACTTATTTGCACTGGATACATACTTTAGAATTGTGTTCAGCTCTAACAAATTTCTTTATTAAATCCCCCAGGTTTGTGCAAAAACTAAGAACAAAAAAAAAAAACAGGTTGTACTGTCAAACATGGGTCATATCATTTTCTAATGCTTCCCATGTTTCTATATATGTGACTTTATAATTATAGTTATTTGTATGATCTTAAATAGGCAAACTGATTTGGGAATGTAAGGGATGTTTTATGTCAAGATTCTCTAACTTTGATTGCAAATTGCTTTCTGAATATTTAGGGATAGTGATGGGGATAGCCACCTCTCTATTCTGGAATATATCTCTGAAACTGTGAAGGCTTCAGTCCTAAAAAGAATGCTCCTTTATAAGATGAGATAGCTACTCAAAATATAGAATTGGAATTTTTTAATAAAAAAATCCATAAGTGACAAAACATCTTGCCCAGTCATTTTTCCTCCCAATGTCTTGTGTAATGTGTGTTCTTGGCACATGCACAAACTAAGTTTACAAATTCTATAAATAAATTCATCCTACATTGAATCTAATGCCAGTAATTTTTCAAGGAAGTCAGCAAAACATTGCCCAAGGGAAAAACTTCAATTATTTTAAAATTTTTATTGTTTTAGTCCAATTTGTGAGTGAACTATAAATGAATCATTTGATCTTATCACTTAATTTTTAATTTTGTGCTATTCTTCTCCCCAAATGAGGTTGAGTCCTAAGACCTTGTACCCTAATATCCCAGCTGTACAGTCAGTCCTATAAGAGGTTTATTTCAGTAAAAGTGATTAATGGTGTCTATAATAAAATTGTAATAACTCAATACTGTTTTATAAATTTTTTATTCACTCTGTATTTTTTTATTTGACAGCTTGCCAAGTTCTAGTTCTTATCTGATCATCTTTGCATCAATAATACATGAGGCCAAGATCTTCTGAAAAGAGGAGATCCTTTTCTCCTATCTGAGTGCTTTGCTCTACCAGAAGAAAATATTGATTCGGATTTAATAATTGTAGTCCTTTTGATTTGATCACACTTAGCTGGAAATTCTGAAAAGCCTTGGCCACATATCTGCCAACATAGAATCAATTGCTTCGCTCTAATAAATGCAATCATTGAACACCTGATCCATACTATTGCTTGTTATGTGTAATTGATTAAAGGTTGATATTGCAAAGATGTGAACAACTCTAGGTTTTCCTATTCAGAACCTCTCAACTAAAAAATGACAATCAACAAAGCCTAGTCCATGGAAAGATGGTGCTTCTGATTATAATTTTAGTTGCCTCCGTCAACCTACATCTCATCACACAACTTTTAAACAATTGTAGTGGTGTTGCTGATTCCAGACTGCTCTTGCTCCTAGCTGTTCATGTTAAAGATCACGGTTTGAGTAACAGATCACCTGCCTTCAGGATTGATATAAATAATCAGCATTCTGTAGAAAAACTGACCTGGAAGTACATAAGCCCTCCAACACTACATCTTCATTCATTACCTTATTTTCTGTCTGCAAGGCACATGGCCAAGGGCATCTTTTAAAATTCAGTATGCCTGTCCCAAGTAAATGAGAAATGCTGGTAAGAAAAAAAATCACTAACCCAATGGTTGTCAAGCAATTAAATCAGAATCCCTAAGGGATATAATGTGGGCATGAACATTGAAACAGTGCCCATTACTTCCATATGTGGGCAAGGTTGAGAGCTAATGCCCTATTCTGAAACCTGGTTGCTTTTCTGTGTAGCCGGATGCCAATCCCCAGGGCATGTTAGAAACACAGAATACTATTGAATCCCATAGATTTGCCATAGATTCAGATGAACTAGGTCTGCTGAACAAGAATCTGCTTATTAGTAAATTCTCTCAGATGATTTGTAGGCATATTCAAGTTTGAGAAACATTGGCCTCAAGCATTATTAAAAGAAGAATTGACAATTTAGGCAAGTCACTTACCAAACGAATTGGCAGATTTCAGTATTTCTAGAGGAAGTGAGGTATAGCTGAGGGCTCCTTGTCAGGCAGTGCTGAGTTTGTGTTCTGGTTATTATAGTATAATACTAGCTGTGTCATTTTGGGTTAGACCCTCTAAACTTTGACTTACTCATAGGTATAGTACTTACAAAGGGACATATCTCCATAGACTTATTGTGAAAATTGAAATATTTTGTGTAAATAGTATAAGACAATATTAGACACTTGTTTAAGCAATGCCTTTTGTAGCTAATATGAGCAATTGAATGTTCAGATGTGCAATGCAGATAATAATCCTTGATATTTTTGTATCTATTTACTTATAAAGCCAAATGAAGCTCTCCTCGAAGTCAGTCCTCATTTTACTTGCACTCTCAGCTCATCATTGGTCATTTACAGGGGAGCAGCATTAAGGTTAATGGATACCTAGAAAAACAGTCCAGTCATCTATTCAACCAGAATGACTTTCCCAGCTTTCAAGTCTGGGTGACTTTCAGTTCAATTTTCTTTGGAAGCTCCTGCCACTGTGTGTAAAAAGGATCCACAAAGCTTGCCTCCATGTGGGGCTAATTCTGTTCACCTAAATTTGGCCTGATTTGGATAGCTTTCCTGGCTCTTTCCCACAAAATCCAAACAGGGATGGGAGATTTTATTAAAATTACTTAGGCCCATCCTGTTCTGTGCTCTGAACTATTGAAGGGAGCCAAAAATGTCCCTCGGTGTCCATAGAAACATTGTTCTTATTTTTCAAAATTAATCCAGTTGAATTTGAGAGGCTGCATCACCTCCATCAGAGCTGCAGACGGCCAGTACAAAGAGCTGTTTTGATGTTCCCAGCTGGGAACCCTGCCCTCAGCAAATACATTTGATATAAATAAATGGTCTCTTGCCTGCCTACATTCATGCCCATCTGTTTGGAGGGCATGGAGCCCAATAAAAAGTTGCCTAGACACTCACCATGAGCTCGCATGCCAAAGAATGTTGAGTTTATGGGTGAGGTCTCCCTGTTTTTAGGCCAAAGGTTTTTCTTTTCTATTTTCCCCATATTTCTCTGTGCCTATGCAAACAAACAAACAAACAAAACAAAACAAAAAACTTGCTACACACACCTTTTTTTTAAAATTAGGTTTTTAAAATCTCTTATCTTTTAAATTTGGGCTCCCATCTTTTTCATAGAAACTTAGGGGACACAAATTACTTTATTTTACCACATATTCCTGCATTTTTCCAGAACCACATAACTTGAACCATCTTGTTCTGCCTCACAAATTGAGGGGAAAATAATGAAGGGCACCAAGACCAAACAGTCATATGAACATTGAGTAGAAATAAAAAATGATCAGACTTAAACACCAAATTCAAAGCCAACTAACAGAATCAATACCCAATCTACAACAAGCTAGACACAGAAGGGACCACTTATACTAGCAGCCTGGGGGGCAAAAGAGGGTCGATATGGGATGCATGTTGAGAACAGGGGTGGAGGGAGGACAACATTGGTGGTGGGAATGCCCCTGATTCAATGTCACTATATACCTAAAATACTACTGGGAATGATTTGTAATCCACTTTGGTCAAAATAAAAATTATTAATAAAAAAAGAAATTTTTCAAAAACATTATAGATTCTTCTACATGGTCCTAATCAAAATAAAGTTCTTCTGCTGATATCTTTCTGCAAAAAAAAAAAAAAAAAGGAATAAAAAGATCAAAGATGCATTTGCTGGGAAATAAATACGGACAGAACTAAATATCCAAGTCAAATTCAACAATAATAGTATCAAGGGACCTAAACTTTAACTATATAAACTTATAGTTTAGATATAGATATACTGTCAGGCCAGGGGACAAAGGGTGGTGGTATAGAATAGAATGCACTCTGGGGCTATTGGTGGGGGGTGGTGACACTGGCGGGAAGGGCCTTGACACATTGTAGATCTCAAATTCAACTATAAAGGATTCTGTTGATTACAACTGTTTAAATACAATAAAAAATAGAATGTTGAGTTTGTGGGAGCCTGCTGAAGGCTGTGAGTGCATTTTTCAGTAGTAGGATTAAATCCTGGCCTTGAAAGGAATCATTGGCACTGCATGTTTGCTTCTTGATCACACCTGCTCAGAAGGTGGTACCAAACCAAAAGAAGAGGTACCAAAAGAAAACTACTGTGTATGAGCATCTTTGGGTAGCCATAGTGATACATCAAGCCAGGATCTAATTAAATAGGGAAACATAAACTTCTGCTAGAGAGATGTTCTGATGGAGCACAAGACTGGTGAGACAAACTTTAATGGCTATACTATGAGGGAAGAAGGCAAAGGGCACCCAGCTGGCAACTCTGACCTATCTTAGATCAGACACTTAATGAAACTTGGTCTTTATTGAAAACAGGTGCTAAAGAAACCAGGAGGTATGACTCATGTTCAGGTTAGCCCACAATCTTTTAATGTCTAATTTTCACTTACTCACTAGCAACAATACACCCTGATATGTATAAGCCACATAATGTAAAATCCAGGAGTTGATTTTATTTTAGATTAAGGATGAACTTGAAAAATAAAATGAAGCCAGTTAGAGAAAGCATTATGTAGGACATGTTTGGTGTTGATAAAGGTGGGTAAATTCCCTCTGATTTGTTAAGCATGATTAGAAATAGATTCATATACTCAGGCCATTAGAGGCCCTCAGAGATAATAAGGAGATAATCCTTATATCAAAAGCCAGGGTATTACTAATCCCACCATATTCTTTCATATCTGAAATAATTAAATACAGTGTTTATTAACTATGATATACTGTGGCTAAAGAAAAGCTTTGTCCATGAGAAGTTCAGGCATAATTCTTTTAAGCTTGAAGGGAAAAAGTTTGATTGAGAATTTTTATTTGAAAAAACCAAACATAACATAGCCTCATTTGTGCTGAAATGACATTTGTTAGTCAAGGATTTGGTCTTGAACTAAAATGTTTGTCTTATTTAATTTTGAATATCATATCAGTTAAGCTTAACCATATTCATGGTTCATATTTTTGTGGTTATCACCACCTTTGTGGTTACTCTTGTGACAGGATAACCAAGAAACTCATGTGATAATCTTTAAAATTTTTGATTATGTAAATTGCTAGGAACTTTGTATTTGAGAGATGTGATTAAATAAATTACTTTGAAACAATAATTTGTATTCTGAATAATGGGGAGGGGCTGCAATAATCATCAGGGTCTTTATCAGAGAAGAAGCCTAAGTGAAACAGAGTCTGTTGGTGTTTTTTTTAAAAGAGCCAAAAGTCAAAGAATACAAGTGAACATTTTCAGAATTTAAAAATGAACTCAACCATGTAGAAATCTTGGTTTTATTTGTATGAGACTGATTTTGTAGTTCTTAATTCTTCGAGGATTGGAAAAGAATGGATATGTTTCTACACTACACCAACAGGTTTGTAAAAATATGTTAGAAAAATGGTAGGAAACAGTACAATCTTTATACTCTTATGGCAGTTGCAGGGAAGCCCAAAATGGAAGAACCCCAGACTACTCAAAACTTGGAACAACACTGCTCATTGGCTTCTGATTGGCTGATAAAAGCAGCCAATTGTCAGTTTTTCTTCCCTCTAGCTCAATGGCCTTTCTTTTTCCTTCTTGAATCTGAAGCCCATAATAAAACACTATATACATATATATATACACAATACACAATATACATATATGTTTTTCTTATGCTTCTAGTCATATCTTTAAATGTTAAAAATTTGAGAAACTGAAAAGTTAAATTTAGATAACATTTTTAAGAACAAATTGTTGCGTATGTAAACATTTTAATGGGATTATTATGTTACTGACCCTACCTTGATCAGTGATTGTGCGCTACCCTAGGGTGTGACCTGGCATCCTGCTCCCACCCTAGGGTCCTGATTCTGCTCCCACCATTGGGTGGTACCTGATTCCACCATTGGGTGGTACCTGATTCTGGGGCATAAAAGCAAGGGTCTGTGGAAGGCGAGGGGCTTTTTTCCTGTGGCCTATTAGGCCTTTTGGTTTCGGCCTTTTCATGGAATAAAGAGCTGTTTTCTTCGGAAGCCTGACTGCCTGTTGGCTTTCTTCCCTGCCGCATTCACCTCAGAACCGCCGACTGAACAGGGTAACAGACGCGTGGTCCGAGCTGGAGGAGAAAGGCCTCATCCTCCATCCCTTCATCAGTCAACCTCTTCAGGGGCTGACTTGCAACACAAATAACAAACATCTGCTCCCAAAGACAAGGAAGAACACTAAAGAAACAGTTTAGTTATGTTTGATTAGTACTAATGCATCCTCACCGTGTGCCAAACACAGGGCATTTTATGTGTGATACTTGGAGTATCTCTCTAGAAAACACAGTGGGTTACCTAAGAAGTTATTGGGCACATGTGCAATGTGAAATAGCCTTTTAGTTAGAAGAAAATCTTTAACTTATTTCTCTAAGCAACTCATATAATACAACACGGTAACTGTCATTCTCAAATATTAGCAAGAGGTGCCCATCCAGAAATATACCTAATGGCTGGGTTGTGCATTATTTACTTGCCTGAAGTAGTTCACATCTGCTGCCATAAAGAATCGAATTCTTGCATTATGTTTTGGCCAGGTTTAGCATTAACTTAAAAGAAACTCTTCTGTTTTTGTTTCTTTTCAAGTGCAACATAAAACGCAGAATAAATACTAACTCTGTATGATAGGACTATAAAAATCAACTAGAATTTTCTCATGAACTAAGCAGGCACCCCAAATGACAAAAAAAGTCTTACACTAGCAAATAGCACTTTAAGTGTTTTTGGTTTTCTTCCATGAAATTAAATACTTTTACGTTTTATCATAAAAAGTTTGAGAAATAGAATTTTTACCTCTGTAGTTTTACCTCTGTCAGATAAAATAAAAAGACATATTTGCTAAGTTGGATAAATTTTATACATGCTTCCTATTAATTCCTCTATTTTAGTATGTATTTCCAGTAATTGTCATACTGAGCATAATTACCCTAATTAATTTTGAATCCGTACTTTTACCTTATTCTGTCAGGCTTTATTTTAACAATAAAAGTAAATAGATATTTTACCTAAGTTAATTCTATTTTCACAATTTTATTTTCATACTTTTACTTGCCATCTAACTTAGATAATTCTTCTATTCTAACGATAGCCTCAATCCTTGAGATGTCTATCAGAGTGAAATGAAAGACTGCAGAATTTAATGGACTAGAGAAGAACTAATTAAAATTCTACTTATTCATTCACTTATCAACAAATGTGCATTGAAGATTTATGTATCCTGCTTTTGCCCACATTGTTTGATTCTCTTCTTTTTCACCCTCTCCCTCTCCTATGAAATTGATGTTACATTTCAGAAGCTCAATTTAAAGGTAAGTAAAATAGAGTTTCTATACAAACAGACTTAAGGCTTAATAAACCAGAGCAAAGCAGTAAAAATGTTCTGTTATGATTTATCAAAAGGGACTAAGGGAGGATATCATGAGGGCAGGCTCATCCATGCCCGGGGATGTAAGGGGAAACTTCACAAGAAAAGTAACAGAGGTTGAGTAGTTGTGACAGAGCCAATTGAGTAGGAGTTGAGTAAATAAAAAGACTGGTGGTGCATTGCTTTCTATTTCTACAAAACAAATGACAACACACTTTATAATTAAAGAATAAAGTTTAACTGTAAGTTTCTGTAATATCTAACAATATAGGCATGTGTTATCAGGGAACTCTGTTTTAAGAACATAGAAGACAATGCTGAAGATTTTGGTTCACTGTATTTACATATGGAGGACTGATGGAAGATGAATGTTTCTAAGCCCTTTCAGGTTGTTGAAAATTTGTATTTTTATGGTTATATGACTGGGAATACTATATATTTTTTGGATTATTAGGTGAAGTGCACCCCTGGGCTTGAAGGCCCACCTGCAATTCTCAGGAGCTGCCACAGTTCCAGATGTTGGCCATTGTTTCTTGCCATTTGGTCTTCTCCAACACAACTTCTAAGTCTATTGTGCTGTAGGTACAGTGTGTAGACAAATTTTCCAAAAGAGAATCATGTAATGAGCCATAATCATATAAATATAACTCGTCACATTTGCTATACCTTTTTGATAGAAGCAAATCATAGTTCTCACCTAAGAGAAGGAATTAACTCAAAGATACAGATTTCAGGAGGAATGTTTTACTGCAGAGGGGGGTCATCTTATTGAGTGTCTACTACCTAGTAATGGTAGAAAGAAGTGGAGCAAATATACAAAAAGTTATGTATGGAATTAAAAGTGTTCTAATATGATGCCAATGTATAAAAAAATTAAGGAAGACTGACATAACTGTCATTGCAAAACATATCATGCATCTATCATGCTTGAGTATATATAACCAATCATTTGATACTTATGAAAACTTTATGAGGTGAATATATTATCCACATTAACATACAAGAAATATCCCAGAAAAGTTATATAATTTGACCAAAATAGTAGATTATGTAAATGATAATTACACTTCTTCACAACAGCCATAGGAAACAAATCCCAACCGGGATATCCTTAACAGTGCTCGGACACCAACAAGTGCCAACCCAAATATGATACCATGACAATGAGAAAAATGGAAACAATTTGACCTAAGAGAAGTTATCCTACCTCACCAGCTAACTATAAGACAAAATTAGAAGACTTGTCACCCTTTGGTCTGTCCAAATGCCAAGATCGCAATTTACAGATGACTGGCTGACAGAACCATGGCCAGGCTGTATGTATCCTGGGACCAATAAAAATGCCCTAGTCTAGGGTGTGAGCTACAACCTGCATAACAACTATGATTCCTAGTTCCAGAGGTCTGTCTGAGACTATTGCAACAGAAGGGGACCTGTGGAAACATAATGGAAGACGCTATCCCAGGTCCATCCTAGGTTCAGCACAAAGACCAGGACCGCCAACCATAGAAGATGGATTAAAATGACACTGAGGGAACAGAACTTCTAGACCCACAA
The DNA here is from genome assembly GCF_024139225.1 of Suncus etruscus. NCBI lineage: Eukaryota > Metazoa > Chordata > Mammalia > Eulipotyphla > Soricidae > Suncus > Suncus etruscus. The sequence continues at coordinate 52,905,875 of NC_064858.1, read as the reverse complement.
AGAAAGACATAATCGTAAGTTCAACTCTTTGACTCATGCAGACACCGAGACCTCTAGATACAGAGGTCTGATATTATCACCCAGGACGGAGCAGAAATCTTCCATACACCACAAAAGCACCAAGGGGAGAATAAATGAACCTGAAAGGAATCTACAGTTAATCCCATGACAATATACTTCAAGGGTGAAGAAACCCTGTATCTCTTAGGCAAAGGAAATTCCTTTTCGAATGACCCAATCTTTATTGTGCATCTGCAGGAGGGAAGAAAAAAGCACAAAACAATTTATTATTATTATTTACTTATCTATTTTTTGTTGATTTCATTGTTGTGGTTTGGCTATTGAAGTGTATGTCTCCATTTATATTTATTTATTTTTCTTTTCTTATGTGCTCTGCCACATTTTTTTTTATCTCAATACCATGTCTTTTATATGGTGCTTACCCTTTTGTTTTGTTTTGTTTTGTTTTCGAATGCTCACTGGATATTTTATTTGACAGTTCTTTATGTACTGTTGTGGTGTTTCACCTTCTTTCTCCCCTTCATCTCTCAAACCAAGGATGAAAGCCTCTAGAAGGACTCTGCCCATTTCCGGAGTATCTGATTCTTTTTTTCTTTCTTTTTTTTCCTCAGGTTATTACTTTTCTCTTCTTCAAACAAAACCACATAACTTGAACTATCTAGTCCCGCCTCCCAATTGGGGGGGGGTGGAATAAGGGAAGTACCAAGACCAAATAGGTGTAAGAGCAATAAGTAGTAAGCTAGGCACAGAGGGGACCACTTATTCTAGCAGCCCTGGGAATAAGGGAAGAGATTATGGGAAGAAGGACGGAAACGGAGGTGGAGGGAGGACAATTTGGTGATGGGAATTCCCCTATTTTTATGTTAATATGTACCTAAAATATTATTTTCAATGATATGAATGCCACTATGATTAAAATTAAAATTATATTTAATTAAAAATAAAATACACACACACTCAGGGATTATTTCTGGCTCTATGCTCAGAAATCACTCCTGGCAGGCTCAGGAGCCGGGAAAGCTGGGATTCCTACCACCCTCCTTCTTCATGCAAGGCAAACTCCCCACTTCCATGCTATCTCTTCCATGCTATCTCTTCAGCCCGAGTATATTATATTCTTAAGAAAATGGAAGCATTGTGTATAATAGCTAGTAAAATTTCTCAGAGGTGTACAAAATGCTATTGTTTATGGTTGCAGATATAATTTTAAGATGAAAAATTAACTGCTTATGGTATACTACTGATAAAAGTATAGACAAATCTTTCTTTTAACTGTGTTTTCTTTGTTTTTCATTGTAATATGAGATATTAGACAAATTTCTTTAGCAACTTTGAAATACTGTATAAAAATGAAGATTAATTTTTCAAAATTTTAAGAAGTGATATTTATTATAACTCAAATAAAAGTGAGAATTAGAAAAAAATGGCAATACTCCCCCAAAGCATTGAAAAGATTTAATGCAATTCCTCTAAAGATACCTATGACATTCTTCAAAAACGTGGATCAAACACTCCTTTATTGGAACAATAAACACCCATGAATAGTTAAAGAAATCCTTGGGAAAAGGAATATGGGAGGCATTATTTTCCCCAATTTTAAACAGTATTACAAAGCAATAGTTATCAAAACAGTATAATATTGAAATACAGATCCTCAGATCAGTGGAACAGACTTAGTTTTCAGAGAATATTACCAAGATATACAATCACCTAATCTTTGATAAATGGGCAAGGAATCCTAAATGGAGCAAGGAAAGCCTCTTCAACAAGTGGTATTGGCATAACTGGTTGGCCACTTGCAAAAAATTGAACACAGATCCCCAATCTAGCACCATACAGAAAGGTCAAATCTAAATAAATTAAGGACCTTGATATCAGGCCTGAAACCATAAGGTATATAGAACAACACATAGGTAAAACATTCCATGACATTAAGACTAAAGGCATCTTCATGGAGAAAAAAGCACTCTCCAAACAAGTGGAAGCAGAGATAAACAGATGGAACTATATTAAGTTGAGAATCTTCTGCACCTCAAAGGAAATAGTGCCTAAGATACAAAAGCCACCCACAGAATGGGAGAAACTATTTACAACAGACAAGGGGCTAATATCGAAAATATACAAGGTACTGACATAACTTAATAAGAAAAAACATATAGCCACATCATAAAATGGGGAGAAGAAATGAACAGACACTTCTTCAAAGAAGAAATACAAATGGCCAAAAGACACATGAAAAATCTTTCACATCACAAATCACCAGGGTGGTGCAAATCAAAAGTACAATGAGGTACCATGTCACACCACAGAGACTGGCGCACATCACAAAGAAACACAACAATCAGTGCTGGTGGGGATATGGAGAGAAAGAACTCTTGAAAAATAATATGAAGATTCCTCAAAAAACTGGAAATTGAACTCCCATATGATCCAACTTTTCCACTCTTAGGAATATATCCTAAGAACACAGAAATACAATTCAAAAATGCCTTCCTCACACCTATATTCATTGCAGTGCTTTTTACAATAGCCAGACTCTGGAAAAAACCAAGATGTCCTTCAACAGATGAATGTCTAGCGAAACTGTGGTACATATACACAATGGAATACTATGCAGGAGAGATGAAATCATGAAAATTTCCTATACATGAAATCTACTATGTTGAGTGAAATAAGTCAGAGGGAGGAATATGGACACAAAATATTCTCACTCATCTATGGGTGTAAGACTTTGGATATAATTTCAGATTACTCTTGTAAACTCTCAAAAAGATGTTTATAAAACATTAGAACAATACAGATTGAAAATGAGCTTTGATCAACTCTGGAGATACAAAGCAGGGACTTAATAAATCAAGTTCTATTTGTGAATGAAAAGGACTCTAAGTTCACCTTATGAAAAAGAAAAATTAAGACATTATTGTAATAAGGCCCAGAGACAACAGAGTTAAGGACTGGATGGGCTGGAATGAACCAACTCACAATTTGAAGCTCACCACAAAGAGTGGTGAATGCTGTTAGAGAAATAACTACACTAACAACTAGCATGACAATGTTAAAGAATGAGAGAAGTAGAATGCCTGTCTCAAATACAGGCAGGGGTGGGGGAGGTGGGGGGACATTGGTGGTGGGAATGTTGCACTGGTAAAAGAGGGTATTCTGTTTATGACTGAAACCCAACTACAAACATGCTTGTAATCACGGTGCTTAAATAAAGATTTATTAAAAAAAAAAAGAAAACTAAAAAAAAAAAAAGAACTGGTATCCTTCTCCCAAATTATAATAACTTCAATCTTGGCTGGAATGAAACCTAGTGAGAATGCCAAACTTTATGTTGACATTCTCAACATAATAGCGTAATTCTTTTTGACTTTATATTTTTAACAAGCACATTCAGGAAATAACAATGCCATGAAAACTAGAGGTGAATTGACAATGAGAAAATCTCAGGAAAATTATTATCATGGACATTAATTGATAAAATGGCCATCAAAGAGTATAATCTAAAGAAGAGGCCTATTATATAAAAAGATTAAAAATAAAAATGCAGGGAACAGACTGTGACTGCCTTCTTTGCTTCAGTGCTTGCCACATCACCACTGTCACTGTGACCTTTTATCCACTCACTAATTCAAAGTAAATTAGAAAAATAGCCCCCATCAGCATCAGGGCTCTTAAGCCACTCCACAAGCAAAATTTACTTCTGTTCTTTTATCTATATCAATAGTCTCATTTCCCTCCATTACTGGAAGTACATATTTTCCTCACTTTTTTCTTTTAAGATACTACTATAAGAACTGAGATAACTTATTTTTAATGACTTTCTTCTCTAATTTGTTTCTGTTTGCTTAGTTTAGTTCAGTGCTTCTCAAATAGTGGGGTGCGCTCTCTAGGGGGGCACGACGCTCCATAAAGGGCGTGTTTGACCTCGGTGAACACTTTCATAACAAGCTAAGCCCCGTGTCCTGTATGTCTCTGGAGCTGAGAATTGCTGTGTCCTGCTTCAAACTCCGCTTTGAAAAGCTATGCGTTGCAAAACGTGCTCATTGTAGCCATTAATCCAGACATCACCTCTGATTAAAAAATCAGCTCAAATTATTTTATATATTTTTGTTTTGCAGGTTAAATTTTTTTAAATAAAGATACTATTTACAGTGGTGGGGGTCATGAAAAATGTTTTCTTCTTTCTAGGGAGGCATGACAGAAAATAATTGAGAAGCACTGGTCTAGTTTCACACAGGACCCTCTACTTTTCTCCTATGCAGACTGGTTTAATCTGCTTCCAGAGTAAGTTAAGGAATCTTTTTAAGATGGGTTAACTTGGGGTCAGAGCGATAGCACAACATATAGAGCATGTTCCTTGCATGCAGCCTATCCGGGTTTGGTTCTCCGATTTCCATATGGTCCCCTGAAGCTGCCAGGAGTAATTACTGAGCACAGAGCCAGGTGCAGCCCCTGAGCACCACTGGATGTGGTCCAAAAGGAAAAAAGTAGATGATATATGTGACTCCTATTTCTGTTCACTGGTTTCAGTGATGGCAGTAACTTGAGCTTTGAGCACAGCTTTATCTATGAACACACCACCTGCCAGTAATAATTGTATCTTACATATACTCAACAATCCTATTTACTTCCACTGACCTTTCTTCAATCACCTGAAATTAGTACCATTTGTACAAGAGAAGATGGTCCAGTCCAACCATCTCAGTTAACTACTCTATGTTTTCTTATGATCCTAATCCCATTCTCCCTTTGTGCAGCATATCCTGTTAAATGAAAACAGAGTTCAGATACATTGTCTTCTTGTATATGCCTGGTCAATCTTATGTACTAGTTAGATTGTCATGGCTTTATTTTATGTTTTGATTTAGCTTTTTCTCTAATTATCAGGATCTAATGTATAAATGAGAAGAACAATGCTTCTCTCAAAATAGCACAACTTGTCAGTAGTAATCAAAGTTAGTATGTAGAGATGCTTGATTCTAATTTGATTTCAATGTGTCATGATTCCATGCTGCATGATGATGGACAAAGATTCGTATACACAGGGGAAAAAAACCTTCAAATGAGGATAATAGGGACAGAGTGATAGCACAGTTGGTAGGGCATTTGTTACTGATCTGGGTTTTATTCCTAACATCTATATGGTCCAAGAACCTGCTAGGAATGATCCCTGGGTAAAGAGCCAGGAGTAATCCTTGAACAAAGACAAGTGTTACCCAACCCCCTCTCCAATAAAAAGAGGATAATAAAAAGGCTGTGAAAATAAAAAAACATTTATTAGGTGTTCTTGTATGTCAGCTATTGTTCTAAGACCTTTAACCATATTGACTAATGAAATTATAATAAAGACTTGGGGCAAAGAGATAGTACAATGAGTAGACAACTGCGTTCCACATGGCTGATCTAAGTTCCATTTTTAGCAAAACAGATGCTCCCTAGAGTCCTCCCAGGAGTAATCCTGAAGCTCAGAGCCAACAGTTAACCCTGAGCACAATCTAGTGTAGCACCTAAACACTCCAAAGGAAATTATAACAAAAAATAAAATGAAGTAGGTATTATTTTTATTTCCCCTCCCTATTTTTATTTTTATTTTATCTCCATTTTAAAATTGAGACAATGAAAGGTTAACTAACTTTCCCAAGGTCTTATACTAAAAAAAAAAACAAATTGGAGAGCAAGAATGCAACTCAGGTGATATGCACCAAGAAATTAGCTAGGTTTTCAAAGGAATGATTCACCTCAGTTGACTTATATCTGCTCCTAAAGGAGAATAAAATGACAGATCTCTGCCACAGGTATTTGAATTCTGTGTTCTCAAAACAAAATTAATTTAGGAAGCCATTTCTCTTTTGTTAATAAGCAACATTTTTCCCTGTAGAGAGGACCCCTCCTGTTATAAATTCCCACCACAATGGAGGGACTCTAATTAAGTCAGTGCAAAGTACATTTACAGGAGAAATAATGAGAAGCTGGAATTAGAAAGACTAAGCTCTGAAAGCAACCTTGAATACAGTCTGGTCATATTTTGCCCCTTCCTTCTAGCATCTGTGGCTGTGAGGAATGGGAAGGAGACACAAAACAAATTAATTTTTGAGAGAAGAAAACTTAATTGGAAGATTTTCTCAAGCAGGGGTGCTGAGCATCATGTTTATTCTCAATTCATTTGTCAAAAAGAATTAAAAAATTCCATTTTATATTTTTATCAGTTGTAAAGAGTCAAATTGTTATGAGAAAGAGCAGCTGCCTGCCGTTTTGCTTCGCTCTCCTCAGAGGCAGCTTCTTTAAAAGCCTTTTCAGCTGTTTCTCTTGATATTTACCTATAAGTCTCCAAATAACTTGCTCATATCGCTACCTTTTGATTATATTCAGTTTTAGGCATCATGCTGGAGAAGAATTTGTCACTGGCATTTTATATGTCAAGTTAGTATTTCATTTCTAGACATTTCCTCAGGAATAAAGAAAATTAGGCAAAAGGGTAATAGTTCCTCTACACAGAGTGCATACATATTAATACCGAGCATTTTAATTCCAGGTTAGTTGTGCTAGGAGAAAGGACCTGCAAGACAAAAGAGAAATAGGCAACATGCAAACCAAAGAAAGCTGGAGGTACCATATAAAATACAATTAATTGGTGGTCAGATATAGTACAGTGGGTAACATATTCACATTATGTCTGGGGAACATTGTCAGGTTCAATTTCTGACACCCATATCATATCTTGCATACCACCAGGAGTGATTCCTAGATGCAAACCTAGGAATAACCCCCGAGCATTGCTAAGTATGGACTCTAAATCTACCAAAATATAATAATAGATCAAAAAACAGTTTAAAAAAGCACCCAGTGATGGTGTGGTGGTTATAATTTGAAATACTCATGCTTATCATTTCAACTTTGTAACATCAATATGACAATATGAACTGAGCGCCATAAAAATGATAAGGCCAAACAGTCGTATGAACACTGAGTAGAAATAAAAAATGATCAGACTTAAACACCAAATTCAAAGCCACCTACAACAGAATCGATACCCAATCTACATTAAGCTAGACACAGAAGAGACCACTTATACAAGCAGCCCGGGGTCAAAGGAGGGGCAATATGAGATGCATGCTGAAAACAAGGGTGGAGGGAGGACAACATTGGTTGTGGGAATGCCCCTGATTCAATGTCACTATGTACCTAAAATACTACTGTGCGTGATTTGTAATCCACTTTGGTCAAAATAAAATATATTAATTAAAAAATGATCAGGCCAGTTAGTTTATTTAGAATGTATTATAAAGAAACACAATAAGAGAAAATACACATATATTCATTTACATTTCAGCCTGTTCATTGTACTATTAACTCTGAAAAAGGAGATAAATGAGAGTAAAAAAATGCAGAGAAAAAATAGATAATGTAAATACAAGGCTTAATGTATTAGTATAAATAGATGGTTTACTAGTTGTTAAACATATTAAATATGAAGACTATATAACAAAATATTTATAATATCCTAAAATGGAATGAAGTTACACACAAAATAATATATTCTTTAATTTTAATTTTGTCTAAATAAGTGTACATATATACAAGATGTATGACTACAAGAGAGAAGTGAGTATTTGTCAAAGACTAAACTGATCGAAATTTGAAACATTTCTTTTTTAGATAGGCCCTCAATTTTTAATTTTTTTAAACTTTATTTATTGATTAATTGATTGATTGATTTTTGGCTCACAACCAGCAGTGCTCTGGACTCAGAAATTGCTCCTGGCAGGCTGGGGGACCATATGAGATGTCAGGAATTGAAATGGGTCCCTTCTGGGTTGGTCACATGCAAGGCAAATAAATGCTGTGTTATCTCTCGGACCCAATTAATCTTTAAAAAAATTCTCTGAATCTTGTTTTTGGAATATATAAAATTAAAAGATGATATCGATATTTTAGTGTTTATGAAAATGTATGAGAAATATAGTAGTAGCTAATATCTACAGTAATATTTACCTAGTATTTACGGTAAAGGCTAAAGCAATTTCTGAGTGTCTCTAACATGGATCAAAACCAAAAGGTGAAATTCAGAAGGGAAGAATAGTTATGTCCTGGAGATGGAACTCTGAGCTTTTAAAAAATGTGTACACTATATTTTATATAAACTTGATATTTTCATATCTGTCTATAATTTTATAGAATATATCAAAAAACAGAGTTGACTCGTGAACTTCCTAATCAAGATAGTTAATTATCAGAGAGAACCTTTATCAGTAGAAAGGCCAACATTTTGAAAGTGCGATATGAAATAACCTTGGAGTGAAAAGAAAGCAAGCTGGAAGCCTTGGTCTGTTACACCTCTGTTCTCTATTGCCCTTGGCTCTTCTAGCTCTTTGTTCTCCAGTGGGCAATTGCCATTGCAACTAGTGCAGTCCTGCTAAATGGCATTTAACCCTAGTATTCCCATCACTCTATGCTCTTTCCTTAACTGACATTTACATGGCAGATGGCGCAAATGGCCTAGCAAATATATACAGGGTCAGTGTTAAAGGACTGCCAGATTGATGGCTTGGTTGGCTGTGTGCCTTCAAGCAGACACACGATTAGATATTTCAGAGACTCACTCTTCCAGACCAACGTGTGGGCTTTCTGTTCTCTCCTGCTATGAGCAATCAGTAGGACAGGTGAAGATGTAGCTAGTCTTATTGGCTTCACTTTTAAATAGACATTGATGTGGGCATATGGGTTGGCATACAATGTGCTGGTCTGGGAGCTAAATCTTTCTACTTCTAATCCTGCTGGCATCAGATTTACAAAGGGATATAAGCCAAAATCTTAACCCGTTAATTTCCAAAGTGTTCTATCATATGTTGCTCATCTTTTTTTTTAATGGAGTACATAGATGGATTCTGGGAGGGAGCTCAACATTTGACTTACATGATTAAAAAGGACATCTTAGTCCCTAACTGCTTTTGAGAAGAATAAAACACTGTCTTGACTTCTCCCTCTTCTTTGGTTCATAGGATTTCATTTTTGTGGTAAATTTATTTTGTGTATGTGATCTGATTTTTCCAACTTAGTCTGGAGCTCCTTAAAGATACACACTGAGCTCCATACATTATTTGCCTTTGTTGGATTACTTAGTAGGTTCTCTTGCTAATGCTACATATCAAAGATCTCTAAATGCTTTGCTTAAACAAACACTGCTTTATCTGACTTATAATGCTATGACAACAGGCAGCCTTCTTCTTACTGGCTCTTCTGTGGCTGTATTGACTATTGGAACAAAAATTCCACATTATATGGTCCCAATGGGTTACTCCGGCCATGTCATGAAAGAGAAGATTCTACTAAATTCTTCCCTGCTTCACATTTACTAGACTCTCTTCTTCATATTGATGGCCCTGAAATATCCTATACCAATGTTCCTAATGCTTACTTCTAGACTTGAGAAGGCCTCTCCAAAGGAAGAAGCACATTTCTATTATCCCAGGAGATGGTTGTAGTGAGAGTCTCTCTTCTGGCCTGGAAGGTGGCCAGCAGACAGCTGTTCAGGGAGGGCTAGTTGGAGGTAGAAGTAGAGCTTTGAACTGTGAGGTGGGAATACATTGTCTTTTTTGAGGAGAGGGGCACACCTGGCAGTGCTCAGGGCTTACTCCTGGCTCTGTATTCAGGGATCACTACTGGTGGACTTGGGAAACTGTATATTGTGTTAGGGATAGAACCTGGGTCAGCTGTGTGTAAAGCAAGTGTTATAAAACTATACTATTGCCCAAACTAGGGCAGTATTCTGTGTGTGTGTGTGTGTGTGTGTGTATGTGTGTGTTAGAGGACACATTGCAATAACATGATGGCTTCACTGCACAGAATTGAGCTGGGACTGGGAAAGAGATGCAGGTGGGAAAATCCCAGTTTGGGATTGGGAAAGGGATGCAAGTATCCTCTCATGTTCCCTGTGCCCACATTCTGGTAGAGCTCAAGGTGACTCAAGTGGTCTAAATTTAATGTTGCTTTTAATATTTCAGGTTCTGATAGGGCTATATTTGTATCTATGTTCACAATAGACAGACTATGCTTTACTTAGCTTGTGTCAATATTTTAAACACCTTTTAATATAGTTATTTAATAATAAGTGTTATTAAAGGTGGAAAATCTGCACAGGAAGCATGAAATCCAGGTGGCTTTTCAAGGCAAGAGCTCAAAGAGCTCCCATCACTGGTGGCAGGAATTAATTGTTCCATAATAGAGGTACCAGTACTATGCCAGCAGTACTCAGGATAACATATAATATAAGAAATTGAATCAGGCTTGCTTTAACCAGTACTACCTGTTTGGCCTTAATGATAATGTCTCTAAATGTTTTGAACATAGAATAAGCAAACTTTCATTTCTATTCTTATGCCTCAGACCTCATAGATTTTAAAGGCAGACTGATGCCAATGAGTTCAGTTTACAAGATATTATTGGTACAAATTGACTTGCTAAGTGTCCTATAGATAGGTACTTTCAAGTGTAGTAAAGACTAAAGAAAAACAAAGTAAAAACATTGCCATTTTATGCCTGTTTTACCAGAAATATATTTTTGTGTAAACAAGAAACCATATAGAATCAATCCTAATGCCTGCAATACTGAAAAGGTGAACCAAATTATGGAAAAATCTGAATTTTAGAGTAATGTAAAAAATGGCCTGATTTTGTTTTGTATCACCTAAACTGACTATCAACTAGCATTGCCAAGTTGAAGTCCTTGGGGCCTCCTTTAGTAAAAGGATAATTAGCTCATTAGTGACTCTGAATGAAATGAAATGAAAGCACTTGAAAATAAGATTGTCTAAAAGAGACTCAATATTTTTTGTACTCCTGTATAAAACAAATTTGTTCCCATCATTTTCTTTCCTGACCTTTGGTTTTTCAAGATAAGGTGAATTGCCTAGTTCAAGTAAGAATGATGAGGCGCCTAGATAGAGCAGACCAAGGTTTTGCAGTATTGATTAATGTTTGCCACCACAGCAGGGGCAGGTAAATTTACAGCCCCAATGTGAAGTGTCCAATCTTTCCTCTAGGATATCTTTGGGAGAGAATCATCATCATTAATAATGATGATTAAAATTTATAGAATTATTTTATTGTTCCTTTTCAAGTGATTACCTCCCCTCACAAAAAAAGAAAAATCCCTCTATAAGCAGGAAGAAATTAAATTCAGAGGGAAAACAAGAACTTTATAGACCATCTGCTCAGACTTTCAAATTTAAATTTTATACATAAGAACACATTAGCTGTAGGGAAAAAATGTGATCACATTTTGTCGCTGTCGGAGCAACGAAGAAATTTCCCTCTCTGGGCTTTCGATGGGGATATAAAAGGAGCTGTTGTGCTGAAGAAAATGAAATGGCATCGGTATGGGGGAAATTTGCTATTTACCATTTTATATTTATGGAGTGCTGAACTTAGACTGTCCTGTATGAAATATGAAGAAACGATCCACGTTTCAGGGCTTTGCAGGTGACACTAGACACACAGTATTTGAGAGTACTTCTGGAGGAGAGAACGGAGGCACTTACAAATGATTAGTAGTCCTGAGTAATGGGATAGGTGGGTTGTTGTGGGTTCACCGGGATCAAGGGGCTCACCTGTGGGAGTGGGGACCAATCTGCCTCTGCCTCCTTTCTCCCACAACTGAGTAAGATCCTCAAAGCCATGCCTTCAGGAATCTGCTTTCTCACCTGGAGACAAAGCATGAATGCTGGAGGAGCATCCAGTAGCCAAGAGTCAAAGATGTGGCTGAGTCCTACAGTAGCTGATGACACAGCCCCACAAGCCCCAGCTGGTGGTTTTCCTGGTCATGCCCAAAATTAGATTAGGTGAGGCTGCTCACGCAGTTTCCTGCTTACCTGTCTGAAGCCCCGTGACAGGCAGAAAGGAGGTCACCATACGTACATACAAGGACAATTAGCAGGTGTTGTTGTTGCTTTTCACGGTGTTCATCTCCCTCTCCAGGCTTGCAATCTGGGAAAAAGTTCCATCCTCATTCAGCCAAATCAAGCCTTTCATTTCCTTTCAGCTTTTCCCACTTACCCAATAATTGGCTGAGCTATTATTATTATTATTATTATTATTATTATTATTATTAATCTTTATTTAAGTACCATGATTACAAGCATGATTGTAGTTGGGTTTCAGTCATAAACAGAACCCTCCCTTCACAAGTGCAACATTCCCACCACCAATGACCCCCTCCTTCCTTTCCAACCCTTGCCTGTATTTGAGACAGGAATTCTACTTCTCTCACTCATTAAGATTGTCATGATAGTTGTTAGTATAGTTATTTCTCTAACAGTACCACTAATCTTTGTGGTGAGCTTCATATTGTGAGCCAGTCCTTCCGACCCTATCTCAATTGACTCTGGTCATTATTACAATAATGTCCTTAATTTTTCTTTTTTTTATATTTTATAATTTTATATATTTGACACAATTCTAGTGTTACATATAATAAAATATATTTTATCATGATACTCTTAGTAACATAACATAACATATAATATAATTGATATAATAATAATACATGTAAGTCAAAGAAAGTTTCTGATTAAAAACAATTTTTTTCCATAATGGCTTACATATTTTTCACAGTAGTATTTTAGGTACATATTAACATTGAATCAGGGGAATACCCATCGCCAACTATGTTCTCCCCCCATTCCAGTTCCCTTTCTACAACCCATATACCCCACCATCACCCCCCAGGCTGCTAGAGTAGGTGGACCTCTCTTTGCCTGGCTTACTATTAGTGATCACATATCTGTTTGGTCCTGGAACCCTCCCTTGTTTCCCCCTCTATTTAAGAGGCAGAGCTAGAAAAACCGAGGTATGTGGTTTTGTTTGAAGGAAAGAAAAGCAATAGATTGGGGTACAAAATAAGAGGGGAAAAAAAGAAGAAGTCAAAAGTCAAATACGCTGAAAATGGGCAGAGTCCCTCCAGAGGCTTCCAACCTCAGTTTGAGAGAGGACATGAAAAAGGTAATTGAGATACCATAATAATACAGAAAAAAATATCGAATTAAATAACCGGTGAGCACTACAGCAATAAAGACAGGCACCACACAATAGTCTCGGTTCTGAAATCAAATCATGCTCAAGTGCAAAAAGAAAGAGAAAGACAAGACAAAATAAAATAAAATAATATTGGAGACATCAACCGTAGTCTCCACACCAAAATAAAGACGTCAAAAAATTGATCAATCGATAAACATGTGGAAAAATGATTGTTTTGTGCTTTTTTTTTCTTTATCCCCCTGCATAGACACAGTAAATATTGGGGATATTGTAGAGGGAATTCCCTTGACCTAGGAGATACAGGGTTTCACCACCCCTGAAGTATACTGTCATGGGATTAACTCTAGACTCCTTGCATGATCATTTACTCTCCCCTACTGCTTTCGTGGTGTGTGGAAGACTTCTGCTTGTCTTGGATGGTAAAATCAGACCTCTGTTTCTAGAGATCTTGGTGGCTGTGCAGCTCAGGGAATGGAGTTTATGAAGTTAATTTTTTTAAATCCATAGATGAGTGAGACTCTCCTGTGTCTCTCTCCCTCTGACTTATTTCACTCAGCATAATAGATTCCATGTACATCCACGTATAAGAAAATTTTATGTGGTACATACACATAATGGAATATTATGCAACTGTCAAAAGAGATGGCTGGTCCATTAAAGGAAGCACAAAATATGCCCAGACTGGTGGAATCACTTGATTCTGGCCAGAAAACGGCCTTTCCTTTCATCTCTGAATGGACACCTTAAAATATGTTTATGGAGGAATGTTAAATAACTTTTCAAAAAATGCTAATTAAGGGGAGCCAGCCAGTTAAAGAGAAATCAGTAAGCTGAGAGTCATTGTGAACAGCTAAATATATTTGAATTGGTGCTATGTTAGAAGGATCTAGAAAAGCTTAAATTGAGCTGATGATAAATGGATGCTGGAAATGAGAATGCAGTGAGAATGCTATGCACTGAAAATTAATCTCAAGATCTTAAAAGCAGGGTAGTTGGGTGTTCAAAAGTGGATAGTAATCTGATGATCGGTATAGAAATTTTATGTCCCTAGGTTCTAGCCATGTGACTTTGAGTAAATTGATTGTCCACTCTATGTTTCATTTCCTCATCTGCACAATGGAATCACTTAAGAGTATAGGAAACCCTGCCTTTTTGAAAGTTTGAGTTATGCTGTTTTGCTTTAATGAAGCATTTGTACCTCAAAAACTAGTACGTACACTAGTACCTGTTTTTGCTAACCAAAAGATATCTAAAGAGGGTTGGAGCAACGGTATAGTGGTGCTAGACTTGTGTACAGCTGACCTCAGGTTCAGTGCTGGGCAACACATATGGTCCTTTGAGCTTCAAAAAAAATGATCCCTGAGTACAGAGCCTAATATAGGCCTGTGCACTGCTATTTATGGCTCAAAATCAAAGAAAACAATTTAAAAAAGATAACAGAAGAGGCTTCATGTCACGTTTACAACAAAAGGTGAAAAGAAAAAATAGCAACATACAGAATTTGTTTTGCAGTAAGCCTTAATACCAGTAGCCGGAGTCCCAAAGCAGTAGAGTCTGTAAAGTAGGCTCCTTCCCTGGGAACTACTTTATACAAGTTGTATATTTATTTGATGTGATTTATTATTTGATGTGATTTGTTAGGTTGTTTGGAAAACCTGGGAGGATAAGTTTTTTCCATATAAGTTAGTGGTGATTTTTCTTCTTTCCCTTGTGACATTATGACTGAGAAAAGTTTTTGTTCTGTGCTGAAACTGATATTGGAGTAAATCTGCATTTTAATATGGTCATGGAGAAGATTAAATCAGACAGTACATTATAAGTACTTAGTAGAGTTCCCAAAACTTTGAAACTAAGTGTTAAATGAATAGTAGTGACTGACTTCAATGTTTAGATCTTAGGTTCTACCAGTTTTTTTCTGGAACACATATAAGTTTATGATATAAAGATGCAGTGGACTTGGTTCCCATATGCAACTACAATATTTGCTTAAACTTTTTATGTTGTATTTGTATTTAATATATTATCTGTTCAAAGTCATCCAAGTTATGTTTGTTGACTTTTCCACTTAATTCAGGAATTTTGTTCCTGACAAAATGTATTGGTCATGCAGCATCTTTTTTTTGGGGGGGGGGCACACCCAGCGGTGCTCAGGGGTTACTCCTGGCTGTCTGCTCAGAAATAGCTCCTGGCAGGCACAGGGGACCATATGGGACACAGGGATTCGAACCAACCACCTTTGGTCCTGGATCAGCTGCTTGCAAGGCAAACGCCGCTGTGCTATCTCTCCGGGCCCGTCATGCAGCATCTTAATGAATATTTTCAAATTATATTCTCTCCTTAAATCAAAGTTCTTTATGATCCAGAGGTAATCTGATCACTCTTTTTTTTCCAATCATGAGATGATATGGGATTGGTCAGTAGGATAGTGGGCCACAGAAGAGAAATATCTTCAAAGGGAGGCCAGGTCAAAAAAAAAAAAAAAAAAGATTGTTAAGTACTCATTCAGAGTTTTAGAAAGTTATTCTCTGCTGCAGGCTAGCTTTGGTCCACCAGATTTTGTGGACTGGCTCTGGGGATCCAGATGCATTGGAGGACTTTTTCTTAGTCCCCTTTGAGAAGAGTGGATAAATGAACAGCGAAATATTAAATAAATGAGACCACACAAATGTCTGACAACGGTTTTCCATGTTGACTTAAATACCTGTTTTATCCTCAAGTTCTAGATTTTCTCTTTTAGTCCTTAAGATATTGACAAAATAGCAACAATTCAGCTAAACAATATAAACATTGCATCTTTTGAGATCATTGGTTGTAAGCAACAAAAATATATCCCAATGGAAAGAAAGACTTAAGAACAGAAGCCTGTTGATAGAATTGAATAAGAACCAGATTTAGAAGAAAATATAGTACTTGGGGTCTTTGATATGTGGAGAGAATTTTTTGGCTTCATAAACTTTGTTTTCCTTTCTCAAATTCAATAATTTTTAAAATATGTAGTTTTGTGTTCTCTCCAAAAGTAAAGGTCCTGAAAAAAAAAACACAGCAGTCAGCATGTGTTCTACTGAGTAATCATCATTCTTCCATTCAAGTACAGCAAAACTGATTTGCTTTCCAGAATACCAATGACTTAAAGGCTATGTGAGTGTTCCACTATTTAGAACATCAAAGTTAATGCTTCCATATTTACACATAATATATAAAACCCAGTTAAATGTGGATTTAAGGTAAAACTTTCCTAATTATTAAATATTTACATAAATAATCACTAAATAATTCATCAATGAATAAAGATAACTATACCCACACATTTAATCTACTAATCCTACTTAAGTACATTTTTAAAGGGCCAGAGCCATAGTACAGTGGTAGAGCATTTGCCTTGCATGTGGACGACCCAGATGGACCCATACTCGATTCCCGGCATCCTAACTGGTCCCCTGAGTCTGCCAGGACTAACCTCTGAGTACCAATAGGTGTGGCCCAAAATACAAAGGAAAAAAAAGGAAAAAATTTAAATATAAACTTTTTCTGTTAAATCATTGCTTGCTCTTCTTCTATGCTTTATTTTAAAAGTTAAGCTAAGACATTTTCTTATGCCAAATTTCATTTTCTAAGTTTAGCATCTTTCAACTTGTCAGAAGTTTTGCACCTTTGAATTAGTGAAGTTGGTGTATTTATTAGAATTATCAATATTGCATCCTTAGTTCATAAATATACAGATGTAAAAAGGAAGCAGAGGTAGTGAAGGGAAAATAGAAAGTCTAAATGTGAAAACATGCTAATAAATACAAAGAAAAGCTTGCAATAGAAAAGGGGAAATAAAGAAAATTGATTAAGATTTAATTTAAATTAATTTTAATTAATTAAGAACTTTAATTAATTAAGAAAACTTAAGAATATTAGGGATTACAGTGCCTAAAAGGAGAGAGAGTGAAAGGGAGAAAGAGAATGGGAGACAAAGAGAGAAGAGGGATATATAGATTGATATATAGATAGATATATCTATATGTAGATATATACAGATAGCTCAATATATAGATATCTATAACAATATATAGAGATATACCTCTATATATCTATCTACATATACAAAGATAGGGGCAAGAAGGGAGTCAGGGGATAAAGGAGAGGGAGAGAAAAAGCAAAGGGAGAGGAAGATCTGAGAGAAAGGTGGAGAGAGAAATTGAGAAGAAAAAGTTTTGTCATAGAGGCAGACTCCTGGGGCAGGAGGGGAACTAGGGCAGGCAATATGCACTGTGAAGGGATGGATGTTGAAACATTTATGAGTGAAACTCAATCATGAGTAACTTTGTTGTAGCTGTGTATCTCTTGGTGATTCAATTTAAAAATTATTTCAATTGGGTCTCAAAAGTAAACATAAAATGTAAAATTTTAAAGGCATAATTCAAGAGTTCTTCATTTTCAAGCAACTTAGAACTGAATTTAAGCAAAAAGAAAAGTAATCATATTGAGATACAGGAGGCTCATAAACTCAGTGAGGATACTTGTATAAAGGCACAAATCAAGAACTTAAAGCATTGGTGGTGGTTATGTTCCACTGGTAAAGGGGATATTCTGTTTATGACTGAAAGCTAACTATAATCATGCTTGTAATCATGGTACTTAAATAAAGATTTTATATAGGAAAAAAAACAAAATTAAAAAATAGTATAAAACATAAAAAACAAAGCCACCTGGGCTCTATAGTTGAGTGAATGTCATCTGCTTGTACAACCTCGGGGTATAGGAAAACTCAGCCACTGAAATTCCCGCTGACTGAGTTGAAGATATAGCGTGACGTTCTGTAAAACTAAGCTGAAGAAACTGCTCAAACTCTTTGGTCTCAGCACCGTTTTCACAAGGGATTAATGGCAATTTGGAAGGAGTTTCTATTTAAGGAAGAAAAAAAATGAGTTTGTCCAAAAACCACCTACCATTCAACAAGCAAAAAAATACCAGAAGAAATTAAAAATAATAGCCACAAGCAGATTTCACATAACTAAATAAAGGATGACTCCAGAGCATGCCACTAACTAGTAGCACTAATAGAAGTGCCCATGCCCACACTACTGATCAGTGGAGTGAATTAGCTTCTCAGAATCTCAAAATTTCTGTATAAATCAAAGCAATGACAACATTCTCTCCACAAATTTACAATTTGTTTCCTCTCTACTCTCAGCTTAGGTGTTTTTCAGTGTGGTTGTCTCTATGAATATCACACTTTTCAAATCAAGTATCATCCTTAAAACTTTCAACTCTTGTTTAAACCTGTCCCACTCTTCTAAAAACACTTTCAAGTTCTGATGAGTTTACTCCCTAATAACAGTTGAATATTTTCTTGCCTTTTTCATCACCTCTGCCCCCTTAGTAAATCCTAGTCCTATGACTTAATTTACCGCTGTGATTACTTTATAATTTATACCAACAAATCAATTTTGGCCCCTTTCCCTTTAGAAATCATATATATCCATTGCAGCCAGAGAGGTATTTTTATTGTTGTTTGTTTGGTGATCATACCTAGGGTGCTCATGTCTTACTCCTAGCTTGCTCACGGACCACTCCTGGCAGGCTCTGGGGATTTCTGTTACGTCCTTTTCTTCATGGATTTTTATCTGTTGCCTTCTTCCATGCCTGGATTCTTAACTGTGACCCCCTTTAACCCAAGGATTCTTAAATCATATAGGGTGCTATAGGTTGAATCCTGATTGGTACAAGTGCCCTACCCCCTGTACTATTTCTTCGGTCCCACAGAATATTTCTTAAATGCATATTTGACATTGATGTTATCTCTGTTCCCAGAATCTCTCAATCTAAAATAGTTCAAATAATTTCATTACTCTTAGATAAATATAAACGTTAGTATAGTCTACAAGGTTTTAACTAGTTTGGTTATCTCCACTCCCCAATTATTATTATTTTTTATTATTAAATTTTTAACTATTATTTTTATTATTAAATTTTTAACTCTGTACATTGAATTGGCAAGAGATTGCAACAGTGTGCAATAGTGGTGAGGTTGGAGATAATACGTTGTGGTGATGTCCAAAACTAGAGTGAGGTTTTTGTTATTTTGTTTTCTGGGCCACACCTGCTTAGGGAATGACTCATGGCTCTGCACTCAGAAATCACTCAGAGGTTACTCCTCGCAGGCTCAGGGTACCATATGGAATGCAGGGCATCGAACGTGGGGTAGGTGTCAGGTGGGTTGCATGCAAGGCAAATGACCTACCTCTGTGCTGTCGCTCTGACCCCAACAAGAATGTTTCTTAAATATGAGTAAGACTTTAGGATTGGAATAATTCCAGTCTTTATGGGAGACTCAAGTTGTGTATAATTTTATAATTCTGATTGTATCTGATTGTGCTTACTTAACTAGAAGCAAGTATCCAAACCAGAGACTGGCTCATACATTTTTCTAGTTCACTCTTCTATTTAAACTAACTGGAGACTTTGGCCACTAAAGGGCTGCATTGCCTCCTGTAACCCCCCCCACCCACCCAATATATTGAAGTAGACAGTAACACTCACTAAATGTTGGTTTTTTTGTTTTCCTCTAGAATATGTGACCCATGTGAGTACATCAATACTTTACTTAAATGTTTGGAAGGCAATTTTATGATTATTTTGTATTTTTATGTTGAAAACAGTTAAAAATAAAGGGAATAGCTATATGTATTCCTCATTTGTAGGTGAGGCTGGCATCTTGTTCTTGGATGCTCAGAAAAATAAAATCCCTATACTAGCCTCCTCTATGCATTTGTTAAATGGTAAATTTAGGGTTGTAGGGACCAATTTGTGTTTGGATGCAATCATACCATTTCCCAATGCTCACATCCTCTCCACCACAGTGGACCAAAGAAATCATCAGAATCAACTTGTTCATAAACTTCAACCAAAAGGAAAAGAGGTGCCCTCATTTACTTTATTAGGACACACTATTTAACTCTCCAAAATGCCAACTTTAAATAATTTACTACCTTCTTTATCTTTCTTTACTTTGGGTCTTATGAGAAATTAAACCTTCCAAGTTACTTCCTTTCTCCATGGGTTTTTAGTCTCATGTTCTTTCATATCCTCAATTTTCAAAATCTGTCTTTTGTGCTTTTCATTCCCACCTCCACCCCATGAATATTCTCTTCAATCTCTAGTTCTGGCAACTAATTCTCTTCTGAGTGTTTTTTTTTTTTAATGTTTTCACTTTGTTATAGTCACATATAAGGGAACAAAACCTGAAGTCTCCCACATGCAAAGAACACATTCCACTACTGAACTGCCTGTCCTCAGATGCTTTTCACTTTAGATTGGAAGTGTGACATTGGGGTTCTTTATCCCCTCATTGCTACCCCAGACCCTCCTTTCTAGAAACACTATACTTTCACCTTCTTATCACCTTCTGTATCACCAATTCTCCCTTTTTATTATCAGTAGACTCCAATAACACTTAATTTATTCCCTGAATATTTCAACTAATCATTCCTTTTTACTTGCTTTAATTCCTCCTGAAAAATTCTTGGAGGTTTTAATATTTATATGTTTTGTGTTTTACCTCTTCTTTGGTAATTGTATTTCAATATACCTCATTCACCATGGTCATGCCTAGATATTATATTATTAATAGGTGTGTCTACCTAATAACTTTATTTGTCATTTATATTTGGCTGTATTGTCATTCTTGTTCTTCTCTCTTTTTAATAGTTCTAATAGTTCTTTGATTACTTGGATTTATATTCATTTTATCAATATCCTTTTACTATCCTACACACCTTTGTAGTATAGTATTCTTAGTAACATAAATCACCCTTTTGCCTGACCTAAAATTCTTCCTAGATATACTCAACTCCCTGTACCATTTCTAATTTTTTGCATTCATTAGAGAGTACTCAATCCTGATTGAATCCTGCTCTCTACTTATCCATGTCTGTACCTACATAGCTGTCTGTGATTAAAGAGAACATGTATTCGTAAGAACTAAGTGTGACCTTACTATTGCACCTATGATCTTGCCATTTACAAAGTTATTTACTCGGTTATTTACTTGGTCCTTAACCAAGTTATTTATTATTACTAAGTTATTTACTTGGTCCTTAACCAAGACTGACTTAGAACCCCCAGGTGATACTTAACAATATCTGATGACATTTTAAGTTGTTACAACTAGAAAAGGTATGCTATTGGTATATTATAAGTAGAAGTAAGGAGAGTGTCTCAATAACTCTCTATTGAGTGCTCTAGATAGAGCTCTAGAAAGCCCTCCACAAAAAATATTTATCTGGGCCAACATTTAAGAGTGCAGAGATGAAGATATCTCTCCTTAAGACCTGCTACTCAAAGTCTGTTTCATGGGTCAATTATATCTGAATTGTCTGAGACCTGATTTTAACTCCCCTCTAGATTTCTGAGTTAGAACTTGCATTTTAATAAATTTACTCTGGGTGTTGTATACACATAAAAGTTGGAATAAAAATTATTAATAAAAATGTCAGGATTGGGAAAAAAAAGTTGGAGGATGCTTCACACTGTCTTTTCTCAGTTCATAAACAACACTTCTATGTTTTCACTTTCTCCCTTGTCTTGTTTGTTACTGTACTAAAAAAGATACATTTAGAAAATATTGGGCACATGGTTTCATCATTTAAGTTTCCTGTAAAACTCTACCTGTACTCATCCTTCTGATTTTCTAAACCTACAGATGACAGTTCTGGCTCCTGTCTGAGGTCAATGTTACCTTCCATGACTAAAAATCACATCTTCTTTTGCTCACTAATGCCCATTACTCTAGTCAGACCCACAACACTTTGGCAACACATTTGCTCATTTTTACTAGCTATTTTAAGACCATTAGTAATTATAATATTCCTTAATTTAGTGGTTATTTCTAAGTTATCATCCTTCTTGACCATGTGCAATATTTGACACACTTAGAAACATTTTCTTCATTCAGGTTTCAAGCATTTAATTATCTATTGTTGCTTATTTTTTCCTACTCAATATTGACCTTTGTCAGTGATTATTTTATAAAATTAAATCACTTGAATATGCCACCTATTTTATACCATATTCAGAAAAATACACTTACCAATACATGACATATTTTTTGCATTTGTTTAGAATTTAAATATCATGATGCAGGCAAAGCATATTTTACCCATTGCTATCTTTATAGTTAAAACATTATAAAATCTTAGTAATGTTTTATTAATGGAAAGAAAGCTTAATTCAACCTGGTGTACTGCTCCCAACCAGTTACACTGTTCATAAAAAGGTAATGCCAAGAGGACCAGTTAGTTTGTTTAGATTATTTGAAGAAATAGCTCAGAGGTATCATTGTCTATTGACTAGATTCAGGAATAAAGGGACTTTGTGCTATGTACACATTCATCAAATCTTCCTTTTACTATGAGGAAGGTCACTTCCTTCATCTTAGGCCACTGGCTTGAGAGAGGATTACTTTTTTAATTATTTATATCTTGGATCCTCTACTTACTAATAGGATGAATATTGGGGTGAATTTACCAAACTCATTCCCATTTTCATAGTTATAATTGAAGCTACTATACTCCTAGTCATTATATGTAGTTGCTGTAATATTACATAAACTAACTGGCAGACAAGGTGACAGGATGATAGAAACATTTATGGGGATACCTATTTGTTTTTAAAATTGCATACATAATTCAATTTATACTATCTTATTGTGAATTCATTTTCTTGTAGCTGTTTAATCAACATGTATTCAGAGTAAACACCTATTTCTGAAAAGCTGTTTCTCCAACTCTAAGAAATATTATGTTAATTCTGATGACACAGAGGTAGGCCTACACATTAGAAATGAGTAAAAGTTACTCAGCACTTATTTCTTGAGCTTGGCATAATGCTAACATTTGAGGAGTCAAGTGGAGAAAAGATAACAATAACCACAATTCAGAAATATACCATGCCAGTTTAATTTGAATTAGGAGCTTTCTTGCTCAATAATTCCACTGAATGTAAATAGTTTTAAAATTTACTTGCCCCCTCACTCCAGCTTTTTATTAATTGAGTGAGAGGTTTACTGTCTTTCAGACATTTATACTCCTCTTTTTGTTTAATCCAATCCATATTATTGATTCCTTATGTGATTTACCAGTTAATTGTCATTGTGGTTGGTAGTAGGATTGTTTTCTAGACAGTTTTAGAGACTATGGTAAGGGTGGCGAAGTTCATTGGAAGTATCTTCTGTGGCTGGGTGAAGATGTTCCCTTTGACTACTGCAACAGATGAGATGGACCTCCATGAATGCCCACTTCATCTATATGCCAGTGAACTGTTGTCAATGTTAGATGGTACTTTTCAACCTGGGGGTCTAGTCCCACACTGTGTTAGCCATACATCACTGTCAACACCTTTAGCATCTGTTATGTCTCTTCAGTGAATCTAACTCAGTTAGTCCTTGGCTTGCCACTTTCTATGAATCAAATACAAAACCCACCATGGCAATGGGCACTCTCTGGTTTAATATCACGATTCACTGCTAAACAATCAAGGGCAGGATACTAGCTTCTTTTTCTACAAAGGTAGGGATATGAAATCTGTGCTATAGTTTCTTGTAAGGGGTATGCTTAGTTCCAGGCTAGGGATTAATTTGTTGACCCACCAAGAGCAAAATGTGTTGCTAAACCTTTCTTAGAAATTACTTCAGTTAGCTCTGACTTTGGACCTAATGAGGCAAATTAGCCTTAAAATGAGAATAATATGCTCTCATACAGGAGATAGATACAACAGGTTTTAAACTCAGACAAACAGCAGGGTCTGTGCTCTTAATTGTTTAGACTAAGCATTTAAGAGGTTTCCAATGTTGTATGTGACTCTAGTCTTAATTGCTAACTTTTTCAGAAAGTTTATTAAATAACATGTTTCCTTCTATTATCAACCCTATTGGACAGGTCTTTTTATTTCATCAGTTTTGGGTCATACCCCACAATACTCAAGTTTTGTTCCTGGGTCTGCACTTAGGAATTACTCCTGTTGGTGCTGAGGGGACCACATGGGATACTAGGTATTGAACACAGACTGGCTTTTGGCAAGGTAAGAACCTTACCCGAGCACTATCCCAGTCTCATCATAGGAATTAATTGAGAATTTAATTCCATGTTTTTTAGTTTCACCTCAAAAATGGATCAGACAAACATAGTTGCCAAATTCCTGAGGTAGTTCAGTGAGGAAGACATCCATTGGTACAAAATAGTGTCAAATGATGAAATAATTGCAAGTAAACACAAAGGAAGCCAACATAAAAGAATTTTAATCTTGGTAGAGTTTAATCTTGGGCAGGAAATAGAAGTTCTCCTGGGTCAGAATAATTATCTTCCTCTTTCATGTAAATCTGCAGTAATGCTATTAATATTTTTATGAGATTTATAATGGGTTAGAAGAACTATTTTTATGTTTATCACTTTTTAATAAAAGGGAAAAGTGACTGGTGGGTTCTAGAAATCATAAGGCAGACCATCAGGAAATCATTTTTCAAGTTAAATTTGTAAATATGATGAAATTTATTAGAATCTTTATACAGGTTTTCTTCTGCTTTGGTAAAACCTAGCTTCTCTTCATTCATGTGAGAATAGATTTGGTATGTGCTATAGCTGCTAAGTCCTGATAAGTTTAAGGAATACTGAAAAGACATATTCATCCACTTGGCCTCCTTTCCCTAGATACTCAAATTTTAGATTATCTTCAAAATAGAGGCTTTTGCCTTTCTTCCAACTTACTACTATGTCAACATATCATTATAGATTTGTAAACAATTTTCATTTTGTTAAGGTATTAAAATTCTTAACCTAGAAGGGTCAGGTGCTTCTCCCAAATGTTACCTCTGCATGTTATATTGCCACCTAAAAATAAAAACTTGTTGAATATTTAGATTAAGGAACATAACACAAACTTAATTTACAATTTGTTATAAATAATAATTAGGTATTTTTAAAATTAGAAACTGTTTTCTCAACTAAAGACAACACAGTAGTTTATTTCTGTAGTCTTAAAAATGTAATTTATCAGCATATTTGCATTCATTTATCAAACTGGCAGTATATTATGAGCTTAATTTTATTGGAAAAGGAACCCCTAAAGATTAAAAATTTTACTTAAATATCTATATCTTAGATTTATTTCAGATTCTAGTTTTAAATCATAAATTCAATATTTTACAAAAGAATCCAGAGAATTAGATGAGACTTTATTTTCCTGACTAATCTCCATAATGCACCAAAGACATTGTTGTATAATTTCCAGTTGTGTATGGTCCTAGATGTCTGGGCATGGGGCAAGTAGGAAAATCCCATAGAAGAGGTCAGAAATGATGCTATCAGAGAAAGTAAAAGGGAGAAAAATGGAGAGGAAGAGTAAAAATTAGAGAGAGAGAGGAAGAGAAAAAAGAGATAGAGAAATGAGGAAAAAGAAACAGACAATATTAGAGTCAGAGAGACAAAGAATTCACATGTATTCAAGGGAGCACAATAAAATAAATAATACACTGGAGTATTGCCACCAACATGATCTTTTAGTTCCCTCTTATTTAAAACCTCTTTAAGCTTTCAGTTGTAATTAATAAGGATCAGTATTTAAAATTTTTCAGAAGAATTCTGTTCAGTATTTGAGACATAAAAGAAAAATATTGCCCATTCATCATCTCTAAAAGGAAAACTTCCCATACAATTTATATATATGGTCTAAAATCAAAGCTCCTTTTAAGTTTCTTGAAGTAGATTATAAACAAAAGGCAAGTCTGATCTCCCAAAACAATAAAAATAGGGGAAATGATCATTCACCCTACAATTTAGGCACATGAATTTCATTATTTGTCATGGTTTTATAAAACATATTAAGGAGCTGGGAGAAAGTACAGGGCTAATATGATTGCTTGTATGCTGTTGACCTGGTGTGATCACTGGCATTTCATAGAATCCCTGGCACAGAGCCATTGGTATCACCTGAGCACTGAATATAATCAACAACCTCTACCCCTCCAAAAATGATGCTAAATTGGTCCCAGGAATGCAGCATCTTGTAATTTGTAGTAGAGATTTTTTTTTCAGTATAAGAGCAACTGCAGAACATTTTGCAATAAGAAACATTTATACTTGCTTTTTCAAAAGCTGCTGACATGGACCCAAGCTTACTACTAAACCCCCATTAAATCCAGTATCTCTTAGAAAATCATTTTTTAAGTTAAATTGGTAAATATGATGAAATTTATTAGAATCTTTATACAGGTTTTCTTCTGCTATCGTTTATAGTTTTTCTTTGACAGGGGAATTCACAACTTCCTCACCTCTTCCAAGTGAAGGACAGATTCCCTATATATTAATGCTACCCATGCTATTGAATGATTACTTACTATAGAGCATATTTTAGAAGGAGATGAAAACCTATCCTAGGAGGATCATTTGGTTATGAAGGTGACTGGGTTTTTCCCCACAGAAAAGCCAACTGAGATGAAAAACTTGAAGCATGTAGTTAGCATATGATGGAGAACCCACTTAAGTGAAAGTAGGTCTCACACTGAAAACATTTGATAGGTGGGGCAGTTTCAATAGAGATAATTAGCAATCTATGATTGGGAAAGCATACTTGGAGACATCATTTCTTTAACCAGAAAGGCTTATATTACATTGTCATTTATGTGAATTCCTCCCATGAATGCTGGAGACTTTAGAAAATCGAACCAAGAAATAAGAGGAAAATAGATGTTTGTGCAGATATTATCAGCAAATAAGATTTGGAATTGGAATTACGTAAAAGTCAGTAAGTACCAAAACTTTTATCTGGAGGTCTGGGGAAAAGCAGTTAACTGACCTCTAAATTTGGGGTATTCCAGGATTCCTTGGAGTTTCTTTCTTTTCTGTTGTTTCTCCTTTGGTGAAGTCACCAAGTTCCAAGCATGTTAATACAGTTTCTGTTGATATAATACCTTAAAGTGCTAAGATCCTTGCCCCAGAAGTGTCAGCTGTCTATTTATTATAGCTAATTTCCTACTAACTATTTTCACTTGTATTTTATAGGTATTTCCAAATTAAGTCTAAAATGAAATTGCAGGTTTTACTGTTCTCCAAACTAATCTTCTCTGAGTTGTTTTTCCACTCTTTGTAATAGCAGCTTGGCCTAGTGACCCTGGTTTAAAGCTTAGGAATCATTGTTCACATCTCTTCTCTTTTCCTCACATCCAATTCATCAGCAAGTTACTCTGGTCCAACTTCTGAAACAGAAAATGAATGCATTCACCTCTGTCTATCTTTACATCCTTAGACAAGCCTCCCCTCTTTCTTGCCTAGAGGACAGCAGTTGCATTTTATTTGTAGCCTTGGCTCTTCTCTTGACTATGTTGCTTCCTTGATTTCATAGTCAAAAAGATCTCTTTAATTTATGAATGAGGGGCCATCGTTTATGACACACCAATGTTTTTACCAGTCATGAGCATCAAAGTAAATCTTCAACTGTTTTAGTCCATTAGGATTGTTGTCAGAGAACCCATTATAGGCAGAGGAGTTGTAACAAAATACATGCATTTTCTTCAGTTATGGAAGTGAAGACATCTAAAATCAAGGGGCAAGTCCTGTGTCTAATGAGAACCATCTTGCTGCATCACAGGGTGACTTATTTTTCTCTGTGTCCTTACATTATAAAAGGGGGCATGAAAACTATGCTTTATCTTGAAAAGAGTAAGTACTTAATCACATTCTTCTTATGCCCTACTATCAGGGGTTCAGATATTAACATCTAAAGTTGGAGGCACAAGATATTTGGCCTGTAACTACTTCTCATGAGAATTGATGCCTCCTCTAGTACCTTTCTATCTCTTGCTCATACACATCAAACTGGCCTTCTCCTCTTATATTTATTTTGTTCTCCTTCTCAACACCCTTATTGTCCTCCTGGTTTTGTATTTCATATCCAGTAGTAATTTATTTTTTTTCTTCAAAGTTCAGGTTGCAAGTTAAGAGCCTCAATGTTTTCCTTGACATTCTGCTCTTTCTTTATGTTCTAAGCAACTGACCTTGTATGTGATTTCCTTATCACTTTTACTCTTCTTATCTGTAAATTCTCCATTCTTGCATTCCAATCCAGGACCCTTGTACTTCCTTTTCATATTAATTTTTAATAATTTTTATTGAGATCAGTGTGAATTACAAGGTCTTTCACAGTTATATTTAAGGTGCATAGTGACAATGAATTAGAGCAATTCTCCACACCACCAGTGTTGACCTCCCTTTGCCCTTGTCATGGGATGGTTCCTCCATACTTCCTCCCCTATTGCTCCCTGGACTGCTAATGTAATTAGTCCCCCTTTGTATATAACTTGTTGTAGATCTTGATTCTGTTGTCATTGATTTTGGGTTTGGTATTTAGGCCTGATCATTAACATCCACTTTCTCTTTTTTTCCCTTTTATTTATGAGGCAGAACAAGATGATCAAGTTCTGTAGTTCTGTTAGAAAAAAAAAAAGCTGGGAGGAATCTATTCCAGGAGCTATCAATATCAATTTTAAAGAAGAAAAAAAGAGAAATGAGAAAAAAAATTAAGAAGAAGAAGAAGCAATGATAAAATACACAACAACCACAATAAATAACTAAACACAACACAAAAAGCTAAAAAAGGAAGGAGGCTGGTGTGGGTGAGGTTTTGTTATTTTGTTTTTTGCATAGACACAGTAAGTATTGGGCCAAATTTGAAAGGAATTCCCTTGGCCTAAGAGATACAGGATTTCTTCACCTTTTGAAGCAAACTGAAATGGGAACAACTACAGGCTCCGACATGCTCATTATCGAACCCCATGGTATTTTATGTTGCCAGGAAACGTTCTGCTCAGTTGTGGCTGACAAAATCAGTCCTCTGTAATTAGAGATTTTGGTATTTGCATAGATTATAGGATGAAGTCTAAAATAGAGTCTTTATGGTTCTAGAAGTTCTTCTCCATCATGGTTGTTGTTGTCAGTTTTCTGTAATTAGTGATCTTAATTTTTTGCACAGATTCTAGGATGAAGCCTAGGATATAATCTTTATTTATGATCCCAGAATTTCTGCTCAGTCATTTCAGACCTTTGAAATTAGAGATCTTGGTTTTTGTTCAAATCCTAGACTGAAGCCTAGGCTAGGGACTTTCTTATTGGACCCAGGAAAAGTTCTGTGCAGTTGCGGTTGTCAAGGTTAGTCTTCTGTATTTAGTGTTCTTGATTTTTGTGCATATCAAGGAGAGAGTGTCTTCTGACTTCATCTTACCATTAGATGATGGACTTAGGGCATCCTGCTCTGAGATCAAGTTGTTGCTTTTGCGGGGGAAGGGCTTCACAACCCAGCAGCGCTCAGGAGTTACTCCTGGCTCTACGCCAGAAATTGACCTGGCAGGCTCGGGGGGAACCATATGGGGATGCCTGGATTCAAACCACCGTCCCTCCTGCATTTAAAGTCAAATGCCTTACCTCCATGCTATCTCTCCCAGCCCAAGTCGTTGCTTTTTCTTCGTCATCAGGATGTTGTATAAACCTGCACAGATTGGTGCCAAAGTGATATTAGGAACTCCCATGGAGGAGATTGGTTCCTGTTGCCTTTTGGTGGGAACTGTTTGGTTCTATGGTTGGGTTCTGGGGTTCAGGGTTGGATGGTCCCTGTCTGATCATATTGAGTCTAAGTCGAGTTCTTATGACACATGTTCAGGGTGTAAGGCAACCCTGTATTACAAAGTTTATGGGTTCATATCCCTCTGAGATAAGAACTTGTTTCTATACATAAAGATATCCCCTGGTTTTTAGTATGACATGGGTGCAAAGAGAATGGTGGCATAATATATTGTTCTTGCATTTGGGGGGTAAGACATGAGACTATAAAATCACTGTGTCCTGGTTTTGACCTGAATTCTTGTCCCAAAGCAAGACCTTTTTCTTCTATAATTTATACCAAGGCAGAACCCAAACAAACAAAATTATATATATTATAAAAATATATAAAATTTTTAAAAATAAGCAAATAAAAAATTAATAAAGAATATAAGCGAGGTAGAGGAGGCTACTTTTACATTTGGAAATAAATACATTAAGAGACATAATTATTGAAGTATTAAACATACAAAGAAAACAGAGATATCCCCATTAAGTCTTTTGAGATATTCCTTGCAGGGGGGAAAGATCCAGGCCCATTTTCATCCCACACCGTGGTCTTGTTGGGATTGAGAAGTTGTTTGCAACAATAAGGGATCAGGTAATGTTCTTGAGCTGGGGCTCCTTCTAGGGCTGTATCTAGTAACATGCAACAGTCCACATTTAGGGGTGTGCTGTGAGAAATGACACAGAGAATGAGTTTTCAGGTGTGGTGGTTTCAGTTTCTTGCAGGGGCCTGAGATGTGGGACTGAGAGGGTTGTCCTTTCACTCCTGGGAACTGGGTGGTAGCTTATTGGGGCTGATGGTCGTTTTTGGTACATAATGGAGTTAAAAACTGAGAGTAAAGGAGGGTCAAATAGGAAGGATAATGAATCAGAATTAGAGGAATAAAAGGTTATAAGGAGTTCTGAAGGAGAAAGGGTGTATAATATATGAAAAGTGGCTATACTACACTTTAGGCATGGATTGTAAAGGTTGGGCAGACAAAAAGAGTCCACTCTATAAAATCTCATGCCCACTTATAGACAGACATTTGAGATCTTTTCGTAAGTTGTTGTTGGAGGTATGACCCTCATAAGATGGGTCTGACTGAGTACTTAAGAAATAACTGCATTAATGAAAGATAGATAATAGCTAAAATATAGATTTGGAGGTAAAGAAGAGGAAAAAAGAAGAAAAAGGAAAATGAGGAGAGGAAAAAAGAAAGAAAAAGAAAGAAAGAAAGAAAGAAAGAAAGAAAAGAAAGAAAGAAAAAGAAAGAAAGAAAGAAAGAAAGAAAGAAAGAAAGAAAGAAAGAAAAAGAAAGAAAGAAAGAAGGAAGAAGGAAGGAAGGAAGAAGGAAGGAAGGAAGAAGGAAGGAAGACAGATAAAAAGAAAGGAAGGAAGGAAAGAAGGGAGTTAGGAAGGAAAGGTGAAGAAAGAAAGAAAAAAAAGAAAGAAAGAAAGAAAGAGAGAGAGAGAAAGAAAGAAATAAATAACTACAGAGAGACAGAAATAAAGAAAGAGAGAGAAAGAAAGAAAGAAATAAACAGAAAGAAAGAAAGAGAGAGAGAGAGAAAGAAAGAAAGAAAGAAAGAAAGAAAGAAAGAAAGAAAGAAAGAAAGAAAGAAAGAAAGGAAGGAAGGGAGGAAGAAAGAAAGAATAAGAAAAAGAAAGAAAAATTAGGCCAGTGCCTTTGAGTAGAAAATTTTTCCAATTTCTAGGCACTTTATTATTGACAGAGATGAACTTTGCTAAATAAAGCTTTCAGGGTTAGACTGTGGCTGGGACATATTAGGATAATAATAATTTTCACATCTAGAGTAATAAGCAATATAATATTGAGCACTATAAGAGGTGTCTACCCTATGTAGTACCATTCCTGGTGTCTTGTGCATTGAGTTTCCTTTCCTAAAAAAGAAACTGACAGCATGGGCTTTATAATATCATAGTAACATAGTTTGAAATGAAGGATAAAGAAGAGGATGGAAGAAGAAGAAAAAGGAAAAAGAGAAGAAAGATTTAAAAGAGGGAAAAAGATAATAGTAATTTGCAAGAAAACACTCAGTGAGTTGGACCTGTATCATACATCTGTGGTGTGCAGTTGTCTATTTAAGTGGTCTCAATGGTCATATTCTTTAGTTCCTAGTAGAAGATTTATCAAAAGGATGGTAAGGTTGAGCACCAAATTGTATAATTAGGGTGTCCACCCTATATCACCACAAACCTCTGTGGACAAAGAAGCTGGAGTTTTTTTTCTTTATTTAAACATTTGATTACAAATATAATTGTGATTAGGTTTGAGTCATGTAAAGAACACCCCCCTTCACCAGTGCAACATTCCCACCACCATTGTCTCAAATCTCCCTCCATCCCACCCCAACCCCACCTGTACTCTAGACAGGCTTTCCAGTTACCTCATTCATTCATATGATTATGGTAGTTCTCAGTGTAGTTATTTCTATAACTGCACTCACCACTCTTTGTGCTGAGCTTCATGGAGTAAACTGTAAGTTCCAGCCCTCTTCTGTCTCTGAGGATTGTTGCAAAAATGACATTTATTTTTCTTAAAGCCCATAGATGAGTGAGACTATTCTGCGTCTCTCTTTCTTTCTCTCTCTATGTCTCTCTCTACCCCCCTGATTTATTTCACTCAGCATAATAGATTCCATGTATGTCCTCAGCTGCTTTTACCGTGCTGCAGAGGCCATCCACTAAGTTTTTTAGTTGAGCTACCATGTTTTTTAGATCTGTTATTTCAGTTTGGAGTTTTTTGATTTCTGTCTTTGTGTTCTGTTCAGATCAATCTATACTTTCTTTGAGTTCTACAAACATCTTCCATAATGATATTCTAAACTCCTTATCCGAGACGTTAATTAGATGGTTGTAATTTTTTAGGTCATCTGAGCTATCGTCTTTATTCTCTGTGCAAGTTTTCCCCATTGTCACACTTGTAGTGTGATTTTTTTTTTCTGCGTGTTGTGATGGGGTTCATTGGTTAGAAAGAGCACATGCCCACGAAGTGAAGCATGCTCTTCTGGAGCCTCTGGGAGAACTATTTTTCTGGGCCCTTTTCTGCCCACTCCCAAGAGGTTCAGGAGACAGGACAGTGGAAAAGCACACACAGGCAACACTCACAGTTTCTCACAGTCGGGAATCACTGAGCAGGTGTAGATTTTCCCAGCCTGACATCACAAACAGGAGACCTGCCTTTCTGCAGAATACTGCGGGTAGCTGATTTTCATGGTCGGACACAGTTCCTTGGCATTCCGGCCCTTGGATGAGCCTCTGGGAGAGCTATTTTTCTGGGCCCTTTTTGGCCCACTCCAAGAGGTTCAGGAGACAGGACAGTGAAAAAACACGCACAGGAAACACTCACAGTTTCTCACAGTCGGGAACCACTGAGCAGGCATCGATTTATTGTTTCTAACTTCTATGTAGTACTCCATTGTGTATAAGTACCACATCTTCATGATCTACTCATCTATGGTTTGGCATCTACATTGATTTCAGATCTTGTCTATTGTGCTGAATGCTGAGATAAATAGTGTATTGCACACATATTTTGGGATAAATGTCCTTCTGTTTTGGTGATAGATTCCCATGAGAGCAATTACTGGGTCATATGGCAGCTCAGTTTTGAGTTTATTGAGTACCCTCCATACTGTTTTCCATAAGGGTTAGACCAGGCAGCATCCCACCAGCAGTGAATGAGAGTTTCTGTTTTACAACATCCCCACCAACAGAGATCAATACAGTTATTTTTGATGTGTGCCATCCTCAGTAGTGTAAGGTGTTACCTCATTGTTGTCTTGCTTTGTATTTCCTTAATGATGAGTGATGGTGAACATGTTTTCATATGTCTTTTGGCCACCTGTTGGTCTTTATTAGAGAAGAGTCTATTGAATTCTTCTCCCCATTTTTTTCTATGGCTTTATTAGGTTTTGTGGAGTTAATCTTTCTGAGTGCTTTGTATATCCTAGATATCAATCCTTTAATGTGTTGAGTATGAAAATTTTTTCCCATTCCATTAACTGTATCTAGTTTCAATCAATGTTTCTTTTGTCATACAGAACTTTTTAGTTCAATGTAGTCCATTTATTTTTTGATGCTATAGATTGCCATTGGCATTCTATAATCATTTTTTGAGGTCTAAGTCTTGAAGTGTTCACCTATTTTTTTTTCCTCAATGATATTTATAGATTTGGGTCTTATTTAAAGGTCTTTATTCCACGTTGAGCTGGCTTTTGTGTAAGGTGTGAGATATGGGTCCATCTTTAGTTTCATTCAGTTGGTTATCCAGTTGTGCCAACACCATTTGTTGAAGAAATGGTCTTTGTTCTGTTTCAAGTTCTTGATTCCCATAGTTTCCCATATATTTGGGCATATGTTGCTTGATATTTTATTCTGACACATTGGTCTGAGACTTTCTCTTTGTTCCAGCAACATGCTGTTTTATTATGGCTTTATAGTAAAGCTTCAGGTTAGATAAAGAAATGCCATTCAGTTTATTGATTTTAGTATGGATATAGCCAACCTAGATTTTTTTGTGGTTTCATACAAACTTTATAATTGATTGTTCTAATTCCTTAAAATTGATGTCTGAATTTGGATAGAGATTTCATTGAATCTATATAGTAATTTAGGTAAAATAATCCTTTTGATGATGTTGATTCTTCTTACCCATGAGTAATGGATGTTCTTCCATTTTCTTAGGTTCTCTTCAATTTATTTCTGAAGTGTTTTGAAGTTTTCATAGTATATATCCTTCACTTTTCTTGTCAGTTTATTTCTTAGGTACTTGATATTTTTAGATATTATTTTAAATTTGATTGACTCCTTACAGCCTAAGGCACTGCTCCTGCTCCTCTGAGCACTTATTTTTTTGTTTGTTTGTTTTTTTATGTTTTTTTTTTCTTTCTGAGTACTTTCTTAAGGTTGAATACGATATGATCTGACATAAGAATGGTTGTTTCAGCATTACGTTTTGTTTTTCATTTGCCTGAATAATTGATTTCCATTCTTTTATTCTAAGGCTATGTCTATCCTATTCTTTTAGGTGTGTTTATTGCATGCAGCAGATATCTGGTTTTTTTTTTTTTTCTTTTTGATCCAACCTTCTATTCCGTGTCTTTTAATGGGGAAGTTTAATCTGTTGACATTTAAGAAGATTGACAAAGATGGTTGTTGTGTCATTGTGTTGTGTAGGGTTATTGTTGTTACAATTGGATGTTTGGATTTTGTAATTCATCTCTGAGTAGTTTTTTTAGAGATGGTTTGGTTAGGGCAAATAGTGAAAGTTCTTCTTTTGTCTGAGAATGTTTTTAGTCTTCCCTCTTATATGAATGAGTATTTTTCTGGGTAGTGGACTCTAGGTTGGAATTTCTTTTATTCAGTTGTTTAAATATGGCATTCCACTGTCTTCTTTCTTAAATCATTTCAAATGGAAAATTTGGCTTGATTCTTATGTCTTCCTTTGTACTTGAGGTCATTTTTCTCTCTTTATGCTTTAATCAATTAATCTTTTCTTTGTTTTTTTTTTATGCACTAGGATTACTATATGTCTTGGTGTTGGTCTACTAGGGTCTATTTTATTGGGAACTCTTTTTGCCTCCTGGATTTATACAGGTGCCTCTTTCCAGAGGGTGAGAAAATTTTATGCTATTATTTCCCTCACTACTTGTTTTTTCTCTATCCCTTTTTCCTCTCCTTCTGGTATTTGTACAATTCATAGATTATTTCTTTTTTCTTTGTTAATTAAGTATTTCATATTATCTTCCAATATTTTGTCTCTCATTTCTTTGTTGACTAATTTGTTTTTGCTGGTTTGTATTTTGTCCTCAAGTTCATTCATGTGATTGTCTATGTGTGTTAATTCTGTTATTGTGATTTGCTAGCCTGTTTTTTAGTTGCTTCAGTTCCATTTTTATGGACTCTCATTTTCTGATAGAGTTCTTCTTTGATTTTGATGTATTGTTCATTTATGGACTTCTTAATTTTGTTAGTGTTTTATTGAATTCCATTGCTAGGACATTAAATGCTGATTTTAGGTCCTCATCTATGAAATTTTTGGTAATCTACTAGGACTTCTTTCTATATTCCCAGCTGCTGGTTTCTTCCTTAGTTTACCCATTGTTCTTTGCACAAGTGGGTTAGGGTGTTGTAAATTATGACTTGTTTTTTTTTTAAGTGGTCGGTTTGGTTGTGTGGGAAGTGGTTGGAGGTAGACCTATTTTAGAGTTTATTTTCTTGGAGTGCATGCATTAATCATATGGTAGAGGTGTTAGAGTTTAGTTAGTTGGATTTTGGGGCTATATATTTTTTAAAGGAGAAGAAAATTGGGCCTAATATGCCTCTTTATTATCTGGTATAGTCTTAATTGTCAGCAGGATTTGTAGGGTAGTGAGGTTATGATCAGGGTGTGTATGTACAGCTTTGCAGTGGCTGAGGCACAGTGATGGCTTGGCCTCAGTTTCCTTTATTGCATACCCCGGTAAGGTCAGATTTCTCCCATCTGTTTCCTGGTTCCCATTCACACATTTCCCGGAGGTGCAGGGAGACAGGCACTGAGATGATATCTCCTGGGCTCTCCCTCCTGCCTTCCCGGGAAAGTTTGTTTCTAGTCTGTTCCCTGATTACCACACTCAATCTCTCCCTGGAAGTGCAGGGACCTAGGCTCCAATATGGCATTTCCAGCATGCTCCTTTTCTGCCTTCCAGGGCAAGTTTGATTCCTGTCTTTTCCTGGTTCCCACACTCATGCTCTTCTAGGAGATTCAGCAACCAAGCACAAGATAGGGTCTTGTTGAGCATATCCTTTATAACACTTTTTTTTTTGTTTTTGGGCCACACCCAGCATTGCTCAGGGGTTACTCCTGGTTGTCTGCTCAGAAGTAGCTCCTGGCAGGCACAGGGGACCATATGGGGCACCGGAATTCGAACCAACCACCTTTGGTCCTGGATCGGCTGCTTGCAAGGCAAACGCCGCTGTGCTATCTCTTCAGACCCTATAACACTTTTTTAAATAAAAGCCATCAATATTAGTGAGCAAGTTGTAGAAGGGAGAAATAAAGATGCTTTTTGATCTGTGATTCATAAAATTGATGTAATTATTCTATTTTTTGTTTTCTATTCTTTGGGTTAGAGTGAGGATGAAGACTTTAAGGTGAACTTGTTGTTGTTTTACTTGAACAGAATACTACACAGAGCTCTTTGATATTTTTGGAAGAATATCTTCAAACATAGAACTTATACAGGAGCACATGAGTTTTCTGTACAGACAATATTGTTACTACGGTAGGGCATTGCCCAAACTCAAGTGTTATTGAGAAAATATAGGACTTTGATCATCTAAAAATGTTGTCCACTTACTATATGATCACTGGGAAAATTTTGCTGAACAGATTTCTACTGTACTAAGCAGTGTCATAGTCACAGTGAATATAAAAAAATTGATAGTCTAGCTCTGAACTACACACTACTCATAACACTGTGGGAGAGAAAGGATTGACTGCATGAACATCTTCTTCTCCCTAGAGAGAATGGTGGCTATCAAGAATGTTCTTTCATGCCTTGGTGAATTGATGAAGTGAAGTAGTTTTTGTGAGAGCAAAAAAATCTACCCCAGTTATGCCTTTGTTGACTTGATAGTTTAGCTTGTGTATATGTGATCATATTTAACTTCTCATTAATATACTTCATTTCAAAGAACTTTGCACATTTATTTCTATATTAAAAATATAATGAATTGGAGCCGGAGAGATAGCATGGAGGTAAGGACTTGCATGCAGAAGGTCAGTGATTCAAATCCTGGCATCCCATATGGTCCCCTGAGCCTGCCAAAAGCGATTTCTGAGCTTACTAAATTCTAAAATTATACCCTCCACAGTGTCTGTTTCGCTCAATCATTGTCTCCATGTCTCCTCTTCCCCATACCTTTTCCCCACAATAATACATGTACTGAAGACCAGTTATGAGTTTCTGTTGGCCCTGACATTTCATTATTTTTTTACTATGTCTTTATATATCCCACCTACGTAAGAGACCATTCAGTATCTATTTCTTTTCTGATTAAATTCACTCAGCATAACACTGTTCAAATCCATTCACATAGAAAGGTGTGTGTGTCTAATTAATTATACAAAAACTATAATTTTTGTCTTTTTTATAGCTCAGTAGTATTCTTATATATATGTGTACACACACACCACATACATACACACTACTTTGCTATTGTAAATAGTATTGCAATGAACAGAATTGCAAATGACCTTTTTGAGTAGAGATTTGGGGTCCTTACATATTTGTCAAGAAGTGGAATTTCAAGGTCATATAGAAGTTTGATTTCTGGAGTTTAGAGAAGCATCAATACTAAATTAATATCTTATAAGCCTTATTGAAACAAGATTTCCACAGAAATTTGAGAGACAATATAATTGTACTTTCACAGTTTAATAAACATTTTCTATAATTTTCCTGTTAATAAACTAAGAAAAATAAGACCTGAAATATTTATTTGGATTAATAATTTGTTTGAAAATTAAAATCAAACTGACTTTTATCAAACATAAGTGTATGCTTATATTCAACCTACATAGAAATTCTACTTAACAATTTTTTAGATCAGTTCTTTATGTTTTGTCTATGTTTTTCTTATTAGACATCAGCAGTAACTTGTGGGTCTCTCCTTTTTTAATCAAAATATGATTCATTTCCTTAATTAACATGGAATTAAATGGAAAGTACAATAAACAGAAGAATCTGGTTCCAGCATAATTTAGACAAGTCTAGATTATGGGTTTGATAAATAAACCAGAGGTGCTAGTGTTATGAATGGTAGGCCCATGGATGACATTTTAATCACTCAGGATATCTATGCTCTCCATGTATATTTCTGCCATCCTCTTGGGTTGGTAAAAGAAAAATGGGCAAGGCTTATAAGATAAAGAAAGAGAATATCCTAGGAGAATAATTTGCAGTATCTTTGTCTCCCATACAGTGTTCAGGATGCACTGTGGAACCCTTGTAGCAATTCTTGTCAAACCTAGCCAGCTGTGCAATGCAAGAGTGCTGTGCTATTAAAGTTTATCCAAGTCATCTTAAATGTGTGTAGTAGCCTCCAAAGTCATATACAGTGATGCTTAGGGACCTCCATGGATGTACCTGCTGATGCTCCATGGGACATTTGGTATAGATAATTCAACCATCATTAATCCCTCTATTATCTATTCAGCATGATAGCAACTTTAAAAATTTTTAAGATTGTGCACTGTCATGTGCATTTTAACACATACATATTTTCTATATTCTCAGAACTGAGCAAAGTCTGAGCTGCTGTTATGTTTTACAATTTATAGTTAATTTTTGGTTGCTCTATGGTCAATGTCAATATATATCAGAGACAAAAGTATACACACCAAAGAAACATTAAAACTCAGCTACTTTGGAGTTCAGGCCTCCTGTTCACTATTTAAGTAGTTTTGTTACTACTTTTATCATTGCTTTATATATTTTCCCCGCCCCTGCTTTATGTAGTTTATCCAAGATTTTAGTTGCAATAAATGATCTAGAGCAGTTGTTGGCAATCTGCGGCTTGTGAGCCACATGCGGCTCTTCACACTTTTTAACGCGGCTGTTCTGTGTGCCGGGCGGCTGCTCCAGGAGTCAGGACTCTGCTCGTAGTCTCTGTCAGTGCACGCCCTGTGTGGCTCTCAAAATAAAGTTCAATCTTGGTTTTGGCAAGATTTGGCTCAGTTGAAAAAAAAAAAAGGTTACTCACCACTGGGAGTGTGGAGTAGTTCACACCACCGTAGGTGGGATTGAGTCTTGTGATTTTTCTTTTAATCACATGCTATGACAGGGACAATATTCACTTCTATTTACACCTTATGAGTGAGAACTTATTATCAGGGCTATACATAATTGCAAAATAAACTAGAAAATATACCCTCTGCTCCAACACTAAAGCTTCATTTTCTTTTTAATTTTGGACCACACCCAATGGTACTCAGAAGTTATTCCTCTTCTCAGGAATCACTTCTGGCAAGCTCAGAGGCCTTATGGGATGCTAAGGATCACACTTGGGTCAGTTACATGTAAGGTAAATGTCTACCCACTGTGCTATTGCTCCAGCCCCTAACATTTCTTTTCTAAAGATGAATGAAGAACAAGTTTTGGAGAATACTTGCAACTTGCCAGAGGAGTGATAATGAAGAATAAATTCAAAGCCAGTTGAATAGTGACTAATAAGATATCACATTGCATGTTTACTGTATGTCATAGCTGGTTATAATGTGACTCTTCTTGTCATCATTTCATTGTAGTTTCTAACACTATAAAAGCTAGAGGCCAAAATGAGCATTAACTAAGTCATTGTCTATAGATACACAAAGGAAATAGCTACAAGTAGATTCAGAATGTGGAAAGAAAAAATTTGGGATAGATAAAAAATTTTAAATAAAGGCCCATATTTATTTGTAGCCTGTTGAAGGAAACTTCTATGACGTTTAAAGAGTTTGTGTTCATTATAATTTGATGACTGTGTGTGAGGGGGCATGTATTTTGCCTGACATATTCCTGAGACAAAGATTGTGATCTAGATCATTTTCATTAAAGATTGTTGAAAATAAACTGTGTCACAGAAATGGGATTCACAGAAAAAAGAGACTTTGGGATCTGTTCAATCTGTCAATCTGGTAAAGAGAAAAGATCTCAGCAACAAGAATATAAAGAAGAATACTGGATTAGAAAAAGGTTAATAAAATACCTCAAACAATAATTACTGATACTGATGTGAAGGTTGGCATATCAATGTTAGGATCAAGAGATTTTTAGGAAAATAGTCTCAGTGGTGGAATTTTTAACAAACACTTTCAGTAGGAAACATAAGCATTATATAATTGTAAAATCCCAGAAAATGTAAAGCTAGATTATAGTGAAAACCAGTTTTTTTAATAATATCCCTCTAGCTCTGACATAGTCATAAATTTACTAGAACGAGAATAACAGGTAAGAAACCAATCTCCATTCCATCACTATTCATAAGCCGTAAGCTATCTCTTTTCTGACTCCAAGTTTCCATCTTAAAGCCAACTCAAAGTGAAGAAGTAAAACTGGGTTGAATTGATTATTCGATTAATATATTGGACAGACAGACGATCGTATTACTTTGAATTAAGTCAATATTTGAAGCTTAATTTGACCATAGAAATATGCAATACATAACTTTGTGAACAATTTGAGCTTTTCAATTTGCCTATTATTTATTCTTATTTTAATTAACTTATCTTTTTTTCCTATTAAAGTAATGTTGGTTTACATTATAAATTTTTTAGGTAGAGTTTTACATCTCTTAAAATTATGTGATACCATGCCACACCTGCCACCAAAGTACCTTTTATCACTCTCTACTTGGTTCCCTTTCTTCTTGGATCTCCCAACCACCAGTGTTTTTTGTAAGTACAGTTTTTGGATGGAGATTAAGGATTTGTTTTCTTTAAATTTTGTTTGTTCTTCCTATTTCATATATCAGTGATATAATCTAGTATCTCTATATTTCTGACTTACTTTGCTTATTATAATCTGTTCTTGTTTCTTCCATGTTGTTACAAAAGCAATATTTTTTATAATTTAATAAAATTTTACTATGTATATGATTTAAATATGCTTTAGCCATTTATTTGTCATTGGCTTCTTTTCAAATACTAAGTACTGTATAAAGTCTTTCAATGAATAGAGTTATGCACATGTATTTTTAAAATGAGTGTTTTTTGTTTTTGGCTAGATATCTGGAAATAGAGTTATTGGATCATATGGTAGTTATATACTTAATGTTTTAGAAATATCCATGATGTTTTCCATAGCACATATAAGGTTTATTTTGGTTAGTTTAAAAGGAAGACATGAGACAAAATGTTATTGCAGTTTAACAATGCTACAACTTGTGCCTACATCAACTACACATATTTTACAAATGCAGAAGAACCAAATCTTTTATATTCCTATATAGGACTTCTAAACACCACATATTGAGACATCAAGGAACTATAAATATCAAAATAACCATAATAAAAATAATTAGAAATGATAATATTAATACTTTCCTAAAGTGAAGAGCTAAAGAACTGTTATGAGAAAGATTATACATGCTCTCAAGTTGATGAGATAAAACAGGTGGGAACTTTATAGTCATACATTTAATTAAAAAATTACTTCTCTTTTGTTTGTTTTGTTTTGGGCCAGATCTTTTAATGCTCAGCATTTACTCCTGACTTTGAGCTCAGGGATTATCCCTGGTGTATTCAGTCTAGGGATGGTAGGGACTGAACCCAGGTCAGCTTATTGAAGGCTTACATTACTTTTTGTATTATCCCTTTGATCCAATAGAAAAATTAGTTCTTTAGTAAGGTAGAATATCACCTTGAATGATCTGCTGTGAGAGATGGTGTCTTATTTTTTTTGTGATGCTAAAGCATAATTGAATCATGGTGTGACAAGATTATATAAGTGAGGATATTTGGAGATAATAATATTTAAGATTTCTCATTAGACATTGTCATGTTATGCAATTGTCTCTGTTTAAAATGCTTTTTTTTTAGAACTTCTATGATTAAATCTCAAATACTCGGGGCCGGCCGCTAGAGGTAAGGTGCCTGCCTTGCCTGCGCTAGCCTTGGATGGACCGCGGTTTGATCCCCCGGTGTCCCATATGGTCCCCCAAACCAGGAGCGACTTCTGAGCACATAGTCAGGAGTAACTCCTGAGCGTCACCAGGTGTGGCCCAAAAACAAACAAACAAACAAAAACAAACAAAAAAAAGAAAGAAAGAAAGTAAAAAAAGAAAAAAAAATCTCAAATACTCTCACTTAAATCTAAAAGCACATATATCTTCTCATATAACAAATATCTACTCTGATCATTTCTATTTTAATCCTTTAGGAAACTAGATAACTAAAACCAGAAAAATTTACAAATTATGAATTCATAGCAAAACAACCTTTGTACAATTACAGAAGAGCTAATTACAAATGATAATTATATTTAGCATTCTCTTTACCACCCTAAGGAAGCATTCTGTATACCCTGTCTCCTCTCATTTTTCTCTATCATTAGCCTTCTTTGTTATCTACTGTTTAAAACTTAAACTACTGAAAGAAGATAAAATCCTTTCCCAATGTGCCCAGACCATTGTCTGAATACATTTCTCTTGAACATAATAGAGATAGCACAATTATTCCTGTCCAAACACACAAGTTGGGGGTCCATGGGCCAGCTGTATTGTTTAAGAGTTGTCTATACTAACAGACTTTTTTGTTTTTCTCTGATTCTGCAATAGAAAGCACATAGTGGGGTGCTCAATAAATATACAAACAATGATTACCTTCAAATTTTTTCAGTACGTTTTTTTTGGTAAATTACTTTATTCAAACACGGTGGTTACAAGGTTGTTCATAATACATTTGATTTTTTGTTAGTTTGCTTTACAGATACAGAGTTATTTCTGATTGAGTTTTATTCATGCAATGTAGAACATCCTTCACAAGTGCGCATTTCCCACCATCAGTGTCTGCAGTTTCCCTCCACCCTTCCCCATGCCTGACCTTGGGACATTTTTCTTCTCTCTTGCGCTTTCTCTCAATCTCTCTTCTTTCTTTTTGTTTCTTGTCTGCTATATTTATCTCCACACAGTTTAGATGACTGCTAAGCATTGCTTTTATCCTTAAATAAATTGACTATGTATACTATGAAGACTAAACAAACAAGGTACCTTCTATCTGTGTGACAATAATCAAGTTGGAAGATAAAACTTGGAGAAATGTCTATAAAATTAAACAGAAAACTGTGAATATGATAAATGTTGTGTGTAGA
Organism: Suncus etruscus; assembly: GCF_024139225.1. NCBI lineage: Eukaryota > Metazoa > Chordata > Mammalia > Eulipotyphla > Soricidae > Suncus > Suncus etruscus. Next base: position 52,862,346 of record NC_064858.1, on the reverse strand, counting down.
AGATTAGAACATTATCCTTATGAATTTCCTAACCTTGGGGATTAGAGACTTCTACTCTTCTCTTTTGCTTCTAAAAATAAATAGTTTGGTGGCTGGAGCGATGGCACAGCAGTAGGGCATTTGTCTTGCACTCGGCTGACCCAGGACAGACCTCGGTTGGATCTCTCCGGTGTCCACATGGTTCCCCAAGCCAGGAGCGATCTCTGAGAGCATAGCCAGGAGTAACCCTTGATCGTCATCAGGTATGGCCCAAAAACCAAAAATAAAATAAAATAAAAATAAAGGGTTTTTATTATAACATTGCGATTTACCAAATTGCTCATAATGCAGTAATTTCAGGCATTAAATGTTGAAACACCAGTCCATCCACCATTGTGACCTTCCCTTCACTAGTATCACCAATTTTCCACCCACTACCCACAGCCCCTGTGCAGCCACAAATAAATTTACTTCATATCTCTTGTTATAACACAAAGGATAATTGAATGATCAAAACTTAGATTAACATCAGTCAGTTTGAAATGATTGCTTGGGCTCACTGTGCTTGGTAGATTACTATATAACTTTCCCACCAAATTTCCTGTGATACTACTCGGTTGACACTACTATACTTTTCCTTGGATAAACCAAAGTCATTCCAAGTCTGCTACGAGACATTTCCATCTCTACATTACAGGAAAATCTATTCTTCAGCGTGATTGATGTTTCTGGTCTTCTCAGTACCTTTATCTTCTTGATGGTGTGATTGTTTTGTTTAGGTAGCAATGCTTCCAGACAAAGGATAAATCAATTGATTTAAGTCATTGCTCTTTTTTCCTATGTCAATTATCTAAATATAGGGATGAAAGAGGAAAATAAGACTTAAAGAAAGTAAGATGAAGGTGTCAGAGAAAGATAATTTTTTCATTAAAAAATTGTAAGTGAGAGGGCCGGAGAGATAGCATGGAGGGAGGGCATTTGCGTTGCATGCAGAAGGACGGTGGTTTGACACTAAGAGCTGGGACAGATATTGAACCATAAGAAGAGACGTTTATACCCATGAAAATTATAAATTTGCATAAACAAAAGTATAAATATACTTTTGGTTTATTATTTGTGTTTTAGTTGCAACCATATCATTGCTAAATATTATTTTATATAACTTATTCTTTTATATTTCTCCCCCAACTCAATTTACTCTGGATACTTTGTAGAATTACATAATTAATAACTCTGCAGACATCAAAAACTTTTTATGTCTCTTGGCCTAACTGGAACTCTGGTTTTTCTAAAAGAGCACTGAGTCTATTGCAGGCCTTTTATTCATTCTCCAAATGTCACAGGAATTAGAGGTAAGCATGGCATTATATTAGAGACCACTGCCTTGATAGATCATTAATTCTCTACTATTGTGTGAGAGAGAAAAAAATCCTCCTATTTTGAGAAGGGTTTTTGAGAAGTCAGGAAGAAACAGATTGTGATTATACCTGATTATGTCCAATAATAACTACCATCTGGCTAAGACATCTTCTATCCAGGCATGCTGTTGCTATACATACTCCTCCGCCCCTCCTACTTTATCTCTAAAAACACCTTCACAGTCCTTTTCTAAAGTCTATGCTTTCCTTCCTTCCTTCCTTCCTTCCTTCCTTCCTTCCTTCCTTCCTTCCTTCCTTCCTTCCTTCCTTCCTTCCTTCCTTCCTTCCTTCCTTCCTTCTCTCTCTCTCTCTCTCTTTCTTTCTTTCTTTTTCTTTCTTTCTTTCTTTCTTTCTTTTTCTTCTTTCTTTCTTCTTTCTTTCTTTCTTTCTTTCTTTCTTTCTTTCTTCTTTCTTTCTCTTTCTTTCTTTCTTTCTTTCTTCTTTCTTCTTTCTTTCTTTCTTCTTTCTTTCTTTCTCTCTCTCTCTCTTTCTTTCTTTCTTTCTTTCTTTCTTTCTTTCTTTCTTTCTTTCTTTCTTTCTTTCTTTCTTTCTTTCTTTCTTTCTTTCTTCTTCTTTGTCTCCTCTCTTCTTTCTTTCTTTCTTTCTTTCTTTCTCTTCTTTCTTTCTTTCTTTCTTTTTCTTCTTCTTTCTTTCTTCTTTCTTTCTTTCTTTCTTTCTCTTTCTTTCTTTTTCTTTCTTTCTTTCTTTCTTTCTTTCTTGTTACAAACACCATCATTTTTTAAGTGAGGGAAGCATCCACATAGATATCACTTATAGTACTTGAATTCCAGGAACAGGTGGTCAGCCTCTCACTGAAGCAGTCAATTTTTACAGCCATATTGATGGAATTATTTATTGTTATGGTTTTTGTTTTATTTTCAGAGCACACCCATGGCGCTTAAGGGATTACCAATGACTTTGCAACTCAGGAATTATTTTTGGCAGTGCTGGGGTGAGAGCCATAGAGAATGTGGGCTTAAACTGGCATTGGCCTTGTTCAAGGCAAGCACCCTCCCTGCTCTACTATTGCTCTGATTTTAACACAGGCTGGCAAGTTCATTGACACATATTCAATCAACAGTTGACATTCATATTTCTGTCTTCGCACTTGAAGAGTTGAGTCTCCATGACAGAAGTTCAGTTACCTCTAGACAGACTATTTGAAGAGTCCATGAACAGGTACTCCCACCAAGAATCCCAACTAAATACCAGTTGACAGAACATTTGTGGAGATCCTTGTTAGTAAGTTAACTTGAACACATAGATGTACTATAAGACAGTTTTTTTTCTCCTGGCCATTAACTTGCCCTTAAAGCATCTGAGCTTTTCCTACCAAGGTCTTAAACATTATGAAATAGAAACTAGCCATGCTTCTGTGCTATGTTTGAATTTCTGGTACAGAACTTGTGAGCTTAATAAAGTGGTTGCTTTAAACTGGTGGGTTTGTGGATAATTTTGTTTGCAAAAATTGTAGTGAGAACTCCTACCTTTGATATTTAGGGGAATATAGTATATATACTCAAAGGTCCTCAAGAGAGGACATTACAAAGGAGGAAGGAAGAACAGAAAAGACTGTAATTAAACCTTATAACATCTAATAATTCTTAAGTTTTGTCACCACCACTATAGTGCCAAACCTACCAGTGGCAAATTCCAATATGTTAATGCAAATTCCGATGTCAAACAACCATGAATTGAAATACATGCCTTAACACTTACCAATTGTGTGATTTTATTTTTAGAACAAAGTCTTTTTTATAGTTCTGAGCTTCAAAAAATGAGAGCTAAATTTTTTTTTTTTTTTTTTGGTTTTTGGGCCACACCCGTTTGACTCTCAGGGGTTACTCCTGGCTATGTGCTCAGAAATCGCCCCTGGCTTGGGGGGACCATATGGGACGCCGGGGGATCGAACCGCCGTCGGTCCGTTCCTTGGCGCGCTTGTAAGGCAGACACCTTACCTCTAGCGCCACCTTCCCGGCCCCGAGAGCTAAATTTTATAATAACTCAATAATACGGGGCCAGAGAGATAGCAGAGTGGTAAGCAAAAGGATGGTGGTTTGAATCCCGGCATCTCATATGATCCCCCGAGCCTGCCAGGAGTGATTTCTGGGTATAGAGCCAGGAGTAACACCTGAGCGATGCCGAGTGTGACCCCAAACCAAAACCAAAAACCAAAAAATAACTCAAGAATAATAGTATCAGGGCAGAAGTAAGAGGTGAAAGAGGTGAAACTGTTAAATCTTGAGTTTGAGTCAAGAAAATGGAAGTTAAGAGGCACTATATTTTTATCTTTAAACATAAACATTTTTAAAAAGTTACTCATTTTGTAATATAATCTGTGCTTTAATACTGTAGAGTTATACTTGAGTTGACTATATTATATATCAATTAAAACTAGTTAAATATTTAAATTATAGAAAATTACAGGGAAAAAACCTATAAATTCACTGGTCTCTTTCCTGGCTTACCCAAAGCTGATATTTAGATGCCCTTATGTTATCGAGGTGAAATTTTTAAGTGGCACAGGTGTAAATTTTGAGAAAAGACTAGTGGAGTACTTCTTTTACACTATTGAAAAGGAATTGATTATGATTCACTGATGGGTGAAAGGGAAGATGTGGGGTTGAGAGACCTGTGAAGGCAGTCTTAATGAGATTTAGCTTTTCAGGACATCAAATTAAAATACCTCTACCCCTACCAGCTTCCAATAACATGCTATCAATAATTTTTCTCTCTGCTTTAAAATAAAATTAAAGTTAACAGTGTAACTACTAAAATGATTACACTAAAATATGTGAGCTATTTTGTGAGAAATATCAGTTCTGCATATTGCAGCAAAGGAAACATGGAATGTTTGCCAAGTTCTTGTGAGAAATCTCAGTCTAAAATTGTGCCAGCTTGCTAAATTTAGAGTTGTTACAAATAACACAACCAACTGGCCTGTTTAAACCATTCCAATGGTTTGACAGTGTTATGCCTGATCTCACCCCCACAAATTGCTCAACCCTAAAGACTTTGGGAATGTGGCTGGAGTTCCTCCTTTCTTGGAGCCATGTGTTCTACTATTTTCTTTAGCTGACCCATTCCACATAATTATTGGCAAGCATCCATATTATCTCATATACCTGAGACATGAAGAAATCACAACTGCAGATGGTTAAATCATAGTTGAATGCTATCTGGATAGCTAATATTTTTCTGACTGAAAATATCTAGAAGGGCAGTATGGAGAAAAAAAAGTCTCTTTGAATGCTCTTTTAATTCACTGAGTTTACTGTCCCAATGCTTTAATTTAAGAAACAATGTTATGCAACCCATTATATTGGGAATCCAATGTTCCTAATTTGGTGGAGGCATGTTGGTATTTTGTTCATAGGTGCAGGGTGGTCATGTTGTTACCCTAAAACACAGAAGAAATTGGTAAAAACCAGTGTTACCACAACAAGAAATGAATAATTAACTGTTATAACTTAACATAAACAAGTAAAATTGCGTAAAGTGCGAAGAATGTACATGAATAAAGGTTGGGGCATGGGAAAGTGGTATGTGTGTAGCTTTGGATATCATGAAACAAGCATTCAAATTGCACTTTAAAGAGGTTGTTTAGCTTTATACAAGAATCCTAGGAGTGGTCTTATTTGTGGAAAAACATGTTCAATTTCAAGTATCTATGGCCATGGTCTATTGTCATATGTAAAATTATAGAGACATGTAAAATCACTTTTTGCTTTTTCTATCACCCTTTCTGAATTAATTAGCACAAGTACCCTTAATTATGTTAACACTGCTTCTCAGGTGATATATGTTAAATTCTGGCTAATAAAAGCATCTCAGGGGAGAAGCAAAGGTATAACAGCAAAAGGGAACAAGAAAAGCGTAAGAACAACAGCAAGCTAGAAACCAGCAAGCTTGAATAAGACAGCTAAATCCTAGAGGCTGCTCAATCCCATGGCCCTGTTTGCATATTCTCTCCTGACTCAGTCTATTTCTTTCTCGAGCAATGCCACTTGTCTCAGGGTCAGCAGGAACGTGAATATGGTGAATACACAAACTGCAGGCAGCAGCTATTATAGTGATAATACCAGCAGAGTAATACCCCAAAATGGCCTTATTTAGAAATAGGTCTTTGCAGATGTAATTGAATTAAGCACCTTCAAATGAGAACATTGTGGATTTTGGATAGACCATAAATCCAATACCAGTGCATTTTTTTAAGAAAAAGAAGAGGAATACTTGAGACATAGACTCAGAGAGAGACATTAAAGAAATTAATTTGAAAACATGTGAGACAAATTAAGTCAATAACTGTCTAGAATGACTGACTATTGGAAGCTAGGAAAGAAGTGTAGAATTGATTATCCCTCAGAATCTGCAGAAGAGAGAGCACCAAAAACTTCATTTTGTCCTTGCTCCTATAATAAGAGATGAAAAGATTTCTTTTGTTTTATGTCATCCAGTCTGTAGCATCTTGTTACAGAGATTTAAGTAAGTAATTACAACATCCCACAGAAATACACAAAGAAGAGACTCAAGACTAGCAAAGAGGAGCCTGGTAGATCACGAACTGTGCTGTTTCATGTGGTGGCATTACTTGCATATTAATATTCAAATATAAGTTAATATGATACAAAATTGAAACCACCTTTTTCAATTTCACAAGCTGCAATGCCAATGCTCTGTGGCTACCTGTGACTCTCAAAGAGTCACAGTACAATGCACAAGGATATTACTGGGCTCTATCACCATAGAACATTATAGGTCAAGGGTCCCTCTTTATGGGTAAGAAATTGTTGACTTCAAATTTCTAGACTCACTATTGCACCTGAAGAGAGCAGTTATTGCTGGTAATGCCATTTCTGATTACAAAGGAGGAGAAACGGCAAAGTGTAAATATAATATAATCATTTGTCTCCTACATACTACCTCTAAATCAGAGAATTTATTAAATGCTAGTATTGGTAGACAAATTTCTCCAAGCCAATATCCTAAATAACTGTGACAGAAACTGTAAAACATGTTGATTCTTGTCCATGAGTGCTATATAAGTCATACTCAGGAGAACACATTTACTCAATTTCTTTGTATATTTTTGTAGGCTCCTAAATTTTGGAGAGATACAGCGTCTTCTACTGCTGTACCTTCTGGTGGACTTTGGTTATTGGGAATAGTAGGAGTTCCTTGATGGGCTTAGAAAATAAAGGAAGATTCTTAACAGGGGAATGATACACTTGATTTTCCCCAGAAGTTAAAACTGGCAGGAATTTTAGGCTGATTTAAAGGGGGTAAAAACTATCAGTTGGCTGGTCTTAAAGAAAATAGGAAAGAAATTATGTTCTGAATTGCAAAACTGCAGTAACTGAGATCCACCTGTTCAGAGCTATCTTTAGCTGCATTTGGGAACAATTTATCCACATAACCTTTTTCTCCCCCACTTTTCTTGTATCCAGAAGGAGGAATCTGTAACATTAAGATAGAAAACAAGATTATATGATTTTATGTGTAGTTGTCTTTGTGTAGAGGATGAGAAAGCTAAAGAGAGAATAATGGAATATGAATTTAAGTAGGTTGGTAGACATGTACAAAGGTAAAATTCAACTGGATTAAAGACCTTGATATCAGACCTGAAACCATTAAGTATATATAACAACATGTAGGTAAAACACTCCATGACATTCAGACTAAAAGCATCTTTAAGGATAAAAAGCACTCTCCAAACAAGTGGAATATATTAAGCCGAGAAGCTTCTGAACCTCAAAAGAAATAGTGCCCAGGATACAAGAGCCACCCACTGAGAAGGAGAAACTATTCACCCAATACCCATCAGATAGGGGCGAATATACAAAATATAGAAGACAATAACAGAACTTTACAAGAAAAACAAACATCAAATCCCATCAAAAAATGGGGAAAAGAAATGAACATACACTTTGTCAAAGAAGAAATACAAATGGCCAAAAGGCACATGAAAAACTGCTCCACATCATTAATCATCAGAGAGATGCAAATCAAAGCAACTATGAGGTACCATCTCATGACACAGAGATTGCTGCATATCACAAAGAATGATAACAAGCAGTGCTGGTGGGGATGTGGAGAGAAAGGAACTCATTCACTGCTGGTGGGAATGCCGTCTAGTCCAACCTTTATGAAAAGCGATACGGAGATTCCTCCAAAAACTGGAAATTGAACTCCCATATGATCCAGCTATACCACTCCTAGGGATATACCCTAGGTCCTAGGAACACAAAAATACAATACAAAAATTCCTTCCTCACACCTATTTTCATGCGGCACTATTTACAATAGCCAGACTCTGGAAACAACCAAGATGCCCTTCAACAGATGAATGCTAAAGAAGCTGTGGTACATATACACAATAGAATATTATGCAGCCGTCAGAAGAGATGAAGTCATAAAATTTTCCCAATCATGGATGTACATGGAATCTATTATGCTGAGTGAAATAAGTCAGAGAGATATAAACTCTAAAATACTCTCATTCATCTATGGGTTTTAAGAAAAAATAAAAGACATTTTTGCAATAATTTTCAGAGACAAAAGCTAAGAGGGCTGGAAGGTCCAGCTCACAAAATGAAGCTCAACACAAAGAGTGATGAGTGCAGTTAGAGAAATAACTACATTGAGAACTATTATAACAATGCAAATGAATGAGGGAAGTAGAAAGCCTGTCTCAAGTACCGGCGGGAGATGGGTTAGGGAGGAGGGAGATTTGGGACATTGGTGATGGGAATGTTGCACTGGTGAATGGGGGTGTTCTTTATTATTTTGAGCTACCTCATTATAATATCTATTTACAGACTCCAAGCAGACAGGCTAATCTAGTTTTATTCAAAGGTTATTCACTCAGTAATCATTTCTGGTGAGGTCAAGGGACAATATAGAATGCTGAGAATTGAACCTAGCTCAAATATGTGTAAAAGCAATTGCCTTACCTTCTGTATTATCTCTCTAGTTCCCTGAAGCCATGAGTTATGCTGGATACAAGATCTCAGCAACTTCTTCATGTCCATTTCCTTGGGATGGGGGATGTGTCCCATCAAAGTCAAAGAAAACAGAAGAAAATTATCACAAACCAGGTTCCCTGATAAATACAGATACAAAAATCCTCAACAAATATACATGCAAATTGAATTCAATGACACATTGAAAGCATCTTACACTGTGATCATAAGGGATTTATCCCTAGGATGGAAGATATGCAAATTATACATGTGATACATTATATTAACAGTTCAACTGTTACAAAATTCTATTATTATTTTAGAAAAATCTTTGAAAAATTCTACACCCTGATGAAAAAACATAAATTTTCAACTAACAAAATATAGAAGGATATACATTGTTGTATTAATTATTAATAATAAAGTCCTAATGTTGCGGACTATGGTGAAGCCTTTCTTGACTCAGCCGGGCGCCTGCAGCCCTTTCAGCCGGCGGGTCTGTAGCTGCAGGGTGACGGCGAAGAAATGATCCACAGGCAGTCAGTTGACGTTTCAGGAGAAATCCAGATTTATTACAAGGCCCTAATCGGTATGTTCATAGTACTCACATGGCCTCTAAGCTAAGCTTTATTAGGCAGCCTCCATCAGCTGCCCTGCAAGCAAGCACCCTTCCTGTGTCCCATCTCTCTCCTTGCTGCGTCTCCCTCTCTCCTCCCCCCAGGCAATCCCTTAATTACTAATCAAAGTTCCTGGATCAGAAAAATTAATATGGCTAAAAGTCCATGGTATCCAAAGAAATGCCCATCGTATCAAAATTCTTAAGATATTTTTATGAAACTAGATATAAACCTATCCTAAATTTTTTTTATAAAACAACAAAAGACCACAAACATTTAAAGGAATGTTGAGAAAGAAGTAAACTAGAGACATCACACATCCTGGTTTCAACATAGATTGTAAAGAAAAAAACATAGCTTTGAATTAGTATGATATTGACATAGTCACAAATATGTTCCAAAATAGCATAGTAGTGACATAAATATTTGCATATACAACCAATAGATCTTTCACAAATGCATTAAAAACTTTTAGGGAAGGGTTATCTTCATTGCCACCTACCTAATGTTGAGACAAAAACAGAGAAGCTTTCTGTCACCCTGACTTAAACAAAGGATCCTTACAAAAACCAGGATCTCTAACTACAGAAACCTGACCTGCAAACACCATGATTGTGAAGTGCCTTTACTGGGACTACAGAAAAAGACTTTGGGGTTAGATAACTAAGATAACTTAGATGACTTAGTAAGTAATTCAGAGCCTGTAGTTGGTCTTATTCCAGGATGTTTCACTGGTACAGTCTCCCTGTTTTTAGGCCAAAGGTTTTTCATTTCTATTTTCCCCTATTTTGCTGTGCCTAGGGAAAAAAAAAACCTATGAGACACACACACACACACACACACACACACACACACACACACACCTTTTTAAAATTGTTTATTGTATTTTTTAATCTCTAATCTTTTATATCGGGGTTCCTGCCTTTTTTCTAGAACCTTGGGACACAAATTACTTTATTTTATTTTACCACATATTCTCACATTTTTTTTTATTGTGACCAATGTGAATTACAAGTCTTTTCAAAGTTATTTTTAAGGTACTTAGTAACAGGAAATTAGAGCAATTCTCACCACCAGTGTTGTCCTCATTCTGCCCCTGTTCCCAGCATGCATCCCATACCTTCCCTTTTTGCCTTCTAGACTGCTAGTGTTATAGGTCCCCTTTGTTTATAACTTGTAAATCTTGATTCTGTTGTCGTTTTGGGTTTGGAATTTAGGCCTGATTATTATTTATTTCTGCTCAGTGTTCATGTGACTGTTTGCTACTGGTACCATCCACTCCTCCTCTCCTCCCCTTAATTTATGAAGCAGAACAAGATGATTCAAGTTCTGCGGTTCTGTTGGTGAAAAAAGAGCTGGAAGGAGTTCATCTAGGAGCTATCAATATCAATTTAAAAGAAGAAAGGGGTAAAAAAGAAAGAAATAACAACAAAACACACAACAGCCACAATAAACAACTACTAAACAACAACAACAACAGAGAAAAAGAGGGAAAGAAAAAAGGGAAGGAGGGCTAGTGTGGTAAGGTTTTGTGCTTTTTTGTTTTTGTTTTTACTTTTTTTTCTTATAAAACTAAGAGGAAGGGAATAAAGAAAGACTAAGGTCTAGGGGCCAGGTGGTCTCAGATGCATTGGTTCTGCATAAGAACAGAACTAAATATCCAAGTTGAAGCCAACAATAATAGAATCAAAGGACCTAAACTTTAACAATCTAAACTTAAAGGGGCCTGTTACACTGGCAAGCCAGAGGGCCAAGGATGGTAGGATACAATACGCTCTGAGTTCATTGATGGAGGGAGATCTCACTGACTCCTTGTATATCTGAAATTCAACTATGAAGGACTTTGTACTTCACGATTGTTTCAATAAAATAAAATTTTTTAAAAAGTAAACATGTAGATATCTGTAAAATTTTAAAATATGCATATAGAAATCATCCTATAAATGTTGGCCATTTTTCCTAGAGAGGATGGAATGTTCTAGAAGGTAAATTTGACGTAGACTATCATCAGTCACTGTTAAGCATGGATTAAACACCTAACAGTAAAAGTCTTTGTGGGTTTTCAGCTTTAGCTCCCATCCTCACCAATATAAATAATGATAGAAAACTGGATATCAAATTTCACCCCTTTTGATATTTACTCTAAGCCCTGAACCCAAGTACTAAAAGCAAAATAAAACTATTTACCAGCCAGAGGGAAAGGATAATAACAGCATGTGGCTTGTAAACTTAACAAATGTAATCATAGTAATTGAGCAGCCCAGGAAATAATTTGGCCAGCATAATTATATTACAAATTACATATTGCACAATTAAACAATTGCATTTTGACCACAAATGGAACTTCAAATATGCAATTTGTGGAGAGGTAGAGAGGCAATTTAAATAAAAAAAAGAAAAGCCAAGGCCTAGAATTACATTTACATTTATATACATATTAGAAGGCATATACCAAGCAAAGTAAGCAAGAGGTTAGTATTTTCAAGGGAAAAAATAATTCAGCTAAATGAATTTTTGCAAGATCTCTAATTCCAGAGACCTGACTGAGGCAATTGCAACTGAATGGGTCTTCTGGAAATCTAACGAAAGACGATATCCCAGGATCCATCCGAGGTTCAGCACAAGGGCCAAGACCACCAAACACAGAAGACAGATTAAAATGACACTGAGGAAACAGAACTTCTAAAATCACAAAGAAAGACCATGGCAAGTATGTGGTGCATATCTTTATTGCTGCAGTGTTCACTGGAGATCTTATTTGATACTTCTTTTTGAACTGTTGTGGTGTTTCAACTTCTTTTTTCCCCTTCATCTCTCAAACCGAGGATGAGAGCCTCTAGATTCAGAAGGACTCTGCCCATTGTCAGCAAGGTTGATTTTTACCCCGTTTTATTACTTTTCTCTTCCTCAAACGAAACCACATAACTTGAACTATCTAGTCCCGCCTCCCAATTAGAGGGGAAGTAATGGAGATACCAAGACCAAACAATTATAAGATCACTAAATAATAAATTAGACACAGAGGGGACCACTCATTCTAGCTGCCCGGGGGTGAGGGTGGAGGATATGGGAGGCAGGGTGGGAATGGAGGTGGAGGGAGGACAATTCAGTGATGGGAATTCCCCTGATTCAATGTTAATATGTACCTGGAATATAACTATGAATGATATGTAAGCCACTATGATTAAAAAATATTAAAACACACTAATAAAATAATTCAGTAAAAAAAGAAGATCCTACATAGTATCTTATTACTATTTGACATAAAGTGTGTAAACTCCAAAGCCCTATTTTTCTTCAAATAAAAAAAAAAATCCTTACTAAGGTCTCTTGGCTTGACCTTTTAAACTAGATGAATAAAGTTCTTCTCATTATGGTAAATTCAAAGATGCGATCATCAAAAACATGGTGGATAAGTTGCAGCTTATTTTTAACTTACCAAATACACATATTTCTTAATATTCTTAATGCAGATTCACAAGAAAATTCAATTAATTTTCTCATATATTCAAAGTTGTTAGAAATTTAGAATTTTTTTCTTTGGTAACCTCATCAAATATTTACTTTGGGCTTTCTACATTCTAATTTCTTTTCCAGAGTCTACATGGTGAATGTAGCAGATATGATCCTCCATAAAAATCATGTTTTACAAGAGAAAAACAGAATTATTACATACAATCAAGAAATCATGCAATCATTTCATATAATCATGCAATGATTGCAAATTTGTCAAACACAAAGAGCTGAGTAAGAATGGTATTCCGGGCCGGGTAGGTGGCGCTGGAGGTAAGGTGTCTGCCTTGCAAGCGCTAGCCAAGGAAGGACCTCGGTTCGATCCCCCGGCGTCCCATATGGTCCCCCCAAGCCAGGGGCGATTTCTGAGCACATAGCCAGGAGTAACCCTTGAGCATCAAACGGGTGTGGCCCAAAAACCAAAAAAAAAAAAAAAAAAAAAAAAAAGAATGGTATTCCTTGTCTTCACATAGCAAGGGGTTATTATTAAGTCCTGTAAGGAAGGGAAAAATAAATCAGGAGAAAGATTATGAGAAACTTCCAAAGGAATAGAGACATGCTTACTTATCTACAGTGGGTACACACACACACACACACACACACACACACACACACACACACACCCCACCCCACACACGTTGCCAGAGGCCTCCAAATTTTAACTCCTATTGCTGCTGGAATCATATAAATGCAAATACACTGGAAAAAAATATTCCCTCTCAAAATAAGAATCTTTTAAAAAATTTTTTGTGTTTAAGTCTAATTTTTTTGAGAAATTTTTATTTTTATTTTTACCACAGTGGATTAAAAATCTTTCACAGTAATATTTTAGGTACATAGTGACATTGAATCAGGGGTAAAAATTAAAAGAGAAATAACCTCTAAGATTTTGAAATGGGTTCTAAATCTTGCTTTGTGTGCTGGGGGTGGGGGATCTAGACATATATTATTATAATATTTGCCCACTAGATTTTTTAATAAGTGCTACTTAAAAACAGCAGATTCTCTTCATTCATTATTTGGAGCATAGCAGCAGGATATTGTCAAATTGTTTTTTTAATTTATGAAACAATACCCATTAAGATATGTATTAATTGAGTTTTGATAATTAATTTAATTGGTTTTAATTAATAGAGTTTTAATTAATTGATTCTGTCAGAATCTGTTGAGAGCTTGATTCTATTTTACACAACAGCTCTATGAGAAAATCTTGCCCTTCTCTGTGCATGAGAACAACTGGGTTTACTCTGAGTAAATTGTTTCAGGCTCTACATAATGTGTGACTTAACTGTACTTGTGTCCACCAGTGTCTTTATGACCCAAATGCACACTTTGTAGAATTCTACATGTGTAAAAAAATGAAGTCAAAAGATAAAATATTTTATTCACAGGAAAGTGGTCCTCAGGTAACTTTCACCGTAATACTTCAGAGTTTGGTCTCCAGGTAAAACTGTATCCGCCTCATGGAAACATGACAGAAATACTTGAGTTACTAACTGTAAAACATTGATAGTTTTGAACAATATGATGCCATTTAAAGCCTGAGAAGCAATTGTATAGGCAAAAGTGAAAGACTATGAAATAGATTTACAATTATTGGGGGTCTGATGGCCTTAGATGACAAGAAATATCTGATCTATTTCCTTCTAATGGTACAGCCAACATCATGAAAAAATATTTTTCGAAGCTGTATATTCACAGAATTTGTAGTACCCCAGATTTCTCTCTTAACTTTTTACCTAACATTGATTCATAATTTATCTTTGGTCCCCTGAACTAGTCTATTTTTGATTCATAACATCTACTTCTTAAAGCCGATGATCTCATTAAGAAACTTCTGTGACCCCATCAAGGTCCTGACTTTATAATTGCAAAGTGTATGATACCCAGCTTAAAATAAAAAAATATTATTTGATCCTGAAAATGCATATTTTCCAGGTAAATTTTATGAAGAAACTTTCTTCCCTAAACAGCTGGAAACCATTGCCATAGGCAAGAAGCTAGGTAAAGGAACAAAGAAATAAGTGCCCCAAAGAAAAGAAAAATATTAGATAGGTTTTAATTAGATTTTTTGCTAATTAAAAATAAGCATCAAACAAGACAATTGACTTGTCCTAGATTATATTTTACTTGTTCACCCCTTTATAGTAAAACTGTCCTGAAAGTTGACTTTACATGACTTTAGGTCTCAGTAAAAAGAAAAATTGATAAAAATAAATTCCAGGGTCTTTTACATTGTTATAGACAATAGAGTAGTAAAAAGATTTGAACACACTATATATTTTTATCCATATTGGCAATATCATATACACATAAAATGTATGAGCAGCTTATATGTCCTGCTTTGATAGTTTTCCAAATGTTATCTATTCTTAGAACCATTCTTAAATCAGTATCTATTAACATGTTACCATGAGCATACTATCAGTAGCTCTCATTTGGATGTGGCTTAATTAACACCAATTTTGACATCTCTGTAATATCTTGAGAAGACACCATTATAATGTCTCTAAGTGCCAAATGATTATTGTTCATTTAAGGCTAGTATTGCTGGAGTCTAACATTAAAACCACCCGAAGATTGACTCGGGTTCTGTCACTTTGTCTGGAACCAACATGCATGGCTCTTGGAAAATAAAAGAATTGGATATATTAAGTAAATATGAATAAAACATGACTTGCTCCTAAGTTTTTCTTATAAAGTTGGTTTGGGTTAAATGACCATTTACTGAACATGTTTGTTGGATAAAATTGTTAAATTTTTCTGATCCATTTTAGAAAGCTGTGCATGATAGACTTCCTGCTATGAGTTTTCCCTTTCTTATTGTTTATTTTGGAGACAAGGATGATGAGATTCAATCTTTATTGGAAAGTTTGGGATAATCCTGGAGGGGAAAAGTAGGAATAGAGAATTGGCAAGATGGTCAAGGCAATTCCAGACTCTCAAATTTTGGCAATGAGAACTCTAGCTTCAGTGTGCTTCATTCACTAAGTCAATCTTGTAACTAAATGTTTTCTCAACTTGGTCTGTGAGATTGGAATGGCCAGGTGTCAGCTCATCTCAGCCCTATATCTCACCTCCTATGCTGCCTCTGCCTAGACCTTTTTTTATGTATTAAAATATATAATGCTCAGTTTCCCTCTTCTCTGAACCATATTTTCCTTTCAATTTAAAAATAAAGTATTTTTATTTTTTCTTTTTCTAGCCAATCATCCCTCATTATTTTATCTAATCTCAGTTTAGAATTTATTTTCCCTGGATAACTTTTTATATGTGCTGATTTATTTTTTAGTTGAAAGCACTAGAAACAAAATCTTGCTTATTAAACAGAAAAGTTCATTACATGGCTCATAAAATTCTGGAGAATTGGCTTGATTCTGGAACCTTACTTAACTGAAACTGCTGCTAGAATTTATTCCAAACTTAATTCATGAGCTCAAAGTCAACCAGTGGATTGTTAAAATTGAGGTATATTAAGAAGCAAAAGTTACATGAGGGTAGGGATCTTTGTTTTTCATTTACTTCAATTCTCTCTCTCTTTTTTTCTTTCTTTCTTTCTTTTTTTCTTTCTTTCTTTTTTTCTTCTTTCTTTCTTTCTTTCTTTCTTTCTTTCTTTCTTTCTTTCTTTCTTTCTTTCTTTCTTTCTTTCTTTTTCTTTCTTTCTTCTTTCTTTTCTTTCTTTCTTTCTTTCTTTCTCTCTTTCTGTCTGTCTTTCTTTCTTTCTGTCTCTCTCTCTCTCTCTCTCTCTCTCTCTCTCTCTCTCTCTCTCTCTCTCTCTCTCTCTCTCTCTCTCTCTCTCTCTCTCTCAGCAACAAGCCCATGATTATGGTAGTTCAGGAAACACACCTATGTCCCAGTTTATAGTGTACTGTGATAGTTTAAGGTTGTTTTTTTTTTTTTTTTTTTAAGAAAAATCCACATAGGTCTGCAATTTATTTTCTTGCCATTGTAGAAGCATTTCAAATGTATTAAGTGCACAAGTGGTAGTTTCCAAATGTATGTGCTTTTTAAGGAATCCTTCTGTGGGTCATAGTGGTTGCAATAAACTCTATTATTGTCTTTTAGTTCTTCTTCTTTAAAACCCACTTTAAGACAATCTTGCAACCTGTATTTAGCTGTAGATGTCAAAGGCAAAGATAAACAAAGATCTCTGATATTTGGGGTTCTTGGTGGAAGATGAGGCATTAAATTGTAGATTTAAGCTGGTCTTGGAAAAGTGTAGCAATGATAAACTCATTAAATTGCTTTGCCTCTACCAAGCTTGTCTTACAGCTTCTGAGTCAACAACATGATTTCTACTTTCCTCTATACGTCTATTCTGCATATCAGCTTTGTTCAAGTCCTAATGAAGACCCTCCATCAAGAACAGAAGTAGTTCTGTTATTTTTTTTGTAGATGTGTCAGTTCATTTCTTCTCCCCATTTTTGATGGGGTTAGATGTTTTTCCTTGTATAGTTCTGTGTCTTGTACATTTTGGATATTAGCCCCTTATCTGATTGGTTTTGGGTGAATATTTTCTCCCACTCAGTGGGTAGCTCCTGTATTCTGGGCACTATTTCCTTTGAGGTGCAGAAGCTTCTCAGCTAATATAGTCCCATCTATTTATTTCTGCTTCCACTTGTTTGGAAAGTGCTGTTTCCTCCTTAAAGGTGCCTTTAATCTTAATGTCACGGAGTGTATTACCTACTATTGTGTATTACACTATGTTGATGGATTTATGGATGTTAAAGCATCCTTGCATTCCTGGAATGAAATGTTATATATACCTTATGGTTTCAGGTCTGATATCAAGGTCTTTAATCCATTGGATTTTACCTTCATACATGATGTTAGCTGGGGGGGGTCTAAGTTCAATTTTTTGCAAGTGGCTAGCCATTTGTGCCAACACCACTTATTGAAGAGGTTTTCCTTTCTCCATTTAGGATTTCTTGCTCCTTTATCAAAAATTAGGATACTGTATGTCTAGGGAACATTCTCTGAGTAACGAACCCTATTCCACTGATCTGAGGGTCTGTTTTTATTCCAATACCATGCTGTTTCGATAACTATTGCTTTGTAATACAGTTTAAAGTCAGGGAAAGTAATGCCTTCCATATGCCTTTCTCCAAGAATTGCTTTAGCTATTCGTGGGTGTTTATTGTTCCAAATGAATTTCAGAAGTGTTTGATTCACTTCTTTGAAGAATATCCTGAGTATCATTAGAGGGGTCGCATTAAATCTATACTATCCTTTGGGAGTATTGACATTTTAATGATGTTAATCCTGCAAATTCAAGAACAGGGTATGTGTTTCCATTCTGTGTGTTTTCTCTTATTTCTTGGAGCAGGGTTTTATAATTTTCTTTCTATAAGTCCTTCACGTCTTTGGTCAAGTTGACTCCAAGATATTTGAGTTTCTGGGACATTAATGTGAATGGGGTTGTTTTCTTAATGTCTTGCCTATCATTATTGGTGTGTAAAAAGGCTATTGATTTCTGTGTGTTAATTTTATAGCCTGTCACATTGCTATACGCATTGTTTCTTGAAGCTTTTTGGTAGAGTCTTTACGGTTTTCTAAGTAGGGTATTATATCATCTGCAAACAGTGAGAGCTTGACTTCTTCCTTTCCTATCTGGATTCCTTTGAAATATTTTTCTTGCCTAATCGATATAGCAAGTACTTCCAGTACTATGTTGACGAGGAGTGGTGAGAGGGGACAACTTTATCTTGTACCAGAATTTAGAGGGAAGGCTTTTAGTTTTTTTCTATTGAGGATAATATTTGCCATTGGCTTGTGGTAGATGACCTTGAATAGATTGAGAAGGTTACTTTCATCCCATCTTGTTGAGAGGTTTTTTATCAAGAATGGGTGTTGGACCTATCTCTTAGTCAATTGATATGATCACGTGATTTTTATTTTTTTGTTCTTGATGTTGTGTATTATGTTGATGGATTTATGGATGTTAAAGCATCCTTGCATTCCTGGAATGAAACCTACGTGATCATAGTGAACAATCTTCTTGATGAGGCATTGAATTCTATTTGCCAGTTTTTTATTGAGGATCTTTGCATCCGTGTTCATCAGGGATATTGGTCTGTCATTTTCTTTTTTTTTTTTTTTGGTAGCATCTCTGTCTGGTTTTGATATCAAGGTGATATTGACTTTATAGAAGCTGTTTGGAAATGTTCCCTTTTTTTCAATTTCATGAAAGAGCCTGGCCAAGATTGTTAATAGTTCCTCTTGAAAGGTTTGAAAGAATTCATCCGTGAATCCATCTGGTCCTGGGCTTTTGCTTTTGGGAAGACATTTGATTACTGTTTTAATATCCTCAATTGTGATGGGGGTGTTTAGATATGCTACATCCTTCTTTTTCAACTGTGGACAATTATAAGAGTCCAAGAATTTATCCATTTCTTTCAGGTTAAATGGCTAAAAGGCACATGAAAAAAATGCTGCACATTACTAATAATTAGGGAGATGCAAATAAAAACAACTATGAGGTACAATCTCTCACCACAAAAATTGTTGCACATCCCAAAGAATGAGAACAAGGAGTGCTGGTGGGGGTGTGGAGAGAAAGGAACACTTATTCACTGCAGGTGGGAATGCCATCTAGTCCAACCTTTATGGAAAGCCATATGGAGATTCCTCCAAAAGCTGAAAATAGAGCTCCCATACGATCTAGCTTTACCACTCCTAGGGATATACCCTAGGAACACAAAAATACAATACAAAAATCCCTTCCTCACACCCATATTAATTGCAGGGCTGTTTACAAAAGTCAGACTCTGGAAACTACCTAGATTACCCTAAATAGATGAATGGCTAAAGAAACTGTGGTACATATATACAATGGAATATTATGTAGCCATCAGAAGAAATGAAGTCATGAATTTTTTTCTATACATGGATGTATATGGAATCTATTATGCTGAATGAAATAAGTCATAAGGAGAGAGATATACACAGAATAGTCTCACTCATTTATGGGTTTTAAGAAAAATAAAAGACATGTTTGCAATAATTTTCAGAGACAAAAGAGTGAAGCTCAAGACATGAAGCTCATCACGAAGAGTGATGAGTGCAGTTAGAGAAATAATTACACTGAGAACCATCATAACAAAATGTGAATGGATGAGGGAAGTATAAAGTCTGTTGAGATCATAGGCAAGGGTGGGGTGAAAGGAGGGACACTTAGGACATTGGTGACAGAAATGTTGCACTGGTGAAGGGTGTTTTGTTTTTATAAAAAGAAAAAAATGAAAAAAGAATAGTAGTAGTTAATGTGGATCCTGTTGCATATCTCTTCAAAACTGATTATATTTCCAATTGTCATTTTAGAGACTTTTGGGTGATATAACTTTGCTGATCTGCCCATAAGTTTTTATAATCTTATCACACTTTTCTGCCAACTTGCCTTTATGTTCAAAAGAATTTGACCTGATAAAGCCCTTCTTACAATAGTTCTGGTAAAAGTAATCATCAAAGTAGGAACATTAGACAGGTATTGTAGCACTGAGTTCATGTAACAAGCATTTCCTGTATTATGAAGTCCAATGAGAGCAGGTTCAGTTCCCTTATTTATAGCATTGAGATTCTGGAACTGGTCATTTTTATTCCCAATAGGCTCTTCCTCATAGTGTGGTGTCAGTTTATTATCCTGGTTACCTGTTGAGTTCACAGTTTCTTTCCTGCTCACATTTTTTTTGAGAAATATGTGTTGGTTCTGAGGGAAGGTTTACACACTTATCATAAATTTGTGTCTTGAGTTTTTTCATTTGTAAGAGTCTTGCAAGGCATAGTGGGACCAAAGTTTATTGGTAGGGTTGCCACTTTTAGAAACAAGCATATCTTTTTCCTTGAATGAGATTACCATCAAACCACTTTTATCTATTGTACCCATATAGGTGAATTAATTGTTTTTGTAGCTGAAAATTTTCTTCAAAGTGTTTTCTGGAGCTATATAGGGCTCTCTTTAGGAGTACATTTAAGAAAGCTAGTGAAATTAAAATTAAGAATAAAATGTTCATGGATGGCATGCCTCTTTTTATATTTTATTAGTTGAGCTTTGAGAGTTCTGTGAGCTAATTCAACTATAGCTTGTCCTTGTGGATTATATGGGATGTCAGTGATTTGCCATTACTTACAAAATGATTGAAAAAAATTTTGGTGTATTGTGGGCCATTGTCTGTCTTTACAGATTGGGGAACACCCATAACAAAAAAGCGCTGAAGCATGAAGGTGCAAACTACTTTAGATCATTCTAAAGTTATTGAAATTCCCCATATAAAATGTGAATATGTATCTACCACTCTATGAAGATAGGGTTTCTTTGGAAAAAGTCAACATGTATAATATCCATTTGCCACAATTCATTACTCTGTAACCCTCTTGAAGAAGCATGTATGAGATGAGACATTGTTTTATCTTAGGAAGAAGCATGCATGAGATGAGACTTTGTTTTAGGATTCAAAAGATTCAAGATCTCTAGTTAGCCTCAAGATTTAAAGGCTAGCAATCAACAAATATTCCCTGTCAATTTCATAATCTTGTAAAAAAAAAATTAACTGCCCCTCAGTGCAACCAGGCTTCCCTACCTTGGAATTTATCTCTTCCTCCATATTGCAATCAATGTACTGTCTTCTAACTTTCCCAAGAACTGCCTGTGAGCTAAAGAACTATGTAGTGTCAACTTCTTTTAATTCACAATTGTACCATCGTCCCTAGGCTAGTATTACCCTGCACACAATAAAAGTTCAATAAAGATTTATTGAGAGCACACAATAAAAGTTCAATAAAGATTTATTGAGAGCACATATTTGACTTGATTAATTTTGGTTTTACAAAGATAACATCCAAAGGTACTTTTGAAACCCACTGTAATTTTCCCTATTGTTACTCAAGCCCAACCCTATTTGCTCTTCTCAAGCTTTATTTTGATATAATTTAGTAAATAATACTATAAATTTATTATACACAATGTGGTAACTTTACATATATTATATTGTCATCATAATATTAATTAATACATAGATAATTTCATGATGTTCTTTTTCGTAGTGTGAGAACAAACTAAGTTCTACTATCTTAGAAAATTTCAAAAGTAGAATGTTTTATAATGATTGGCTTTCCTAACTTGTTCATCTTAAATTGAAAGTTTCTAATACTTGATCAGCACCCTACTTCTCGACTTGTATACCTTTAGTACCAACTATTATCTTTAACATTTTGTTTCTATGAGTGAGCACTTTTTAGAAAATACATTTTAATTTATAAAATTTATACTATTCTTTCTGTTTGACTTAACTTAGTATAATGACTTCATAACTAATCCAGGCTGTGGCAAATGGCAGCTTTTCTTCTATTTTTATAACTGAATAGTATTTTACTTTTATATATCTTTAAATATTTCATCTTAGTATTCCATTGTGTCTGTATATATATACACACACCTGTATATTTGAAGGTATACTTGCACATTTCATTGTGTGTATATATATACATATATATATAAAACATATATATGGAATTTATATATAATTATATATGTCTATCTATCTTTTACCTTATCTATTTTTTATCAAGCACTTATGTTGCTCTCATATCTTGGCTATTCTTAATAATGCTGCATTAAAAATGGGATACAGATATCTCTTCAATATAGTAATTGCATTTTCTTTGGAGAAACACCCAAAACTAGATTGCTGAACCAAGTCTTATTTTAAGTAGACAGTTAATTATATAAGTAAGTCATGAAAGTTGATTGAGCTGTAACATTTTTACTGAAGTGACAGGAATTCTATGTTCATAGAATCTCTGTTGTTATATATTTAACTATTGATTCAAATTGTATGCCCAATCAGGAGGCTGAATTTAAAGCCATATGCTCCTGCATTACTTTATATTTTTATATTTTTTTGCCTCTGTATTCCTGCCATTCTAGTGACACTTTAGTTTTCACATTTGGATAAACTGAAAGACATGATCTTTTAGCTCTGATTCCACAGTTGTAATTGTTCCCTTTACTTATTAGTTCATCACAGAGAGCCTAGCAGAACTAAGGGATAAAAAAAACATTAAAAAATTTTTATTTTCAGTGACTCTTGACCTAAGTAAGTATCCTTTTTTTTCTTTTTGATTTTTTGGGCCACACCTGGTGGTACTCAGAGGTTACTCCTGGCTGTCTGCTCAGAAATAGTTCCTGGCAGGCACGGGGATACCATATGGGACACTGGGATTCGAACCAACCACCTTTGGTCCTGGATCGGCTGCTTGCAAGGCAAACGCCACTGTGCTATCTCTCTGGGCCCTAAGTATCCTTGAAAAAATGTTCTGTTTAGAATTCAGACCCCATACTGCTCCAGATTCTAAAAACCAAAATGTCATGAAAGGAAGAAAATGGAGGGGAAAAACAAGAAGATGAGATCTGAAAGAACATAAGGACAGGGGTCAGGGGACTAGGGCTCCTCTGTGATATAGGGGAGATATGCATGTATGTATATATGTATATATATACATATATAAAAATGCAATAATTAAACTTAATAATGTGTCTTTCAAGAACATACTGGAGTGTAGGAGGGAACCTGGTTTATTGGTAGAATGATGTGGTCACTGGTGTGAAATGGAGTTAAAGACCATTGTATGCCTGAAACCCTACTGTCCACAATATTGTCTATCATGGCATCTAAATAATTTTAAAATATATGGCTTCAAATGAGTTTTAATGTGTTACTGCCTTATCATTATACACTACAAAAAGATTAGATAAATAATTAATAGAGAATGACAGTTATTGAAATTTTGCAAGACTAATGTAGTTCTGAAATCAAGCTTCCCTATGAAACAAAATGTCTATGTGTCTTTGGTTTTAACTCTAATGTCTTGCTCTGATGTAAACTTGTAATGCAAATTATTAATTGCTCGAAGAAACAGAATTCAAAGGAAGCTAATAGTAGAACCCCCATCTAAGGAGTATTTATTGAATATGTTAAGCATCTGATATTCTCCTCCATCACAAGCATGGCCCAGTTCAAAGAGGAAACAAGAAACTTTCAAGATTTTCAAAGATAGCTACTTTTCTGAGACCTGTTTATAAATTATTATTTTTAGTTAGTTACTACTTATCTGTTTCAAAATGGATAGTACTTACTAGGCTACTTAATTGTTTGCAAATTATCTACAAGGGACTGAATTACATAGAGGAAGGCAGTCTGAACTGATGAAGTATGCTAAATTTAAATCACCATCTGCAATCTGACAGGTTGAGATATTTAACAAGTGAATAATCATTTTTGAACCAAAGTCTCCCAAACTTTAAAATATATATTATTATTAAAACACTTTTGATTTTCATAAAGTATACAAAAATATATCAATTTGTTTGGTATATTAGGTAAACTAGGAAGTAGTATGAATATAATGTAAACTGACACACTATTTCTTCTCAGAGTCATATATTTGAAAAATGAATTTATATTTCTAAAAAGAAACATTTTATGTTTTAAATGTATATTATGTATAATTTAGCAGTAGAATAGCAAATAGTTATATATAGAAAATAATTTTATATATTGGATTAAATTGAATAGGATTACATATTGTATACAATGGTTTATTGAGTCACAATTCCATAAACAGGAACGTTGGCAGCTGAGGCATACTGGTAAGCCCATGTTTTGTCTAACAAAATTTAAATTTTATTTTTTATTTTATTTTTTTTTTGGTTTTTGGGCCACACCCGGCATTGCTCAGGGGTTACTCCTGGCTGTCTGCTCAGAAATAGCTCCTGGCAGGCACAGGGGACCATATGGGACACCGGGATTCGAACCAACCACCTTTGGTCCTGGATCGGCTGCTTGCAAGGCAAACACCGCTGTGCTATTTCTCCGGGCCTAAATTTTATTTTTTTATTTAAACAACTTAATTACATACATGATTGTGTTTGGGTTTCAGTTATGTAAAGAACACCACCCATCACCAGTGAAACATTCCTATCACCAATGTCCCAAATCTCCCTCCTCCCCACCCAACCCCCACCTGTACTCTAGACAGGCTTTCTATTTCCCTCATACATTCTCATTATTAGGATAGTTCAAAACATATTTATTTCTCTAACTAAACTCATCCCTGTTTGTGGTGAGCTTTATGAGGTGAGCTGTTACTTCCAGCTCTTTTCTCTTTTGTGTCTGAAAGTTATTATTGCAAGAATGTCTTCCATTTTTCTTAAAACCCATAGATGCCTGAGACCATTCTGCGTCTTTCTCTCTCTCTGACTTATTTCACTCAGCATAAGAGATTCCATGTACATCCATGTATAGGAAAATTTCATTACTTCATCTCTCCTGACAGCTTCATAATATTCCATTGTGTATATGTACCACAGTTTCTTTAGCCATTCCTCTGTTGAAGGGTATCTAGGCTGTTTCCAGAGTCTTGCTATGGTAAATAGTGCTGCAATGAATATAGGTGTAAGAAAGGGATTTTTGTATTGCATTTTTGTGTTCCTAGGGTATATTCCCAGGAGTGTGATAGCTGGGTCGTATGGGAACTCGATTTCCAGTTTTTGGAGGAATCTCCATATTGCTTTCCATGAAGGTTGAATTAGATGGCATTCCGACCAGCACTGGATAAGAGTTCCTTTCTCTTCACATCCCCGCCAACACTGCTTGTTCTCATTCTTTGTGATGTCTGCAATCTCTGGGGTGTGAGGTGGTAGCTCATAGTTGTTTTCATTTGCATCTCCCTGATGATTAGTGATGTGGAGCACTTTTTCATGTGTCTTTTGGCCATTTGTATTTCTTCATTGTCAAAGTATTTGTCCATTTCTTCTCCCCATTTTTTAATGGGATTAGATGTTTGTTTTTTTTTTTTTTTCTTTTTCTTGTAAAGTTCTGTCAGTGCCTTGTATATTTTGGAGATTAGCCCCTTGTTTGATGGATATTGGGTGAATAGTTTCTCCCACTCAGTGGGTGGCTCTTGTATCCTGGGCGCTATTCTTTTGAGGTGCAGAGCTTCTCAGTTTAAAATATTCCCATCTGTTAATCTCTGCTTTCACTTGTCTTGGCGTGAGAGTGCAGTTTCCTCTTTGAAGATACCATTAGTCTTAATGTCCTGGAGTTTTTACCTACATGTTGTTCTATATATCTTATGGTTTCGGGTCTGATATAGAGATCTTTCATCCATTTTTATTAAACCTTTATACATGATGTTAGCTGGGGGTCTAAGTTCAATTTTTTGCAAGTGGCTATCCAGTTGTGCCAATACCACTTGTTGAAGAGGCTTTCTTTGCTCCATTTAGGATTTCTGCTCTTTATCAAAATTAGGTGATTGTATGTCTGGGGAACATCTCTGAGTATTCAAAGCCTATTCCACTGATCTGAGAGGCCTGTATTTATTCCAATACCATGCTGTTTGATAACTATTGCTTTGTAGTACAGTTTGAAGTTGGGGAAAGTAATTCCTCCCATATTCTTTTCCAATGATTGCTTTAGCTATTCTAGGGTGTTTATTGTTCCCAAATGAATTTCAAAAGTCCTGATCCGCTTCTTTGAAGAATGTCATTGTATCTTTAGAAGGATCACATTAAATCTGTACAATGCTTTGGGGAGTATTGCCATTTTAAATGATGTTAATCCTGCCAATCCCATGAGCAGGGTATGTGCTTCCATTCCGCGTGTCCTCTCTTATTTCTTGGAGCAGAGTTTTATAGTTTTCTTTTTATAGGGTCCTTCACATTTTTAGTCCAAGGTTGATTCCAAGATATTTGAGTTTGTGTGGCACTATGTGAATGGGGTTGTTTTCTTAATGTCCATTTCTTCCTTATTACTATTGGTGTATAGAAAGGCCATTGATTTTTGTATGTTAATTTTTTAGTCTGCCACCTTGCTATATGAGTCTATTGTTTCTAGAAGCTTTTTCATAGAGACTTTAGGGTTTTCTAGGTAGAGTATCATATCATCTGCAAACAACGAGAGCTTGACTTCTTCCTTTCCTATATGGATTCCATGGATATCTTTTTCTTGCCTCATTGCTATAGCAAGTACTTCCAGTGCTATATTGAAAGGAGTAGTGAGAGAGGACAGCTTGTCTTGTGCCAGAATTTAGAGGAAAGGCTTTCATTTTTTCTCCATTAATGACAATATTTGCCTTGGGTTTGTGGTAGATGGCCTTAACTATATTGAGAAAAATTCCTTCCATTTCCATCTTGCTGAGAGTTTTGATCAAGAATGGGTGATGGATCTTATCAAATGCTTTCTCCATGTCGATTGATATGATCATGTGATTTCTAATTTTCATGTTGTTGATGTTGTGTATTATGTAGATAGATTTACGGATTTTAAATCAGCCTTGCATTCCTGTAATGAAACCTACTTGATTGTAGTGGATAATCTTCTTAATGAAGGACTGAATCCTATTTGCCAGGATTTTGTTGAGGATCTTTTCATCTGTATTCATCAGCGATATTGGTCTGTAATTTTCTTTTTTGGTAGCATCTCCTGTCTAGTTTAGGTATCAAAGTGATGTTGGCTTTATAAAAGCTATTTGGAAGTGTTCCTGCTTTTCAATTTCATGAAAGAGTCTTGCCAGGATTGGTAGAAGTTCCTCTTGAAAGGTTTGAAAGAATTCATTAGTAAATCCATCTGGGCCTGGACTTTTGTTTTTGGACAGACATTTGATTACTGTCTTAATTTCCTCAATAGTGATGGCTGTGTTTAGGTGTGCTACATCCTCTTCATTCAACCATGGAAGATTATAAGAATCCAAAAATGTATCCATTTCTTCCAGGTTTTGATTTTTAGTGGCATAGAGTTACTCAAAGTAGTTTCTGATTACCCTTTGGATCTCTACCATGTAAATAGTGATCTCTCCTTTTTCATTCCTAATACGAGTTATCAAGTTTCTCTCTCTTTGTTAGTTTTGCCAGTGGTCTATCAATCTTGTTTATTTTTTCAAAGAACCAACTTCTGCTTTCATTGATTTTTTGGATTATATTTTGAGTTTCCACTTTATTGATTTCTGCTCTCAGCTTTGTTATTTCCTTCTGTCTCCCTATTTTTGGGTACTTTTGTTGAGTACATTCTAATTCTATGATCTGTGCCATTAAGCTATTCAGGTATGCCCCTTCTTCTTTCCTGATGTGTGCTTGCAAAGCTATAAATTTTCCTCTCAGTACCGCTTTTACTGTGTCCCATAGGTTCTGATAGTTTTTGTCTCCATTATCATTTGTTTTCAGGAAGGTTTTGATTTCCCTCTTTGATTTCATCTCGGACACCACTGGTTATTCAATATTAGGCTGTTTAAATTCCAGGTATTAAAGTTTTTCTTCTCTTGTCCCTTTGTAGTTCACATATAATTTCAGGGTCAGCGAAGGTAGCTTGCAAAAATTCTATTCTCTCCATATTATGTAGTTATGTTTTATATGCTAGTATATAATCTATCCTGGAGAATGTCCCATGTACATTAGAGAAGAACATTTATCCAGGCCTTCGGGAGTGGATTGTCCCGTATAAATCTACTAGGCCTCTTTCTTCCATTTCTCTTTTCAGGTCTAGTATATTTTTGTTGGGTTTCAGTCTGGTTGACCTGCCAAGTGTTGACAATGCCGTGTTGAGGTCTCCCACATTATTGTGTTGTTATTGATATTAATTATCAGATTTGTCAACAATTTTATTAAATATTTTGCTGGCCCCTCATTCGGTGCATCTATGTTTAGGAGAGTGATTTCTTCATGCTGTATGTATTCCTTGTTTAATACAAATTGCCCATCTTTGTCCCTTAAAACTTTCCTAAGTATAAAGTTTGCATCATCTGATATTAGTATGGCCACTCCAGCTTTTTATGGGTGTTGTTTGCTTGGATGATTTTCCTCCAGCCTTTTATTTTGAGTCTATGTTTGTTCTGACTATTCAGGTGTGTTTCTTGTAGGCAGCAGAAGGTTGAATTGAGTTTTTTGATCCATTTAGCCACTTTGTGTCTCTTAACTGGTACATTTAGTCCATTGACATTGAGAGAAAGAATTGTCCTGGGAGTTAGTGCCATCTTTATATCGATGTTTGGTGTGTCTGTTGGTCAGTCTTGTCTTAAAGTAGGCCATTCAGTTTTTCTTTTCTTTTCTTTTTTTAAGAGTAGTGAGTTTACTGGAAGGAAGGGACACATAAATCAGGGGAGACTTTTGTCTAAGGTCCATAGGGGACAAGAGACATAACAGCATTAATCCATTTCCACACCTCAAATTCATCCTGGAAGTTTTTACAAAATGTTTCTTAATGCTGTTGCCTTATTGTCTTTTGTTAAAAATAAACAAATTAATAAATAATAAATATGTCCTCTTCCATATAAATTTATTTATTTTCTTTTTTTATTTTATTTAAACACCTTGATTACATACATGATTGTGTTTGGGTTTCAGTCATGTAAAGAACACCACCCATCAAAGGTGCAACTTTCTTTTAAGAATGGTTTTGAGTCTGTAAAGTTTCTGAGCTGTTGTTTGTCTGTGAAACCATGTATTGTTCCTTCAAACCTGAAAGTGAGTTTTGCTGGGTGCAGTATTCTAGGTGAAGCATTTATTTCATTGAGTTTTGTCATTATGTCCCACCACTGCCTTCTGGCCTTGAGTGTTTCCATTGACAGGTCTGCAGTAAATCTCAAGGATGTTCCCTTGAATGTAATTTCTCTTTTTGATCTTGCTGCTTTCAGAATTCTGTCTCTATGGGATTCGTTATTGTGACTAAGATATGTCTAGGGGTGTTTTTTCTGGGGTCTCTTTTAGTTGGTACTCTTTGGGCATGCAGGATTTGATCCCGTGTATTCCTTAGCTCTGGTAGTTTCTCTTTAATGATGTTCTTGACCGTTGATTTTTCCTGGAGATATTTTTCCTGGGTCTCTGGGACTCCAATGATTCTTAAGTTGTTTTTGTTGAGCTTATCATGGACTTCTATTTTTCTCTGTTCCCATTCTTTGAGTAATTTTTCCATTGTTTGATTATTTGCTTTAAGGCTTTTTTCCAATTTCTTCTGCTGTATGGAGTTGTTATTCATCTCATCTTCCAGTGTACTAATTCTATCCTCAGCTGCTGTTGACCCTTGGGAAAGCTCAACTATGTTTTTCTTCAATTCATCTACTAAGTTTTTCAGACCTGTTATTTGACCTGAAATTTCAGTTTAGAGTTTTCTGATTTCTATCTTCATATTCACTTGAATATTATTAGTTTTCTCTTTTATACTTTCTTTGAGTTCTTTGAACATCTTCCATATTGCCACTCTAAACTCCTTATCTGAAAGACTGACTAGTTGGTTGTTCATGTTCAAGTCATCAGAGTTGCCATCATCATTCTTTATGTCTGGCACTGGCCTGCGTTGTTTCCTCATTGTCACACTTGTATTGTGGGTTTTTCTATGTGTTGTGGTTGTATTCATTGGCTAAATTATGTGCAAGGTTGCAAAGGAGATTGGCGGCCATGTTCCTCTGGCTCCTCCCTTTCTGTGTTTGTCGAGTCATCTCCACGGAGGACTCATGGGAAGGCAGGCCGATGATGAGCCACACACAAGATGAAATCAGGCTGAAAATGAAGGACAGCACAGAAGACAGGCATATAGGGGTGCTGGCATCTGAGTTCCAGCAGAGTTCAGCAGCTTCCCCTTTCTGGGAGTGTAAGCTCACCTCCAGGGAAGGCTCCAGGGAAGGCGAGCCATCTGCAGATGAGTCACACACAGGATGAAATCAGGCCAAAAATGGAGCACAGCACAGAAGACAGGCAGATAGGGGTGCTGGCATCTGAGTTCCAGCAGAATTCAGTGACTTCCCCTTTCTGGGCTTCTAAAGTCAGCCATTTCTTACTCACTCATTCACTCGCTGGGTAGCTTCATAATGCAGTTTTTTTTGGGTTCGCTTCCCAGGGCTCTGAGGAGAGCTTCAAAAATTCAGAAAAGACAGAGAAGCACAGGACAGGGCTCTCTTCTGGTCCTCTGTTTTCTCAGAAGAAGCACAGCAGGGTAGAGCAATCAGCACTCCACCTGACAGTCCCCACAGTCAAGCATTTCTTACTCACTCATTCGCTCGCTGGGTAGCTTCAGAATGCAGCTTTTTTTGAGTTCACTTTCCATGGCTCTGAGGAAAGCTTAAGAATACAGAAAAGACAGAGAAGCACAGGACAGGGCTCCCTTCGGGACCTCAGAATTTAAATATTTTTAAACAAAGTTTCCTTCTCTGCCAAGTTATCAGATTTATATAATAAACCTTAATTTTGTGACTAGAACATTACGAATTGATAGGAGGTGCAGGATGATGGAGTATGGGAACATTGGTGGAGGGAGTTCACCTGGTGGTGGGAATGCTGTTGAGATATATAGTTAAAACTAAACTATCCTTCTCACTATACTCTGGAGTCAAATGTATTCTAAAACACCTTCATTAAACCATTGCATTTTTCCATGCAGTTATTGAGCAGAGAAGGAGAAAGGTAGGTATGAAATAATGGGAGACAGAGTTTAAGAGTACTCAGGTGCATTGGCGTTGTTAAGGAAGGAGAGAAATAAATATCCAAACTATGAAGTCAACAACACTGAAATCATAAGATCCAAACTTTAACAATCAAACTTAAAAAGAATGCATTATTATGAGGGCAGACTGGGGTAGGAATGGTGGAAGAATGGAATGTACTCTGGGAATACTGGTGGAAGGATGGTGGAAAGCGCTGGAACATTGTATGTCTAAAACTATGAATAAGTTTGTAAGTCACAATGATTTAAATAAAAATATTTAATTAGAAAATTTAACTATCATGGGCCAGAGAGATAGCATAGCGGTATGGTGTTTGCCTTGCACACAGCCTATCCAAGACCGATGGTGGTTCGAATCCCAGCATCGCATATGGTCCCTCATGCCTGCCAGGAGCGATTTCTGAGCACAGAGCCTGGACTAATTCCTGAGCACTGCCGGGTGTGACCCAAAAGAAAAATATATTTAACAATCAATAATTTTGTAAATCACAATTCTTTTTTTAAATAACATTTTTTTTTTGGTTTTTGGGCCACACCCTTTTGACACTCAGGAGTTACTCCTGGCTATGCTCTAGCATACTACTCTAGCGCTTGCAAGGCAAACACCTTACCTCTAGCACCACCTCCCCGGCCCCTAAGTAACATTTTTAAAACAACTATTTACGAGTATACTCTTAATTCCTTGGAGCTTCATCAAGTTCTTACACAATAATTATAGGCATTTTAAACATTGATTAAATTTTCATGTTTGAATATATAAACATCTGTCATTTAGGAAAAAGTGTTTTTCACTTCATGAGATTTCTTCATACCACAATAATAAGGTGGGAATAGCAAAGAACCATTGAGGTATCCTGCCTGGGGTTAGACTGACTTCCTACTGGAGTGTTTTATTCTCCTAGATAATTTCAAAATCATTTAAAAGAAAATTTTTTGTTTTAATAAAATAAAGATGGTTACATGTGGAAAATTTGTGTGTGTGGGGTCCTTCACTATGATCCTACATAGAAATTATTTCAATCCCAGATCCACATTTTATTGAATATGTCATTTTGAAATAATTGCTTAACCTATCCAAACCTTACCTCAGTTTTTTTATTGGAAATTTTAGTTTGGCAAAGTTTGTGATTAATAGCGGTGGTTAGAGAAAGTGAAAATACAAGATGAGAGGACAAGTCTCATTTAGGGGAAATGGAGTTCAACCAAGAAAAAATGCTTTCAGCACAAAGAGCAAAACAGTTAAAAATGGACCTAGAGTCTTAAAAATTAAGAACCAGACAAGAGGTGAGAATAGAATAGGGGCAAAGAGTGTGTTGGCAAAAAAGAATAAAAGGTGGATACATTTTCCAGAGAGCAGGACTTACGTACTTGTTTTGATCAAACAGGAAATGCATTCTGATTTGAGTCTCAGTTGCCATGGCTTAAAGTAGAAATTGCAATTCAAAGCCTGAAAGTCAATTTCAGCTCATAAGCCAACGTCAAAAGGAGTAAGAATAGGTCTAACAATTATTTAACATTTGCTTCACATATTCTAGTTGGATTATATATATTTACTCATTGAAACTGTGCAGCATACTATTCAAATTATCACTGTTATTATCTTCAATTTACAAAAGGGAGGATTGGGCCAATGGCTGGTAAATGACCAAGCTACATTTCATATTTAGGTAGACTGATAATGGTCCATGTCTTCATTAATATGGCTCATCCTACTATTAGGGAGGGTACACTCAGAAGAAGGGTTGACAGACAGAAGCTCATCCTGTTTGCTTTATCTTGCTTGTGTTGTGCATTCACACTCTTTTCTTGAAAATATTCTCATACATGCATAGTCTCTGTCAAAATATCACCTTAACATATTTCTTTCTTTTTTTATCCATTTTTTTTAAACTTGAGAAAATGATGCACAGGCTGTTTGACAGGTAAAGGTATAAGTGTTCACAGTTTGTGGAAGCTGGGATCTGGCGATCTTGGTTGAGAGAAAGAGCCTCATATGAGCAAGGAATTCCCCTATCAAGCTTTGTTTATGACAAGAGGATTCCTTTTTTAACTTTTCTTTTCTTTTTTTTTTTTTTTGGTTTTTGGTTTTTGGGCCACACCCGGCGGTGCTCAGGGGTTACTCCTGGCTGTCTGCTCAGAAATAGCTCCTGGCAGGCACGGGGGACCATATGGGACACCGGGATTCGAACCAACCACCTTTGGTCCTGGATCTGCTGCTTGGAAGGCAAACACCGCTGTGCTATCTCTCCGGTCCCCTTTTTTAACTTTTCTTACAAACATGATTGTAATTTGGTTTTAGTCATACTAAGAACACCCCCCTTCCCCAGTACAACATTCCCACCAACAATGCCCCTTATCTCCCTCCTCCTCCTCCTCCACCCTCTGCCTGTATTCGATACAGGCATTCTACTCCTAGTCAAGGTAGTTGTTAGTGTAGTTATTTTTCTAACTACTCTCACCACTCTTTGTGGTAAGCTTCATATTGTAAGCCGGTCTTTCTGGCCCTCATCTCTGAAGATTATAACAATAATGTTTTATTTTTCTTAAAACCCATAGATCAGTGAGATTATTATCTCTCTCTTTCCCTGTGGCTTATTATACTCAGCATAAATGCTTCTATGTACATCCATGTATAGGAACATTTCATGACTTCATCTCTCCTGATGACTGCATAATATTCTATTGTGTGTATGTACCACATTTCCTTTAGCCATTCATCTGTTGAAGGGCATCTTGGTTGTTTCCAGAGTCTGGCTATTGTAAATAACACTGCAATTAATATAGGTGTGAGAAAGGGATTTCGTATTGCATATTTTTGTGTTCCTACAATATATCCCTATGAGTGGTAGAGCTGCATCATATGGGACCTCAATTTCCAGGGTTTTTTATAATAATTTTTATTTTGACCAAAGTGGATTTCAAATCTTTCACTGTAATATTTTAGGTACATAGTGCTATTGAATCACCACCAATGTTGTCCTCCCTCCACTCTGTTTCCAGCATGCATCCCATATCTCCTTCCTTTAACCCCCCCCCCCAGGCTGCTAGTATAAGTGGTCCCCTCTTGTCTAGCTTGGTGTAGATTGGGTATTTATTCTGTTGTCATTGGTGTTTAAGTCTGATCATGTTTTGTTTCTACTTAATGTTTGTACAATTGTTTGGTCTTGGTACCCTCCATTATTTCCCTCTCAATTTGTGAAGCAGAACAACATGGTTCAAGTTATGTGGTTCTGTTTGAAGGAAGAAAAAATAAAATGGGGTAAAAATCAAACAAAAAATAAGAGGAGTCTTTCTAGAGGTTATACATGTCGATTTAAGAGAAGAAAGGGAAAAGGGAAGAAAAACATAACAACAATATAAAAATTAAATCAAACAAAACACCGTAAAAGCACCACAGCAATAAAGACACCAACCACACAATAACCATGGTCCAGAAATAAAAACAAAATAAAGCACAAAAAAGAAAGAAAAAAAGAAAAAACGGAAAAAAACAACAATAACAAAATAAAAATAATTAATTTGTGCTTTTTTTTTTTACATAGGCATAGTAAATATTGGGAGATTAAAAAGGGAATTCCCTTGTTCTAAGAGATATAAGGTTTCTCTGCCCATGAAGTATACTGTCATGGATATAATTACAGGCTCCGTACTTGTTCTTTTACTCTCCTCTAGGTTCTTTTGTGGTGGCTACAAACTTTCTGCTCAGTCATGATAATAAAATCAATCCTTGGGCATGAGTTCATAAAGAGAGGACTCCTCTATGAGAGCCAAACCTAAATTGTAAACAATCCATGCCTATAGTGTATATAGCCCCTCCTATATACGATCCCTCCTCCACCCTTCAGAGATCCTACTATTCCGTCATCCCTCATTCCCAATCTGATACCCTATCTTATTAACGCTCTTTACACTCAGTTCTTTTTTTTTTCCCCAGAGGACGCAGAGTAATTTATTTTCTTTTTTTTTTTAATTTAAACACCTTGATTACATACATGATTGTGTTTGGGTTTCAGTCATAAAAGGAATACCACCCATCACCAGTGCAACATTCACATCACCCATGTCCCAAAACTCCCTCCTCCCCACCCGACCACTGCCTGTACTCTAAACAGGCTCTGCATTTCCCTCATACATTCTCAATATTAGGACAGTTCAAAATGTAGTTATTTCTCTAACTAAACTCATCACTCTTTGTGGTGAGCTTCCTGAGATGAGCTGGAACTTCCAGCTCTTTTCTCTTTTGTGTCTGAAATTTATTATTGCAAGAATGTCTTTCATTTTTCTTAAAACCCATAGATGAGTGAGACCATTCTGCGTTTTTCTCTCTCTCTCTGACTTATTTCACTCAGCATAATAGATTCTGTGTACATCCATGTATAGGAAAATTTCATGACTTCATCTCTCCTGACAGCTGCATAATATTCCATTGTGTATATGTACCACAGTTTCTTTAGCCATTCGTCTGTTGAAGGGCATCTTGGTTGTTTCCAGAGTCTTGCTATGGTAAATAGTGCTGCAATGAATATAGGTGTAAGGAAGGGATTTTTGTGTTGTATTTTTGTGTTCTTAGGGTATATTCCTAGGAGTGGTATAGCTGGATCGTATGGGAGCTCGATTTCCAGTTTTTGGAGGAATCTCCATATTGCTTTCCATAAAGGTTGAACTAGACGGCATTCCCACCAGCAGTGGATAAGGGTTCCTTTCTCTCCACATCCCCGCCAGCACTGTTTGTTCTCATTCTTTGTGATGTGTGCCATTCTCTGTGGTGTGAGGTGGTATCTCATTATTGTTTTGATTTGCATCTCCGTGATGATTAGTGATGTGGAGCATTTCTTCATGTGTTTTTTGGCCATTTGTATTTCTTCTTTGTCAAAGTGTCTGTTCATTTCTTCTCCCCATTTTTTGATGGGATTAGATGTTTTTTTCTTGTAAATTTCTGTCAGTGCCTTGTATATTTTAGAGATTAGCCCCTTATCTGATGGGTATTGGGTGAATAGTGTCTCCCACTCAGTGGGTGGCTCTTGTATCCTGGGCACTATTTCCTTTGAGGTGCAGAAGCTTCTCAACTTAATATATTCCCATTGTTAATCTCTGCTTTCACTTCTTGGAGAGTGCAGTTTCCTCCTTGAAGATGCCTGTAGTCTCAATGTCCTGGAGAGTTTTGCCTATGTGTTGTTCTATATATCTTATGGTTTGGGGTCTGATATCGAGGTCTTTAATCCATTTGGATTTTACCTTCGTACATGATGTTAGCTGGGTGTCTAAGTTTAATTTTTTGCAAGTGGCTAGCCAGTTGTGCCAACACCACTTGTTGAAAAGGCTTTCTTTGCTCCATTTAGGATTTCCTGCTTCTTTATCAAAAATTAGGTGATTGTATATCTGGGGAACATTTTCTGAGTATTCAAGCCTATTCCACTGATCTGAGGGTCTGTCCTTATTCCAATACCATGCTGTTTTGATAACTATTGCTTTGTAGTAAAGTTTAAAGTTGGGGAAAGTAATTCCTCCCATATTCTTTTTCCCAATGACTGCTTTAGCTATTCTAGGGTGTTTATTGTTCCAAACAAATTTCAAAAGTGCCTGATCCACTTCTTTGAAGAATGTGATGGGTATCTTTAGAGGGATAGCGTTGAATTTGTATAATGCCTTGGGGAGTATTGCCATTTTGATGATGTTAATCCTGCCAATCCATGAGCAGGGTATGTGTTTCCATTTCCACGTGTCCTCTCTTATTTCTAAGAGCAGAGTTTTATAGTTTTCTTTGTATAGGTCCTTCACATTTTTAGTCAAGTTGATTCCAAGATATTTGAGTTTGTGTGGCACTATTGTGAATGGGGTTGTTTTCTTAATGTCCATTTCTTCCTTATTACTATTGGTGTATAGAAAGGCCATTGATTTTTGTGTGTTGATTTTGTAGCCTGCCACCTTGCTATATGAGTCTATTGTTTCTAGAAGCTTTTTGGTAGAGTCTTTAGGGTTTTCTAAGTAGAGCATCATGTCTTCTGCAAACAGTGAGAGCTTGACTTCTTCCTTTCCTATCTGGATTCCCTTGATAACTTTTTCTTGCCTAATCGCGATAGCAAGTACTTCTAGTGCTATGTTGAATAGGAGTGGTGAGAGAGGACAGCCTTGTCTTGTGCCAGAATTTAGAGGGAAGGCTTTTAGTTTTTCTCCATTGAGGATAATATTTGCCACTGGCTTGTGGTAGATGGCCTTCACTATATTGAGAAAGGTTCCTTCCATTCCCATCTTGCTGAGAGTTTTGATCAAGAATGGGTGTTGGAACTTATCAAATGCTTTCTCTGCATATATTGATATGATCATATGGTTTTTATTTTTCTTGTTGTTGATGTTGTGTATTATGTTGATAGACTTACGGATGTTAAACCATCCTTGCATTCCTGGGATGAAACCTACTTGATCATAGTGGATGATATTCTTAATGAGGTATTGAATCCTATTTGCCAGGATTTTGTTGAGGATCCTTGCATCTGCATTCATCAGCGATATTGGTCTGTAATTTTCTTTCTTCGTAGCATCTCTGTCTGGTTTATGTATCAAGGTGATGTTGGCTTCATAAAACCTATTTGGGAGTGTTTCCACTTGTTCAATTTCATGAAAGAGTCTTGCCAGGATTGGTAGTAGTTCCTCTTGGAAAGTTTGAAAGAATTCATTAGTGAATCCATCTGGGCCTGGGCTTTTGTTTTAGGGCAGACTTTTGATTACCATTTTTATTTCCTCAATGGTGATGGGGGTGTTTAGATATGCTACATCCTCTTCTTTCAACCATGGAAGATTATAAGAGTCCAAGAATTTATCCATTTCTTCCAGGTTCTCATTTTTAGTGGCATAGAGTTTTTCAAAGTAGTTTCTGATTACCCTTTGAATCTCTGTCATATCAGTAGTGATCTCTCCTTTTTCATTCCTAATACAAAGTATCAAGTTTCTCTCTCTCTCTCTTTCTTTGTTAGGTTTGCCAGTGGTCTATCAATCTTGTTTATTTTTTCAAAGAACCAACTTCTGCTTTCGTTGATCTTTCGGACTGTTTTTTGGGTTTCCACTTCGTTGATTTCTGCTCTCAGCTTTGTTATTTCCTTCTGTCTTCCTATTTTTGGGTCCTGTTGTTGAGCATTTTCTAGTTTTATTAGCTGTGTCATTAAGCTACTCAGGTAAGCTCCTTCTTCCTTCCTGATGTGTGCTTGCAAAGCTATAAATTTTCCTCTCAGTACTGCTTTTGCTGTGTCCCATAAGTTCTGAAAGTTTGTGTCTTTATTGTCATTTGTTTCCAGGAACCTTTTGATTTCCTCCTTGATTTCATCTCGGACCCACTGGTTATTGAGTATGAGGTTGTTTAACTTCCAGGTGTTAAAGGTTTTCTTCTGAGTCTCTTTGGAATTCAAATTAATTTCAGAGCCTTGTGGTCAGCGAAGGTAGTCTGCAAAATTTCTGTCCTCTTGATCTTATGGAGGTATGTTTTCTGTGCCAGCATGTAGTCTATCCTGGAGAATGTCCCATGTACATTGGAGAAGAATGTGTATCCAGGTTTCTGGGGATGGAGTGTCCTATATATATCCACTAGGCCTCTTTCTTCCATTTCTCTCCTCAGGTCTAGTATATTCTTGTTGGGTTTCAGTCTGGTTGACCTATCCAATGTTGACAAAACATTGTTGAGGTCCCCCACAATTATTGTGTTGTTATTGATATTGTTTTTCAGATTTGTCAACAGTTGTTTTACATATTTTGCTGGCCCCTCATTTGGTGCATATATGTTTAGGAGAGTTATTTCTTCCTGCTCTACATACCCCTTGATTAATATAAAATGTCCATCTTTGTCCCTTACAACCTTCCTGAGTATAAAGTTTGCATTATCTGATATTAGTATGGCCACTCCAGCTTTTTTATGGGTGTTGTTTGCTTGGATAATTTTTCTCCAGCCTTTTATTTTGAGTCTATGCTTGTTCTGACTATTCAGGTGCGTTTCTTGTAGGCAGCAGAAGGTTGGATTGAGTTTTTTGATCCATTTAGCCACTCTGTGTCTCTTAACTGGTGCATTTAGTCCATTGACGTTTAGAGAAAGAATTGTCCTGGGATTTAATGCCATCTTTATATCGAAATTTGGTGTGTCTTTTGGTTAGTCTTGTTTTAAATTAGGTCTTTCAGTTTTTCTCTTAAGACTGGTTTTGAGTCTATAAAGTTTCTGAGCTGTTTTTTGTCTGTGAAACCATGTATTCTTCCGTCAAACCGGAAAGTGAGTTTTGCTGGGTACAGTATTCTAGGTGAAGCATTCATATCATTCAGTCTTGTCACAATATCCCACCACTGCTTTCTGGCATTGAGTGTTTCTGGTGACAGGTCGGCTGTAAATCTCAAGGATGCTTGCTTGAATGTAATTTCCCCTTTTGATCTTGCTGTTTTCAGAATTCTGTCTCTATCTGTGGGATTTGTCATTGTGACTAGGATGTGTCTTGGGGTGGTTTTTCTTGGGTCTCTTTTGGTTGGTACTCTTCGAGCATGCAGGATTTAATCCCATATATTCTTTAGCTCTGGAAGTTTCTCTTTAATGATGTTCTTGACCGTTGATTCTTCTGGAAATTTTCTTCCTGGGTCTCTGGGACTCCAATCATTCTTAAGTTGTTTCTGTTGATCTTATCATAGACTTCTATTTTCATCTGTTCCCATTCTTTGACTAATTTTTCCATTGTCTGTTCATTTGCTTTAAGTTTTTTTTCCAATCTCTCCTGTTGTATGGAATTGTTATGTATCTCATCTTCCACAGCACCAAGTCTATTCTCAGCTTCTGATACCCTGTCCCAGAGCTTATCCATTTTTTCATTCACTTCGTTTACTGATTTTTTTCAGGCCTGTTATTTGACATGTTATTTCAGTTTGGAGTTTTGTGATTTCTGTCTTCATATTTTCTTGATTATTATTAGTGTTCTGTTCCACTCTATCCATGGTTTTTTTGAGGTCTTTGAGCATCTTCCATATTGCTACTCTAAAGTCCTTATCTGAGAGGTTGATTAGTTGGTTGGTCATTAACTGGTCATCAGAATTGTCATCTTCATTCTCTATGTCTGATGCTGGCCTGCGTTGTTTCCCCATTGTCACACTTGTATTGTGGATTTTTCTACGTGTTTTGGTGGTATTCATTGGTTATATGATGCAGGCAACACACTTCTCTGGCTCCGCCCTTTCTGGATGGGCCTGCTTGCCTCCAAGGTAGGGGAGTCCTCCGTGGATGAAGCCTCACACAGGATGAAATCTTAGGCCCGAGCATGCTGCAGAGAAGACAGTCTGGAGAGAAGTTCTTGCTTCTGTGATCCAACACAGTTCTTAGTGTGTTTTTTTTTTTTCTTCTTGTGATGGTGTTTTTTTTTTAGAAAGAGCGCACGGCTGCGTAATGAAGTGGAGCTAAGTGCCTTCTGGAGCCTCTTTTCAGCCCACTCTCAAGAGGTTCACACAGCAGGATAGTAGAGAGACACAGACAGGCAGCACTCACAGTTTTTCACAGTCGGGCCCCACTGGACAGGTGTATTTTTCACTTGCTTGCTTGGCAGCTTCAGAATGCTGTATTTTTGGGGTCGCTTCCCAAGACTCTGAGGAGAGTTGCTGGGTAGCTTCAGTTTTTGGGGGGTTTGCTTCCCAGGGCTCTGAGGTGAGCTTCCAGAGTTCAGGAAAGACAGAGAAGAGTAGGACAGGGCTCCCTTCATGTCCTCAGTTTCCTCAGAAGGAGCACAGCCGGGTGGAGACTCTGCAGGTAGAGCAATTAGCACTCTGCCTGGAAACCCCCACATCCAGCCATTTCTTACTCACTCACTTGCTGGGTAGCTTCAGTTTTTGGGGGGTTCGCTTCCCAGGGCTGTGAGGTGAGCTTCCAGAGTTCAGGAAAGACAGAGAAGAGTAGGACAGAGCTCCCTTCAGGTCCTCAGTTTCCTCAGAAGGAGCACAGCCGGGTGGAGACTCTGCAGGTAGAGCAATCAGCACTCTGCCTGGAACCCCCACATCCAGCCATTTCTTACTCTCTGGCTCGCTGGCTAGCTTCTGAAAGTAGTTTTTTTGGAGTTCGCTTCCCAGGGCTCTGAGGAGAGCTTCCAGAGTTCAGGAAAGACAGAGAAGAGTAGGACAGGGCTCCCTTCAGGTCCTCAGTTTCCTCAGAAGAAGCACAGCCGGGTGGAGACTCTGCAGGTAGAGCAATCAGCACTCTGCCTGGAAACCCCCACATGCAGACATTTCTTACTCACTCACTGGCTCGCTCTACACTCAGTTCTTAACCCATTAGGTTAACCTTACCTTCTGCCCCAATAAGCAATCATCCAGCTTCCAAGTGAAGAGACACCCACTCAGCCCCATATTTTTCCCCTGGCAAGAAACTACAACCAACACCCCTTGTGATTCATGCTCTGTGGCCCTTCTTCTTACTCCCCCTCCCCAAATGTGGGCTGTTGCTTGATACCGGACCCAGCTCTGGAATGATCCCAAGTGCAAGAATTTTACCCAAGCCCTTTCTGCCACAAATCATTTCTCAAACTCAAAAAGACCAGGGTGTGTGATGAAAAAAGTGCCCTGGATTCCAACCCCCCACAAGAATATCTCAAAGACAATGGGGA
This sequence comes from Suncus etruscus, assembly GCF_024139225.1. Classification (NCBI taxonomy): domain Eukaryota; kingdom Metazoa; phylum Chordata; class Mammalia; order Eulipotyphla; family Soricidae; genus Suncus; species Suncus etruscus. The sequence goes on along the minus strand of NC_064858.1, from coordinate 52,820,768 downwards.
AGTCTATAATTCCTTTATAAGCCTAAGATCATATAATACTACCTCTTAACCTGTTTATCTCCCACAGGTAAGGTAGTCTCCTGCATCACTTTGTTCCCTTAATTACTTTTTTATACTTGTTTTTATCTATCTTTTTCTTTTATATATGTGAGTATAAATATATATATTCTTTATATATATATTTTTGTCTTATTTTTGTTTTCTTCTCTTCCTTAATTTCACCTGCTTTGGTTTAGCTTGGTACAAAAACCTACAAGAAAAATTTTTGACTGGGATAATAGCTCAGGTCAAAACCAAGGCACAGAGATAATGGAGCCTGACACTCTTACCCCCAAATACACCAGCAATATATTGTAATATAGTACCATTAAGCATACTACAAAAGGGGAAAATTTTCATATAGAAACAAGTTCTTATCTACTAGGGATAAAAACTCATACATTTTACAATACAGGGGTACCTTTCACCTTGAACATATGTCATGTGGACCCAACTTAGACTCCAGGTCATTAGACAGCTACTGCCCAACCCCAAACCCTAGATCCCAGACATAGAACTGACACAGTTCTCCACAACAACACCAGGAACCAAACTCCCACTGGGACATTCTTAATACTGCTCTGATACCAACATGTGCCAGTTTTGATATGACATCCTGACAATGAGGAAATGGCAACAACTTGATCTAAAAGCAGGTTGTCTTACCTTACCACCTAACTATAAAATGAAATAAAAAGACACGCCTTGTTCTATGCAAAAGCCAAGACCGCTAACTGCAGAATACTGACTGTAACAACCATGACTGGGCAGAACTTATCCTGGGACCAATTAAAAAGACCCTAGTCTAGGCTTTGGCCTATGATCTGTAGAACAACCAAGATCTCTAATTCCAGAGGTCTGACTGTGACAACTGCTACTGAGCAGATCTTCTGGAAACATAATGAAAGACTATCCTAGGCTTTGTCCTAAGATCAGTACAAAAACCAAGACCACCTTTACGGGAGACTGATTAAAACAACTGTGATGGAACAGAACTTCAGAACCATAAAGAAAGACTCCATCCTATGACCTGTGCAAATACCAATTTTCAGTTTTTTTAAGGAATCTCCATATTGTTTTCCATAGAGGCTGGACTAGATGGCATTCCCGACGGCAATGAATAAGCGTTCCTTTCTCCCCACATGCCCACCAGCATTGATTGTTCTTGTTCTTTGGGATGTGTGTCAGTCTCTGTAGTATGAGGTGGTACCTCATTGTTGTTTTTATTTGCATTTCCCTGATGATTAGTGATGTGAAACATTTTGGCCATTTGTATTTCTTGTTTGAGGATGTGTCTGTTCATTTCTTCTCCCCATATTTTGATGGGGTTAGATGCTTTATTTTCTTGTTAAGTTCTGTCATATCTTATATATATTTGATATTAGCCCCTTGTCTGTTGGTATTGAGTAAATAATTTCTCCCTTTATGTGGGTGAGTTTTGTATCCTAGGGACTATTTCCCTTGATGTACAGACACTTCTCAACTTAATATAGTCACATCTGTTATATCTGCTTCCACTTGTTGAAAAGTGCTGTTTTCTCCTTAAAGATGTCTTTGATCTCAATGTCACGGAGTGTTTTACCTACATGTAATTATATATACCTTATGGCTTTGGGTCAGATATCAAGATCTTTAATTCATTTGAATTGGACCTTTGTGCATAATGTTAGATGGATAAATCATTCAATAAGGTCCAACACCTATTCCCAATAAAAACAATCATCAAAATGGAAATGCAAGAAATTTTTCTCAATATAATCAAGGGCATCTGCCACAAGCCAATGGCAAATGTTATTTCCAATGGAGATAAACTAAAAGCCTTTCCTCTAAAATCTGTTACAAGACAAGGTTGCCCTCTTTCACCACTCCTATTTAACATAGTCTTAGAAGTTCTTGCCATAGTGATTAGGCATGAAAAAGATATCAAGTGTATCCAGATAGGAAAAGAAGTCAAGCTCTCACTGTTTGCAGATGACATGATACTTTAATCAGAAAACCCTAAAGACTCTAACAAAAATATTTTAAAAACAACAGATTCATATAGCAAAGTGGCAGGCTAAAAATTAACATGCAAAATTAATGGCCTTCTTATACACTAATAATGATAGAGAAGAAATGGACATTAAAAACAATCCAATTCACATTAGTGTCATAAAAATTCAAATATCTTGGAATCAACTAAAGAGGTGAAGGAACTATACAAAGAAAACTACAAAACCCTGCTTCAAGAAATAAGAGGACACAAGGAAATGGAGGCACATACTCTGCTTATGGATTGGGAGGATCAATATCATTAAAAAGGAAATACTCCCGAAAGCATTGTACAGATTTAATGCAATCCCTTTAAGGATACCAGTGACATCACTCCTGAAATTAACTTGGAACAATATCATTCACGAATAGCTAAAGCAGTCCTTGGGAAAAGAAATATGGGGCATCACTTTCCCCAACTTTATATTGTATTACAAAGCTATAGTCTTTAAACAGCATGGTACTGGAATAAAGACAGATCCTCAGATCAGTGGTATAGACTTGAGTATTTAGAGAATGTTCCCCAGACATACTATCAATTAATCTTTGATAAAGGGGCAATAAATGAAAAATGGAGGAAGGAAAGCCTCTTCAACAAGTGATGTTGGCACAACTGGTCAGCTACTTGCAAAAAAGTGAATATATTTATTTAAATACCATGTTACTTCCACACTTATTTGAATGAATGAGGCTCTTTTACTGTTCAAGCATATGGTTTGCCTATCCTATGTTTTAAAAACATTGGAAATAATTATTGATATTTTAAATTAGGACTATTTCTCATCTAAATTCTATGCCTGATTTTGCTTGAGACATTGAAGGAGCATGGAAAATTTTGGAATACTGGTATGATTGATTCCTATCACAGTCCTCTGGAGCAGGCGCTGCTTTCCAAACAACTGTGGTTCACCCCCTGATGCAATGATCATTTATATTTATGCCAAGTACCTTGCCAAAGTAAACTTTTGTTACCTCCAGTTTAAAGATCTTGCATGAGTAATCACATGGGGTAAAACAGAGTGGGGAACAAAAGATTACACCAAAAATATATGCAAAAGAAACAAATTTAAAATTAAAACCATATATCATAAGGAGTGAAGTTCAAAGGAGACGTGAAGATATCTACAAAATGCATCTACCACATGATCTCTTTCATATGGAGATATAAAGAAACATAATCAGCAAATAGCAAATGCCCTAGAGACAACAGAATCTGATGTGCAGAACTGAGCTTAATTTGGGGAAGGTGTGAGTATGGAGAACAACATCTATAATAAGGGGTGTGGTGTTACAACAGCGTGCATAAAATGCTATCATTTATGGCAATACAAATTATGGTGCCTGAATAAAACTACCACCATGAAAACAAAAAACCCGGTGGTACTTAATCAATTGAAAATAAAGTGCTCAATCATGTACATCTATTTGTAGTTTTATTATTTTAGAGTTTGCATTTTATACATCATGGTGAGTGTCTATTAACATTTTTCAGCAAGAGGAAAGTAGTCACTAATTTGGTTGACTTTATGTTGTGACACACAATGAGGACTATAATTTTCTGTCCCTTGATGTCTCGGAAGGATCTTGCACTATTTCTGGAAAGACTGAGTCATTACTGAGAGTAGCCTTTAGGGATATCTTCCAATTAAAATGATCCTGTCTTCCATGGCATCTTGGATACATGTATTAAAGATAATGACATAAAATAAAAGTAGCTATATTTTGAACTCTTTACTTTTGTAACAGTCACTAATATGACTAATGTTTCTAATGTGATTAATATACTGGAGAGAGCCCCCTTCTTTTGTTGAACCCTTGAGATAGGGATTTTTTTTTATTGCTGTAGCAACTCGTGATTGGCACTTTTGATATTTCAAACATTACTGTTATAACACTTTAATATGTAATTATTATAGGTATTTTATGGTTTTCTATAATTTTATTTAATATCTGAGGAAATTTCAGCAAGGAGAGATTAATAATTTATATAAGGTTATAAGGTTCATGAATAAAAGATCCAGGATTTGAATTCAGGATGACTGAATCCAAAGTCTTGTCATCACCTTCTAACAAAGATTTACTGAGTACATGTGAAGGCCCAGGCAGAAAGCAAGGCTTTGAGGATGCAAAGTACATTCTTTATCTTCAGGAGATTATAGGTTAAGAGTGCAAACAATCTCATGAACGTGTCCAATAATCCAGTATGCTTACTGAGTGTGCACTATATGTTAAGAACAATTGAAGGATCAAGGACATCCATTGTGTAAGACTGTAGAGAGTGAGTCAGAATGGACACACTTCAGCCAGGAAAAGCTAAAGACCCCTTTTATGACAACAGTGCACATGCCTCCCGAGTGCTGTTTTACATTCACCAACACTAAAAAAAAATTCAACGCGTCTCTATGCATGTCTTATTTTTTTTATCTCAAGTATATGTTACCAACATTCCTTTACCCCTTGACTTACAAATAATTTTTTCATGCAGTGAAGTGATTAGCACAGCATATTTATCTTAGAAACAGGAATGAAGTACAATTAAAAACCATCAAGTTTTATAAATAGATGTGACAGTCAAGATCTCTCATGATACCACAAACCTATGTAGCTATTGACTCACTAGCAGGTAAGTCATTTTCTGGAATATTATTGGTGACAATAATGCTTTTCTAAATTTAGAACCACTAAATTAAACATACAAAAAGGGAAATTTTCATCAAGTTTATTTGCTATGATAAAGCAAAAACAAGTAAGAAAAAAGGCCCTAGTTTCTCCTTGAAGTGTACTTGTATTTGTTCCTAAATTTTATGATATACTGAGAAGCAAAGTAAAAATGATGTTCTGTCAATATCTATTTAAAATATTTGTAAGAGTTCAATACAATTTAGCGTCCTATGACTAAAATCTGGTTTTGTGGTAGTTATTTATACTGCTTAGTTTTTGCTATTTTCCTCACAGTTTTTTGAGTATTTTCACTAGAAAATGTAAAACTTTAAAAAATGTTTCTTACAGTGAAGAAAGATGAAATCCATATGAATTTATGCATTAAGTACTATTACCATCTCTGTTTATGTGGATACATGGAGCTATGTGCTGAGTGAATGCGGAGAAATGTGAGGTTTAATAAGGCCTCTTTGACTTTACTCAAGCTTTGTTAATCTTTGGAGCCTCTTTTTTTCTGATCTCCTAACTAGAGTTAAATATGAGAATATTTGTCAGAGTATGGGTAGAGTAAGTGAAAGGACAGCAGATGGGGATAAGTAAACAAAGAAAGAGAAAAATTACCAAAGTTGAGTTGAGTGAACATAAAGACTCAGTAAATTTCTTTTTTTTTTTTTTTTTTTTGGTTTTTGGGCCACACCCGTTTGACGCTCAGGGGTTACTCCTGGCTATGAGCTCAGAAATCGCCCCTGGCTTGGGGAGACCATATGGGACACCGGGGGATCGAACCGCGGTCCGTCCTACGCTAGCACTTGTAAGGCAGACACCTTACCTCTAGCGCCACCTTCCCGGCCCGACTCAGTAAATTTCTTTGATCACAGCTTTAAGTAATTTTCTTTCACCTGCAATATAAATGCTGAAGTCTAAAACATATAGCTGGACTTCAACTTTCTATTTATTTCTCACATGTCTCCAATTTGACATTTATTTAATAGTCCAGACATACATGAATAACATCTGGTTATAGCTCAGAATTAATCACTTATTAGCTCTGCAGGATAAGCAAATTATTGAATGAAACTTGATTTTGGACCTTGGTTTTATCAACTGAAAAACTGTAAATGATGATTATCCTATAGGTAATGATGAGAATTGAGTGAGTCACTTGACATGTATCCTCACAGATTAAATATAGAGTAAAATAATCTCTCATTTCTCTGTATGCAAAAGTCTTCCACAAACTATAGAACATTTGGAAGAGTTATACATCATCATCATTCAGGCAGAGAACTTGGCCTGAGCAACACTGTGTATTTACAGATTTCATAGACAGTGTATAAATGCACCAGTGCTCAGTAGAATGCAGATAGAGCTCAGTTCCTCAAATCATTAAATTTCTAAAGTTGGCAGCTATGAGTTGACGACTACTCAAGAGAATGTTGCCATTAGAAAACCCAATTATGACAAAAGAACAGAATTGTGAAGATTAAGAACTCCATCCAACACAATAATGCAGGTCAGCCAGAAAGTGTAGTGTGGGCAAAAGATAAAAAGAAAATTGTATATTGGACAGGTTTTCCATTTGGGTGAGACCAGAGATTCTTCCTCAGACAGCTGTCCCCACAGGATGCACTTGGGTCTCTGCCGGCATACCCTGTCAGCTATGCCAAGACTTCCCTCTCATGAACTTTTTGGGTTAAATCAACTGTCACTTTTTCCTGGAGCCATAAACACAGTCCCCACAATCTTTTAAAAAAAGCAATTATGTTCACTATTCAAAGAAACTGCTGCCTAATCCCATTACATCTATGGGTATTGGTCAGACTTTAGTAGCTACAGACATCAGTATTTCAACTTCTTTTAACATCTCTTTGGTTCAGTTCAAATGACCTATGAAAAGTACTGACCCATCCTTAATAACACAGTCAATTTACTTTGCATTCAAAAGGAAAAAAGTCATCCATTTTGGTATTTATAAAAATTACTGTGATAAATTATGTTGAATTCCAGTTACTTACTATTAGACCTCATGCCAAATCTTGTGGACCTACATTCAGTCTGCTTTCACATAATAGAAATCATGCACATCTGAGAAAGAAAAGTGGCCTTATTTGTCTGATGTTAAAGAATTCCTTATTCTGACATACATATCAGGATAATCTGCTCCTCTTAGAACTCTGGCAAATAGTCTCTAAAAAGGTGGTTTATGCAATTCCTGATAAATAAAATATTAAAAAATACAATAATTATGATATTTTGTAAATTAAAAGACAATAACCATTGGATATTAAATTTGGGTACAGCTTAAAATTTATTTGCATTGAAATGGATTGAATTTAAAATTTAAAATATTTGGGGCTGGAGCAGAGGCGCAGGCGGTAGAGTGCTTGCCTTGCACGTGCTACCTAGGATGAACTGAGGTTGGATTCCATATGGTCCCCCAACCCAAGAGCGATTTCTGAGCTCATAGCCAGGAATAACCCCTGAGCATCACTAGGTGTTGCCCAAAAACAAAAACAAACAAATAAAAGCAAAAACAAAAAACAAATAAAATTTAAAGTATTTAACAGCTTAACAGTTTATTTAACATTTAAAAATATTTAACAGTTAAGGGTAATATGCTCATTATTATGAGATTTATTTTATTTAAACTACTAAAAGCAATACATTAATGTTATATATATATAATATATGGTGAATTTCTAAGACCAAGTAGCAGTAAGTTATGGAACTGCTTTGAATCAAGGTCTACTAGATTTCAGAGCCAAAATTACTTTTACTTTGCTCTGCTGACTGAAATAAACTACTAAAAACTTATAGGAAGAATTAGTTATGTATAGAAAGATTCTATATCAATCAAGTTTTTATTTATAGCTATATATTTTATTATAAAACAGTTTGTCAACATAGGATTTATTAGGAAAAACATCCTGTAAATCATGAAGAGACTTGATGCAGATGGTAAAGTGCTTACCTTGCAAGTGGCTAACCTGGTTTAATTTCTAGCACCCCATATGATACTCTAAGTACTTGCAGTAATAATCCTTAAGAACAGAGCTTAGAGTGAGCCCTAAACACAGTTGTGTGGTCCTCTCCTCCCCCAAATAACACTACTCAGTTTTAAATTTTGGTCTATATAACTTGCAAGCTGAATGATCTTTATCACGTTTCTAGATATTTGAATCCATAATGTGATTATTTGTAAAGTGGGATAAGACTATTGGAATTATAGAATTTTGTAAAGTTAGAAAAAATAAATGCAACTCACCAGCAGAATTTTTTTGGTCTGAGATGTTCAATTAAAGGTACCTTCTTATTATACATAGTAGACATTTACTTGATGAAACTGAAAATATTTTCTTTAGTGGGTGCTAATGTGCTGAACCATACAATTCGAATGTCTCTTTCAAAGGGCCAGGAAAAAGAAATAGCTTCTTCATACACATAACCTTTAGTACTTTCTGTAGATGTTGAAGAATTGCAAATCCAACCTGCAAAGCAAATAGGTCTGTAAAAGGTCGACATAACAAACAATTTTTTTCTCAAGTTTAAAATGCTTAAGGTAAAAATGAATTTGCAGTTTTCCACTATTTCTATTTATTCGGTGGTCTTGCTTTTTTTTTTTAAATAAAAGTCATGTCATAAATTTAAAAGGTCCTACATTATAAGTTTGAGTTTTTTAAATGATAGGTCAAAATATATGAATTTCTTCTAGCAGACTTACCGAAAAAAGCTCTAAATAGGGAAAAAATAGGGAAACTTATTTTAAAAGCAGAAAAAGTAACATTACAAACATCTATTTATTCTATTGGAATGTCCTTTGGCTTTATATTTTTATTGAATTTATTCTCGTAATAAGGATAAGTGAAAGCAAACAAGATGACTTTCGTCTTCTCTTACTCTTAGGTAGCAGCAAATCTGCAGACATTCAAAATTTCAATTGTTTGCTTTGCTTTCTTTTTAGTTTAAATATTTCAGGAATATGCCTAATGAATTAAAAAAAAACACTGCTTCCAAATATCGGGAACCAAAATGTAAAAATGTGAAATCTTGGGTGAGTCTCTAAAATATGCTTTCTTTTATTGGTCTATGATATCATGATGCAGCAGGGTGGGAGAGGCAGATCTAAGTGATTGTTGCTATTTTAAATTCTCTATCATGTCTAGAAGAGACATTGGCCTTGTAGCATTTCTTTATGTTTTCTGTACAACATGCATTCAGTGTTTAAGCGCTTTCCTGTTGCTCTTTCTCTGACAAAAATTCTCCGAAAATCTGAGTGGACTGTATTTCATAGAGTTTTGAAACTATAAGAAACCATTCATATTATCTCAGGGATCGAAGCAGTAGTAAAAGGGGTAAGGCGTCTGCCTTGCCTGCGCTAACCTAGGACAGACCATAGTTGGATCCCCTGGCATCCCATATAGTCCCCCAAGCCAGGAGCGATATCTGAGCGCACAGCCAGGAGTAACCCCTGATCATTACCAGATGTGGTCCCAAAACCAAAAAAAAAAAAAAAAATTCAGTTCAAAATCTTCGACCTTGACTTTTTAGAGATAATTCTTTGGAATTTTTCTACAGGAACTAGTATGAGAAGAAAAAGATTTGTTATAGTGCTTAGTATGATTTTTATTTCATGTAAAATGTATACTATATATGAATAAATAAGGCATGATATTCAGTGAATGATGGGATAATATAATTTGGTTCTGAATACTATGGATTTCATTATTCCTTGACCATAGAGTCCACCATTGTTACCGTGAAATAACTTATTTAGTTAGTTATTGGTTTTGGGGCCACATTTGGCAGTGCCTCAGGGGAAACTCCTGGCTCTGTGCTCAAGTACCACTCCTGGGGTGCTTAAGGTACCATATGGGATACAAGGGATAGAACCCAGGTTCATTGTGTGCAAGGCAAGCACCCTATCTACTATGCTATTGCTTCAGCCCTACAGTGAAATAACTTTAGAAAGGATATAGAAGAGTCATTTTTGTAGTTAGCATTTAATTACCATAGCAACAAATAGAACCTTAAACTCTGAAAGTTCCTTTTATGGAAAATTATATTTAGTAATGATACAGACAATAAGTTTGTAGACAGATTTAGATTTAAATGTGTAATTTATTTTCTGTATAAACTACAATTAATTCAGCTAAAATTGCAATTTAAAAATTGAAATACTACTATCATACATACATTGAGAGTATATCAAAAATCCACATTTCACATTGAGGATCTTTTTAAAGATTAAAATATATAAATTAGCTAAGAGGATCTATGTGTAGTGGATACAGTTAATTATTCTGTCAAAATAAACATTAAGAGTAAGACAGATATTATTTGTATAAAATATAGTGTAAACAGAATTAAAGAAAAGTTTGAGATTTTTTATTTTATACTTTAACTTTCTTATTTTTATCTATTTATTTATTCATTGTTTTTATTGCTAAATTACCTTTATTTAAACACAGTGATTACAAATATGATTGTAGTTGTATGATTACAGTCATGTAAAGAACACCCCCCTTCACCAGTGCAAGATTCCCAACTCCAATTTCCCAGATACAATAAACACCCTCGAATAGCTAAAGCACTCCTTGGGAAAAGGAATATGAGAGGCATTTTTTCCCAATTTTAAGCTGTATTACAAAGCAACAGTTATCAAAACAGCATGATATTGGAATAAAGACAGACCCTCAGATCAGTGGAATAGGCTTGAGTACTCAGAGAATGTTCCCTAGACATATAACCACCTAGTTTTTGAATCCTAAATGGATTTTGAAATCCTAAATGGAGCAAAGAAAGCCTCTTCAACAAGTGGTGTTGACACAACTGGTTAGCAACTTGCAAAAAAGTGAACTCAGACCCCCAGCTAACACCATGTAAGAAGGTAATCCAAATGGATTAGAGACCTTGATAAAAGATGTGAAACTATAAGGTATATAGAACAACATGTAGGTAAAACACTCCATGACATTGAGACTAAAGCCATCTTTAAGGAGGAAACAGTACTCTCCAAACAAGTGGAAGCAGAGATAAACAGATGGGACTATATTAAGCTGAGGAGCTTCTGCACCTCAAAGGAGATAGTGCCCAGAATACAGAAGTCACCCACTGAGTGGGAGAAATTATTCAGGCAATACCCATCAGATAAAGCACTAATATCCAAAATATACAAGGTACTGACAGAACTATATAAGAAAAAAACATCTAACCCCATCAAAAAAATGGAGAGAAGAAATGAACAGACACTTTGTAAAAGAAGAAATGCAAATGGCCAAAAGGCACATGAAAAAATGCTCCACATCACTAATGGTCAGGGAGATGCAAATCAAAACAACTATGAGGTACCACCTCATGCCACTAAGATTGGCACACATCACAAAGAAGGTAAACAAGCAGTGCTGGCGGGGATGTGGAGAAAAAGGAACTCTTTTTCACTGCTGGTGGGAATGCCACCTAGTACAACCTTTATGGAAAGCGATATGGAGATTCCTCCACAAACTGAAAATTGAGCTCCCACGTGATCCAGCTATACCACTCCTAGGGATATACCCGAGGAACACAAAAATGCAATACAAAAATTCCTTCCTCACATCTATATTCATTGCAGTGCTATTTACAATAACCAGACTCTGGAAACAACCAAAATGCCCTTTAACAGATGAGTGGCTAAAGAAACTGTGGTACATATACACAATGGATTTCTATGCAGCCGTCAGTAGAGATGAAGTCATGAAATTTTCCTATACATGGATGTACATGGAATCTACTATGCTGAGTGAAATAAGTCAGAGAGAAATAGACACAGAATAGTTTCACTCATCTATGGTTTTTAAGAAAAATGAAAGACATGTTTGCAATAATTCTCAGAGACAAGAGAGATGAGGGCTGGAAGGTGCAGCTGATGACATGAAGCTCACCACATGGAGTGATGAGTGCAGTTAGAGAAATAACTACACTGCGAACTATCCTAACAATGTGAAGGGAGATCTGAGATTTATTTTTTAATAATGTTTTTTATTTGACCAAAGTGGATTACATATTTTTACAGTAATATTTTAAGTACATATTAACATTGAATCAGGGGAATTCCCATCACGAAAGTTGTCCTCCCCCCACCACCACCACCTCGTTCCCATCTTGCATCCCATGTCCCCCATCATCACCCCCTGGGCTGCTAGTGTAAGTGGTGCTCTGTGTCTAGCTTACTACTTTAGTGATCATACAACTATTTGGTCCATTATTTTCCCCTCAATTTGAGAGGCGGAACTAGATAGTTCAAATTATGTGGTTTTGTTTGAAGAAAAGAAAAGCAATAAAATAGGGTAAAAATCAAATAAGCCAAAAATGGGTGGAGTCCTTCTAAAGGTTCTCAACATCAGCTTGAGAGAAGAAAGGGAAAAAGGAAGCAAAACACCACAATACAAAAGGAAATATCAAATAAAAAATCCAGTGAGCACTACAGCAATAAAGACAAGCACCACATAATAATCCCAGTCCTGAAATAAAAACATAACAGAGCACAAAAAGAAAAAAATGGAAACAACATCAATATCCAAACCAAAACAAAAAATAATAAATAAGTAGATAAATAAATAAAAAAGATTACTTTGTGCTGTTTTTTTTTTTTTGTCTTTTTTTTTCCTGCATAGGCACAGTAAATATTGGAGACATTAGAAACTGAATTCTCTTGGTCTAAGAGATACAGGGTTTCTCCACCCTTGAAGTATACTGTCATGGGAATAACTATAGACTCCTTGCATGTTCATTTACTCTCCCCTGGTGCTTTTGTGGTGTATGTAAGGCTTCTGCTCCGTCATGGGTGATAAAATCAAACCTCTGTATCTAGAGATCTTGGTATCTGTGCAGGTCAAGGAATGGAGCTTATGATGAAGTCTTTCTTTGCGGTTCTAGAAGTTCTGTTTCTTCAGTCGTTTTAATCCGTCTTCTGTAGTTGGTGGTCTTGGTCATTGCGCTGATCCTAGGATGGAGCCTGGGATAGAGTCTTTTGTTATGTTTCCAGAAGACCTGTTCAGTTGCAATTGTCTCAGTCATAACTCTGGAATTAGAGATCTTGGTTGTTGTACAGATCGTAGGCCAAAACCTAGACTAGCCTATGAGATTTATTTTTTAAAAAGTTTAAGTTTTGGAAGTTCAAAAAAAATTTTAAAATAAAGTTTTGATCAAAGATATAAACAAAAAGTCATAAATATTTTGTGAATAATATATTTTGAAAACATCAGACTGGTTTCTATGAGACAAATATTTAAGAAAGCATAATTTTAATCAGCTATGTAAAAATATTTAATATTATCATAACATATTACCTTAAGAAATCATTGAAAGACCACAATATAAATTGATACTTAGATGGAAATAATTAATCTCTCTTTTTTTTTTTGTTTGGTTTTTGGTTTTGTTCTCAGAAATTGCTCCTGGCAGGTTCAGGGGACCATGTGGGATGCCTGGAATTGAACCCAGGTTTGTCCTGAGTCAGCCCTGTGCAAAGCAAACTTTCTACCACTGTGCTATCTCTCTGGACCCCAATTAATTTATTTTGATTATGATATGCTGTGACATGTCATGTTAGGGATCAATTAGTTTTTTATTTAATTTTATTAAATTTAAATACCATGGTACAAGGTTGTTGATAGTTCATTTTTTTTACAGATAAATTTGCTCATGATTGAGTTACACTCAGTCATACAATATACAACAATCTTAACCAGTGCACAGTGCCACCAATGTCTGCTGTTTCCCTCTCAACCTCCTTGATGCTCTTTCTCCTTCCTGTCTCTCTTTCTTCTAGAATCTTTGATTTCCAGTACAGTGCAAATTTCCTGGCCCCAATGTTCCCAGTTTCCCTCTCACTCACCCTCTCCAACCTGCCTCTTGGGCAGGCATTTTACTTCTCTCTCTTTCTCTCTTTCTTTTCTTTTTTCAACAATTTTTAATTCAACAATTAACTATTGTTAATGAAGAGGAGCCATGCATGTCACTTTATCCCCTTTTAGTGTCCAGTTCTTGTCCAGAGTGATCAGTTCCAATTATCATTGTCATAGTAGATCCTTTTCTACTCTAACTGCACTCATTCCTCTTGTGGCAAGCTTCCTATCATGGACTGGTCTTCCTGATCCTGATTGTCTCTGGATATTACTATTTTCATTATGTATAATTATATTATTATTTTTATAATGGATCAATTCTTAAAAACAAATATCAGAGTCTACATGAAACAAATTTTTAGTAATGAAACTAATATGATTATATTAAATTATCAGGAATATAAGTTATTTAAAAATTTAATGACAGTTCATATCTGTTCAACGGTGAAATTATAATATAACAATAGTTTTTGAACATGAAAGTGTTAATACTGAATCCTGAAAAGTAGTATAAAGTATAGGATACTTGCCTTGAAACAGCTGATGCAGGTTCAATCTTACAGTCCTCAAGTCACTACCTGGAGTAATTCCTGAGTGCAGAGCCAGGAATTGCCAGGTATGTCCCTCTCACATAAAGATATTATTAAAACTTAAGATATCCAGTTACCAAAAACATTTACAAAATTATAACATGATCATTATATAAAAAAGATGAAAATGTCTAAATATATTTAAATTTTCTACATCAGAAACTGTTTAATATAAAAAGTAAAAGAAGAAAGTAAAAGGGCATAGAGCGATACAACTTTATTAAAAGGAGATAAATCTCAAAATAAAAAGAGTTGTGCCATATATTGGAGAGCCAGTGTTATTAGCTTGTCACTTCTCTTAAAATTGATTTATTTATTTAATATGACCCCAATCAAACCCAGCTAGGCTTTCTATAAAGTTGGAGAAATTGGTTCCAAAATTGTATAGGATTGCAAAGGATTTGGAGTACATAAAGTGCCTTGTTAGAAGAATAAGTTGGACTCATATCACTTGAATTCCAGACAGAGCTACAGTAATTAAGATAGCCTTAGCACTGGTTTAAAAGCTAGAAATAGATATATAATACATTGATGTTTAACAAAACTGACCAGATAATTGAATATATATTATATCATTCCACAATTATTTTTATTTACATATATATTAATTAAACTCAAACCTGACTTTTAAAAAATTATTTTATAATTTATTTATATTTATATTTAATTTATTTATAATTACAAGTATTTCACAGTTGTATTTCAGGTACATAGTGACAGTTAATAGGGGCCATTCCCATCACCAGTGTTGACCTCTCTCTTTGCCATAGTTCCAAGCATGCATCTCATACTTCCACCCTTAGCCTCCTGGACTGCTAGTGTAACAGGTCCCTTGTTGTAGGTTGGACCTCTTGATTCTATTATCATTGACTTTAGTCAAACCTGACTTTTAAACTCAATCCTGATTTTTTAAATGTATGAACCATATATGAAAATTAACTAGATATTTATTATAAGTATAAACATAAAAGCAAAACCATTTTCTTTCAAATAAAATAAAGGTGTTTGTGGTCTTTATTTAGGCAATAATTTACTAAGGCACAAACTATAAAATAGTAATTAATAACTTGTATTTTTTAAAATAAGAAACATCTACTCTTAGATGACACTAAACCATAAGAATAGGTAAGCCACATTTGAAGGTCAATTTTAGAAAACAATTAGTTGTTTATTCTAAAGGCTATGTGACAGAAACCAAATACTAAATTACAAATTGTTTTTATTTATTTGAAATTTAGAAATTTTACAAACTATTACTCATAAAAGCAAGTCAGGGATTATGAAAGATTAAGACTGAAGACTAGACTAAGGACTTGTTTGTATGGTGGTGTGTTATCTTCTATTTTGGTATTTTCGTGATAGTATATATTTGGCATGTATAATAGTTTAAAATGTATTCAAGTTAATACTTAAAATAGGTGAATTTTATTAGATATGTTTATGTTTGTGCATGGGAGGGAGTCTTCACCATGTGAGTGTCCTTCTGAGTCAGGAAAAATTAACCAGAGAAAATTATAAAACAAAAGACAAAAATTAAAATAGCATATATAAAAAGAATACAAATGCCTATAATTGCTACTGTTTGTCTTGAGTTCAAATGGCTTAAAGCAAAAATGATGAGCTAAAAAATTCTTATCTCTATGTTTTTTCTGCTTACACTATGTTTCTCCTATATTTTAATAATTTAATAATTTCACCACATTGGTAATAGTTTCTTCCAAAGTAGTGACTGAGTTTGGTTAAATTTATCAAGATGATTGGAAAAGACTACTCTGGATATCTTGGGAAAAGTCTGAATCTCCTCGGTAAGGTTGGACTTACAGATAGAAATCGTGCCTCCATAATCGTTAAAACATACTGCACTGGGGAGGGCGAGGTGGCGCTAGAGGTAAGGTGTCTCTGCCTTGCAAGTGCTAGCCAAGGAAGGATCGCGGTTCGATCCCCCGGCGTCCCATATGGTCCCCCCAAGCCAGGGGCAATTTCTGAGTGCTTAACCAGGAGTAACTCCTGAACATCAAACGGGTGTGGCCCAAACCCCCCCCCAAAATACTGTACTAAGGTTAAATATTTTCTTATAAGTTATGGATGCAAAGATAAAACAGAATCCAAATTAAAAAAATTAAAGTGATAAGTTGTTTTTGACCTACAGTTTATCATGGATAGGGTATATTTTATGTAATCTAAAGTTAAAGTCACATCTCTGGTCTGGAGGTAAGTTTAAATATTGTATAGAACTCCAAAATGCTCCTTATTACTAGAAAAAAATAAATCATGTATAATTAAATAAATAGTAAGTAAACATCTAATAAAACTTTAGTGCCTTAGGATAAGCAATATCAATAGGAAAAACATTGGCTTTGCTTTTATGAATACGCCTGGGCATTGTTGGGTTTTAAACAAAATTATATATTCCTTTTATCTTATTTATATTGTTGTTTTTTTGGACAGACCTAGCAGTGTCCAGGCTTCAGGGGTCCTCAAACTTTTTAAACAGGGGGCCAGTTTCTGTCCCTCAGGCCATTAGAGGGTCTGACTATAGTAAAAACAAAACTTATGAACGAATTCCTATGCACACTGCATATATCTTATTTTGCAATGAAGAAACAAAACAGATACAAATACAATATGTGGCCCGCGGGCCATAGTTTGAGGACCACTGGTCCAGGGCATATTTCTGTCTCTGCACTCAGGATTCACTCCTGGTAGGCTCAAGGACTATACAGGATGCCATATATACATGGATTGAATTCAAATTGGCTCCATCCCTATATAAGGTTATTGTTTTGTCTTGTTTTTGCTTTTGTTTCTTTAGGCCACACCCTCATGATAAGTGTTTTTTTTTTTTTCTGGATCTGCACTCATATATTGCTCCTGGCTTGGGGGACCAAAGGGATGCCTGGGATCAAACTCCTGTCCTTCCTAGATCAGCTGCGTGCAAGGCAGATGCCCTACCACTGTGATCTGGTATCACAAACCCTATATTAGTTTTACACATAATGCAACACTTATTAGCTCTAGAAAAAATAAAATTCTGTTATTTAAAGTCATATATTTTTCCTAGAGGCTATTTTTGATTAATTAATATCTTTATTTAAACACCTTGATTACAAGCATGCTTGTGGTTGGGTTTCAGTCATGTAAAGAATACCCCCCTTTCACCAATGCAACATTCCCATCACCAATGTCCCAAATCTCTCTCCTCCCCACCCCACCCCCATCTGTATTCTAGACAGACTTTCTACTTCCCTCATTCATTTACATTGTTATGATAGTTCTCAATGTAGTTACTTCTCTAACTGCACACATCACTCTGTGGTGAGCTTCATGTAGTGAGCTGGAACTTCCAGCCCTCATCTCTTTTGTCTCTGAAAATTATTCAAAGAATGTTTTTATTTTTCTTAAAACCCATAGATGAGTGAGACTATTCTGTATTTATCTCTCTCTTTCTGACTTATTTCACTCAGCATAATAGATTCCATGTACATCTATGTATAGGAAAATTTTATGACTTCATCTCTCCTGACAGCGGCATAATATTCCATTGTGATATGTACCACAGTTTCTTTAGCAAAATTTATCTGTTGAAGGGCATCTTGGTTGTTTCCAGAGTCTGACTATTGTAAATAGTACTGAAATGAATATAGGTGTGAGGAAGGGATTTTTATATTGTATTTCTATTAATCCTAATTATGTGATATAGAGAAGGTAAACATTTTGTCTTCACTCATATATAGTGTTTATAGAATGTAAACTAGTTTCCAAGTAAAATAAAAAAAAACACCAACTTTAGACTATAAGACCAAATTAGTGAATACCAGAAGTCACTGGGATAGTTTTGGGTAAATTGGTCAAAATAATTTAATTTTCCTGTGAAAGACAGAACTGAACTTCTATAAAATCTAGTAAATTCATATATAAGTTTATAATGATGACTATTCAGAACTTATACTATCATGCAATGTTAGTTAAATAAAATACTCAAAATAAAAATACATAATAATTTTTAAAAAAGAAAAACAATTCACTTTCTTTTTAAAGGACTTTTGCTTCACTAATAGCAATAATTTATAGTACATAGATTTTTTCCATTGTTCTCCAAATCCAACATATGACTTTTTGATTATTGCTGTGTCTTTTGATTTACTAGGTTATAAAACCATTGGATATCAGGAAGGAATTATACTCATCTTTGGAGCTCGGGGGCCTGTCATTGTCAGCTATTTACTGAATACTTACTATGCGCTGGTTGCTGGATATGAGCATGGTTTTTAGTATATTATATAGTTTTACTTGTATCTTATTTGCTAAGTTGAATTTGGATACATTTTTATAGGGCAGAGGATGGAAGGTTTTGCATGAATTTCCTTGTCTAACAAAAGTGTAAAAAATAGTAGAAACTATAATATTTGTCCATTTGTCACAAACTGGATTTGGCTTTACAATTTGACTGTGAAATAAATGAATTTGAGAAGTGAAAATTATGTAAAAGTCTAATTTAAATTGTTCCAAGAAGCCATATTGTCTATCTGATGCTCCTTCCTCCTGCCCATCCCATAATGCTATAATTTAAACCATGAATCTTAAACCTGGTAAAATGAAAGCATGCAGTTTTTGTGCATTTCCTTTTCTTAGAAAAATTAACCATATAAATCTATAGGTGTCCCAATAGAAGAGATCTCATCATGCACAACTATATTTAGCTTTTTCAAAATCTACAGGCCAGGTGGTCCCAAGGGGACCCCAACTGCCTTCACAGACACTGTATCTACCTAGTGTATAGATATTTTGAAAATTATCAGCACATCCTATACCTCCATATGTAAACATGATAGTAGAATCTTAAATATGAGTGCCAGAGCATGACTAGGTTTATTATATTTAAGATTCTAATCTATACTTTCAGTTACTGTCCCTATAACCTTGAGAAATTGCTTAATTTCTCACTTTCAATATTTGAAAATTCAAGATATTCTAAGAAATTACCCATATTATAGATTTGTTGTGAAAGCTAATGGCTTAGGTGAATTATCTGCAACAGGCCCTGGTCCATAAGAAATTTATAAATAAAGAAAATATATGCCAATGTCTGGTAAGTGATATGTGCTTGATTGTGCACATTAGGCAGGTGGGAAATTCTTGGGAGATCATCTTAGACCAAATTCTGTCCACTTATTTTTGACAATTTTAGTTTCTCACTAGTAATTGGGATGTCTCAGCAAAAAAGAAAACAAACAAACAAACCAAATTAAAGGAACAACTAAATGAAAATCTTCCAAAAAAGAAGATGTAAACAAGCCCATCCCATGTTAAATTTCTTCACTCTAGGATTCGATGGTTGGGTTATTGTCACAAGTTTGAGCGATGTTGTTATCAAACAGACTGACAAGGCTGTGAATATCAACACCATATCACTATATCACTACTGCACTATATGCAATCCTGTCTGTTGTACTTTTTTTTTTCTTTTTCTTCATTTTGTGTTTTTACACCATATGCTTGGCATTTCTGCAGACATATACTTATGCACTGAAATTTCTATTTCCCAGAGGAATAAACCACACCCACGTTCACTCAGGATTTTGCTAAGTCTTGAGTTATGACATTTGGGAATTACTAGGAAGAAAACAGTAGGAGGGAAAAAAACTTTCATTCTCTCTTTTTTCATCTCCCATCACTTTTTTGGGAATCTATTTGCATCAGCATTATTTAAGTCTGTTTCAGTTCACTTGCTATATTATATGTTTTCTGGGGTAGAAACTAGGCACTATTTAACTCTGAAAAATAAATGGTAACCATAATAATCATGATAGGCAAGTTTTAATTCATGGTAGAAAGTGTTCTCAGGGCTTACTGTGAATTAAGTTATTTAATGCTTGCAATTATTCTAGCTGTTGCTTTTGTGTAGTTAGATGGCTGAGAAACTGAGGCTTACAAAGGAAAATTAGGTTTTTTTGGCTGCATCACAGAATCATTTTTTCTGGAGTAAAGATTTTTTCACATTCATACTGCATGACCTTAATAAATACTTTGTTCAATGTCACCATGCTCCTCAGAGGTAGAACTGGGACTGAGAAACTATGGAGCTCACAAAAATAAAATAAGCCCTCTGGATAAAAACAATAATATTGAGAGAAGCAAATGATAAAAGAAAAAAAATTATATTTATGTATGCATGCATTCCCTTATGTAATTTCAGTTATTAACATCCTTTAGCATTTATGTTTAAAAATATCTGAGTATAAAACAACGGAAAACTTTTTATAGTGTAGTTGTAAAATTTGTGGCAGAAACAGTTTTTATAAAAGTCACATTTGGCTGGTCTTGCATCCCAAGTGATGCTGATCTGAGATAGAGAAATGTGGGTTTGTGGAAGCTCTTTTAACCTGTGGTAGAGAGGACTGGGTTGGGTACTGAATTCACTGTTTACTTACCATCATCCTTAGGCAAAGATTTTTCCTTTGTGATGCTAATTTTCTTGTCTGTGAAATGATGGTAGGGCCTTATAAACGTGAGGATGATTCAAATTGGTATATATAAAAGCATTATAAGCTATCAGTCACTTTATGCACACTCTCCCTCATGGGGTCCTCTTTTCTTAAGCTGCTATGGTAATCAAAAGACTGCAGATTCTTTTTTTTTTTTTTTTTTTTTTTGTGAAAGAGGGTGTTAGGGTCACACTTGGCATTGCTTAAGATCTATATCTGGCTCTGCACTTAGTAGCCTTCCCTAGCAAAGAGCAGAAGACCATATTCAGTGTTAGGGCTTGAACCAGAGTTGTAATATATTAGAAAAAGGCATTAACCCTTGTACTACTTCTCTGGGCCTAAGCTTCTCATCATTGAGTAAACAGCAGATCACAGATGTTCAGGACAGGAGACAGATATACAGAGAAAAAAATATTTCCTCAGAATGGGAGAGAGATAGACACAGAATAGTCTCATCTATGGGTTTTAAGAAAAATAAAAGACATTATTATAATAATGCCGAGAGATAATAGAGATGAAGGCTGGAAGAACTGGCTCACGATATAAAGTTCAGCACAAAAAGTGGGAGTGCAGTTAGAGAAATAACTACACTAATAGCTATTATGACAATGTTAATGAATGAGAGAAGGAGAATGCTTGTCTTGAATACAGGCAGGGAGGTGCAGGAAGGAAGATGAGGGCACTGGTGGTGGGAATATTGCACTGGTGAAGGGGGGGTGCTCTTGATAGAACTGAAACCCAACTATAAACATGTTTGTAATCATGGTGCTTAAATAAAGATATTATTTTTAAAAAAAAAAGAATAATGCAAAATGCATCATGATTATTTCTTTTATTGTGTCCATTGCCTTTCCAATGGAAAGACAACTGGTAATTTGATTTGAAAAAAATCACTAGAGAACTTCCTTTCCTCCCCTCCCCTCCCCACAGGTACTCACTGAGGAAAGGTCAAGTGAGCACAGGGCCAGAAAGAGGCTCTCTCTGCAAGGCAGGAAAAAAAACCTCTCAACTGATCTGAATAGCATTGAACCCTGATCTTAGACATCCAATCTCCCAAACTGCATAAAACTAAATTCCTGTTGCTTAAACAACCCTGTTAGAAATATTTTGTTTTGGAAGTCCAAATGGATAGACTGCCAGACAAATCACGTAAATTTTATAGAGTGTAATAAAAGAAGACTTATTATTAGTCTTATTTTCAAATATGGCAGATATTCTGTGGAAAGGAACCTTTTATATAAAAAACATGAACAGAAAGGACTCTGTATTTAGGATTATCTCTAGTAAATGAAATATCTCCAAGTGCTCAATCCTTCCTGTCTTATTATCCACTAAAATAGAATTCACTCAGCATGGGTCAGATTTACTAATTTTGGATTTTTCAGTAAGAAAACTTTAAAATAAGACCGACAAAGTCTAAATATCTATCTCTCTGCCACATTTTTCCTCAAGTTCTTGAATATGCAAGAAGCTTTGCTGAAGTACATAGCTTGCTTTCCTATCAATGTGTAACTCTCTAGTCTATAGTTAGGGATTAGAGAATGAAAATGTAGCTTTTATTTTTATGTTCAAGGGCTGATAAAAATAGGAATAAAAAAGACACTTTAAGTATGTGGTTAATGAAAGAAACTTTTCCTATCTTGAAAGAAGTGCTTATTTCTCATTTCAAAAAATCGGCGGTTTATATGCATTACAGCAATCCTCACTATTAACCTAAGAATAATTATAAGACATCAACAAGAAAAGAAAATGCTGGCAGATTGGTGAGCAGGAAATTAACAATGATGTAATGAAAAAGGCATTTCGTTGACTCAAAGCCATAAATTCTCCTTGTCTACATTTCTTTTACAAGAATTAAAAAAAAAAAATCAAGTGGCTGAATGTCAGTTTCTCAGGCAAGGGAAAAACACGGCTTCAAAGAGAAACATCTGATACCTGTGTCATGTAAGTTACTTCTGGAAGGTTGACATCACTGATTGATCTTGGCTTCAGAAGCACCTCCTTTCTTCCCGGAAAACCTTGCCTTCAGATTTTGTTAGCAATGAAGACTTGACTTTGTGCTTCTCATGGCACAATCTGAGTAATTCAAAGAAGAGATTTTATCCCATTGTGCTAGTAAAGACACTGATTTAGAAGTCTGTTTTCAAAGAATTGTTTTAACTATATTATGGTCCAAGATTGAAAACTTTCAAAGATGAGATGAAATTTTATCCCTTTGACAATAGAGGATTCGTTGCCCACACGATGGAAATTTGTATGTGGTAGATGAATCCTTAAAATTTCTTAGCAGTTATAAAGCAAATGCAATCTCTTCTTCTTCTTCTTCTTCTTCTTCTTCTTCTTCTTCTTCTTCTTCTTCTTCTTCTTCTTCTTCTTCTTCTTCTTCTTCTTCTTCTTCTTCTCTTCTTTTCTTCTTCTCTTCTTTTCCTTCTTCTTTTCTTCTTCTTTTCTTCTTCTTTTTCTTCTGCTCCTCCTCCTCTTCTCCTCTTCCTCTTCTCCTCCTCCTCTCCTCCTCCTCCTCTTCTCCTCTTCCTCTTCTCCTCCTCCTCTCCTCCTCCTCCTCTTCTCCTCCTCCTCTTCTCCTCTTCTCCTCCTCCTCTTCTCCTCCTCCTCTTCTCCTCCTCCTCTTCTCCTCCTCCTCTTCTCCTCCTCCTCTTCTCCTCTTCCTCTTCTCCTCCTCCTCCTCTTCTCCTCTTCTCCTCCTCCTCTTCCTCCTCTTCTCCTCTTCTCCTCCTCTCCTCCTCCTCTCCTCCTCCTCTTCTCCTCCTCCTCTTCTTCTCCTCCTCCTCCTTTTCTTCTTTTTCTTCTCCTTCTCTTTTCCTCCTCCTCCTCCTCCTCTTCTTCTTCTTCTTCTTCTTCTTCTTCTTCTTCTTCTTCTTCTTCTTCTTCTTCTTCTTCTTCTTCTTCAATATCAGCATCTTCCTTTTACCTCATCCTTTTTTCTTCCTCTTCTTCCTTCTCCTAAAGACTCTTAAATTCTTTAAGTATTCTTTTCATAAATCATGATTTTTCTCATAATTCATTCTACTATTAGTTGTTTCTTTTGAAGATATTTCTGTAGTTTTTGCCATGCCTAGCAAGAATAAAAATTTAATAAATATGTTTCAACAATAGCCATAAGTATTTTTTTCTAAAAATAATCTAACAGAATTTCTATGGTATGAAGCCCCTTTATAAAGTCACTATAGGTATTCCTTATTCTAGTGTCTAAAAGCACACCCTGCCAAAATGCATAAGATAATTGATAGAAAGTAGAAAATGTTATTCATAGTTATCTATGTTGAGGAATGATTTTTGGAGTGTGGAGATTTAACTGACTGATACCATGTTATAAGAGGTAGCAATGTGACATAGGACAAAGAACATTGGATCTAGAATCAATGGATAATGCACAGAATTTGCTCACCAGGAGACACATCAACTGGGTGATACAGAGCAATAAATTGTCAGTAACAAAATATTGTTGGCATAGCATTTTCAATCTCACTCATGTCTGACATTTTAAATTGTTAAATTTTAAATTATTAAATAAAGCTTAAAATAATAAAATATAAATTGTTTTTCTAATATTAAAGGGTTAATTAAGACACCTTAGACAGTACTCTTTAGGAATGTTGTAGTGTGGGAAAGATGAGAATATATGTGTAAATTGTAGTTTTGAATCCTGAAAACTGAGGAGGTGGCTAAGAGAGTATGCCTGTTTATTTCAGTGCCTGGCCAGGGTAGAAGACAATGTTTTAATTTTTTTGTGCCTCCTTATATGAGCCCAAATAAACTGAAGAAGAGCTCAAAGAGTCTGGAGACATTTAGTATTTCTTCATATATGCATTTGAGGTAAATCATATTTTTCAGAAGTAAAACAATCTCTTTTACTATGATAAATGTCATGTAAGAAAAATTGATGACTCTTTATGAAGTTGTATAGTAAACCCAGAAGACAATTAGAATATATCTTTTCTTAAATTACAAAATGCTAAAAAAAAAAAAAAAACCAAAATGCTTAGCTCCAAATTTCTGAGCAATAATAGGAGTTATAACTTTATCAAGTGGTATTAAAGTAGTAATGATAAGTGATAAGACTCATAAAAGCAAGAAAATCATTAAATCTTAGTTAGGTTGAATAAATTTCTCAGCATTAATTTTTTGTGGGTTTTTTGATTATACAGAATGATGTTCAGATATTTTTTCAGACTTGAAGTTATGAGGTCAATCCCTGCATTATTCAGGGGATCAGTGGAATTGGACCCAGGTTTCCTTCATACAAAACGAGCATCCAAATATTTGAACTATCTTTCTGAACTTGATAGTATTTCTTAAGAAGATAAAATCACAATTTAGCAGATTGAATAGGCATTTAACAGGGTAGGAATATACATTCTTATCTCATCCAAATCATGGTTGTAGTTCTAACTTCCAATGAATATGAGTATGATTTCAGTGAAGATTCAGCTTGTAGCTTCTGTCTTTCAGTGAAAACTCAGCTTGCAGCTTCTCTATTTGTTAGAAAAGATTATTAAAATACAATACCACAATTTACCAGTTAGATAATACAACAAAAAGTTATTAATTCAATGACTGGCATAGAAATGTTAAATAAAACAGAAAAGTTTGTTGTCATCATTATTATAAATTTTTTCCAGGGGGAAAAGCAATAACATTGTGGGCATAAAAATGCAAAAATTACACTGTGATAAAAGAGGTACAGTCTTTTAATAAGCTTCCATTTTCTGCTGCTTTATGTGACTCTTGAAAATGAGATAAAACTAAGATCAGGCACTAGGCAAGGATATCTACTATCTCCATTCTTATTCAACATAATAATAAAAGTCCTAGCAATAGCAATCAGACAAGAGAAGGAAATCAAATGAATTCAAATTGAAAAATAAGAAGCCTAATTATCTCTATTTGCAGAACACATGACTATATATGTCAAATACCTGAAAGAGTCCACACAAAAGCTCCTTGAAACAATAAACCAATACAGCAAAGTGGCTGGTTACAAAGTCAATACACAAAAGACAGTTACTTTCCTTTATATAAATTCAGAGGAGATAGACACAAAAAGTCTACCTCATTTAAAATATTGTCAAAAACTATTAAGTATCTGGGAATCAATCTAACAATACAGGTAAGAGACCTATACCATGAAAACTTCAAAACACTTAGAAAAATTAAAGAAGACCTATGAAAATGGGAAAACATAATATGCTCATGGTTAGAAGAATCAATATCACTAAAGTGACCATCTTATCTAAACTACTAGATAGATTCAATGCAATCCCTACTCAAATACAGACAACGTTCTTCAAGGACTTAGAACAATCAATCATAAAATTTATGTGAAACCAGACAAAGGATAGCCAAATCCATATTCAAAAACAAGAAACTGGGAGGCATCTTATTACCTAGTTTTAAGATCTAATACAAGCTATAGTGGTCAAAATATCATGGTATTGGGGCCGGGAAGGTGGCGCTAAAGGTAAGGTGTCTGCCTTGCAAGCGCTAGCGTAGAACGGACCGCGGTTCGATCCCCCGGTGTCCCATATGGCTCCCCCAAGCCAGGGGCGATTTCTGAGTGCATAGCCAGGAGTAATCCCTGAGCGTCAAATGGGTGTGGCCCAAAAACCAAAAAAAAAAAATATATCATGGTATTGGAACAAAACAGACTTTCAGACCAATCGGTCAGAATAGTATATCCAGTGACAAACCAACAAGTGTATGGGCAACTAAGCTTTGACAAAGGAGCCAAGAACTTATAATGGAAAAATACATTCTCTTAAACAAATGGTGTTGGAACAATTGGATAACCAGGTATAAGAAATTAAATATTGATCCATTATCTCACATCTTACACAGAAGTCAATTCAAGTGTATTAAAGACCTTGAGATTAGACCTTAATTCATAAAGTTCATTGAGGAAAATATAGGCTGAACACTCCAAAACTTATATCACAAAGAAGTCTTCCATGATAGTATGCCAATAGAAAAAGCTATAAATTTAAATCTGAATAAATGGGACTACATCAAACTAAAAAGTTTCTGTATGCCAAAAAAAAAAAACATGGGCTAAAATTAGAAAACAGCTAACTGAATAATAACTGGAAGATAATTTTTTGCACCCCAAACCAGGAGTGATTTTTGAGTGCATAGCTAGGAGTAACCTCTGTTACTCACCGGTGTGGCCCAAAAATAAAAATAAATAAATAAATAAAATAACTGCATGAAAATTGCAATTGTCTAAATAAGAGATATCTAGAAAATCCTTGGCCCCAGAGTATAGTGAGGAGAATGAAAGAAACTGAGTGGCAAAGGAGAAACACAAATATGAAAGGATGAGGGCCCGGGGCCAAGCAGTCTCAGGTTCATTGGTAGTGTTAAAAAAAGCGGAACTAAATATCCAAGCCAAAGTCAATAACAACGGAATCAAGCAAACCAGACTTTAGCCATCAAAATGGATCTGTTATACTGGCAGGCTGGGGGATGGGGGTGATGGTTGAAAGGGAAGCACTTGGGGACCATTGGTGAAAGGAGGTGGATACTGGTGGTAGAATTGGCCCTGATTCATTGTATGTCTGAAATCCAAGTATTAAATTGTAAATTGTAAATCACACTAATTTCAATAAAATTTATACAAAAAAAAAAGTGAAGGTCGGGGCCGGAGTGATAGTGCAGTGGTAGGGCATTTGGTGAATTACTAGTTTGACAATCATGAGGCAAACAAAGAGCTGATGAACTACCTGTGTACTATATTTTAGTTTTTCCCATTTTTAAGACTATCAAAAAAAAAACTAAAACAACTTTCAATATGATTATGAGTCTGTTCCTCAATAAATAAGATCATTTTAATTATGAGTTGACAAAAAATAAGAACAATATTACTGTTGACATCACAGTAATAAAAGGTAAGAACTTTACATAGGAGAAGTAAAATGTGGAAATATTGTATTTTATTGTTGAATAAGAGAATAATATATAGAAGTTGAATGTGGGCTTTTCATCCTTACTAGAATTTTTCTGTCATTTGGAAATTTATGTTTTTATTTTTATATTATTGTGAACTTAAACAAGTTCAAGCTTCAAAAATGACATCTGTGTTTGTATATGATAGCAGATATTATTTGAATGTATTAATATAAAGTATTTTGCACCTAGAAGAGACCACATTACCAATGAATCAAACAGATGGAAAATATAATAAATAATCTGATTCTCAATGACATTCATATGCTGTACTCATTCAGCAACAGCAGACTAACTAGACAAATGTACTTTTATATAGCTATAGCACAAGAAAGCATCTTTGAAGCTGCTATTGTCAAAGTGTATTTTTTTAATAGATTGGAGTTTCTACTCAACGGATATGCACTTTATGAGGCAAAAGTTTTAAGCCATTTTAGGAAAAAATTGCCCAATATACAAGTTTGCTCAAATACAAATAATAGTAGAAAGTGTTTTTGAAATGGAAACATTTTAGTGAAAGCGCTTCAATCTAAGGAATTTATTGAAATCTAAATTTTTCTTTCAGAGTGACTTGTTCTAATACACAAAAGATCTAAGAACAGCTTTCTGAGTGCTTTGTATATTCTGGTTATCAGCCCTTTATCTGATGTGTTGAGTGTGAAAATGTTTCCCATTCAGTTAGCTGTCTTCTTGTTTTAAGTTGGGTTTCCTTCACCATGCAGAAGCTTCTTAGTTTGAGTAATCCCATTTGTTTATGTTTGATGCTAAAATCCTTGCCATTGGTGTTCCATCCTCGAAGAATTCTTTACTATATAGGTCTTCGAGTGTTCTGCCTATTTTTTCCTCAATAAACTTTATAGATTCTGATCTAATTTCAAGGTCTTTAATCCATTTTGAGTTGACTTTTGTATAAGGAGTGAGGTATGGGTCAATTTTCAGTTTCTTACAGATGGTTTTCCAGCTGTACCAACACCATTTATTAAAGAGACTTTCTTTGTTCCATTTCAAGTTTTTGGCTCTATTGTCAAATATTAGTTGACTGTATATCTAGGGATTTATGTCTGGAAATTCTGTTCTAACCCACTGGTCTGAGGCTCTGTTTTTGTTCCAGTACCATGCTGTCTTGATCACTATGGCTTTATAGTATAGCTTCAGGTTAGGTAAAGAGATGCCACCCAGCTTCTTGTTTTTTAGTATCTGTTTGGCTATCCTGGGTCTTTTGTGGTTCCAGATAAATTTTATGATTGATTGTTCTAAGTCTTGAAAGAATGATGCCTGGATTTGGATGGGGATTGCATTGAATCTATATAGAAGTTTGGGTAAGATAGTCATTTTGATTATGTTGAATCTACCTACCCATGAGCATGGGATGTCTTTCCATTTCCTTAGATCCTCTTCAATTTTCTTCTGAACTGTTTTGAAACTTCCCTGGCATAGGTCCTTCACTTCCCTTGTAAGGTTGATTCATAGGTACTTCATATTTTTTGATTCTATTTTAAATGGAATTATATTTTTAATCTCTCTCTCCTCAGCTTCATTATTTGTATAGATAAACACTATGTCTTTTGTGTATTGACCTTGTATCGTGTATTGACCTTGTATCCAGCCACTTTTCAGTAATGGTTAATTGTTACTAGGAGTTTTACTGTGGACTCTTTAGGGTTTTTGATGTATATCATCATATTGTTTGCAAAAAGAGATAGTTTGAGTTCCTCTTTCCCAATTTGGATTCCTTTGATTCCCTT
The DNA here is from genome assembly GCF_024139225.1 of Suncus etruscus. Classification (NCBI taxonomy): domain Eukaryota; kingdom Metazoa; phylum Chordata; class Mammalia; order Eulipotyphla; family Soricidae; genus Suncus; species Suncus etruscus. Next base: position 52,791,372 of record NC_064858.1, on the reverse strand, counting down.
CTCTTGTCGGATTGCTATTGCAAGGACTTCTAAGGTTATATTGAATAGAAGTGGAGAGAGTGGACAGCCTTGCCTAGTTCCTGATCTTAGTGGAAATGCTTCTAGTTTTTCACCATTAAGGATAATGTTGGCTGTGGGCTTTTTATAGATAGCTGTAACTTGAAGAAGGTTCCTTCTAACCCTATTTTGCTGAGTGTCTTCAACATGAAAGGGTGTTGGATTTTGTCAAATGCCTTCCCTGCATCAATTGATATGATCATGTGGTTTTTGTCTTTCTTGTTGTTGATGTGATGTATGATGTTGATTGATTTGTGTATGTTGAACCCACTTGGTCATGGTGTATGATCTTTTTGATGAAGTGCTGGATTCGGTTTGCTAAAATTTTGTTGAGTATCTTTGCATCTATGTTTATTAGTGAGACTGGTTTGTAGTTTTCTTTCTTGATGATGTCTTTGCCATCTTTGGGAATGAGTGTAATATTAACCTCATAAAAGGAGTTGGGGAGGATTCCTGTTTTTTTTTTTGTTTGTTTGTTTGTTTTGTTTTTTGATGGTTTGAAAGAGCCTGTGGAAAAGTGGTAGTAAGTCTTTTCGAAATATTTGATAGAATTCACCTTTAAATCTATCTGGGCCTGGGCTTTTGTTCTTAGGAAGTTTCTTAATTACATCTTCAATTTCCTCTGAAGTGATTGATCTGTTTAGGCTTTATAGATCTACCTTTTCTAGTCTCGGAAGATGGCAGTTTTTCAGGAATCTGTCAATTTCTACTAGGTTCTCTAGCCTAACTGAGTATAGTTGTTTATAATATGATCTCATGATATGTTGTATTACTTGGGGTTCTGTTGTAATTTCTCCCCTTTCATTTGTGATCCTACTGATTTGGGTGTTTTCCCTCTTTTTTTGGTGAGTTTTGCCAGTGGTTTGTCTATCTTGTTTATTTTTTTTGAAAAACCAACTCCTGGTCTCATTGATTTTTTGTATTGTTTTCTGAGTTTTTTGTTTTTTTTTTTTTAATATAATTTTTATTTTGATCATAGTGGCTTACATATTGTTGACAATAATATTTTAGGTACATATTTACATAAAATCAGGGGGGATTCCCATCCCCAAATTGTCCTCCCTACTCCCCCGTTTCTGTCTTACCTCCCATTTCCTCTTCCCTCACCCCCAGGGCGGCTAGAATATGTGGTCCCCTCTGTCTCTAACCAACTACTTAGTAGTCTTGCATCAGTTTGGTCTTGATGCCTCCCTTATTTCCCCCTCTAAGTAGGGGCAGGGGTAGCTAGTTCAAGTTGCGTGGTTTTGCCTGAAAAAGAGAAAATAAATAAACCGGGGTAAGAGTTTAATACCCCGAAAATGGGCAGAATCCTTCTAGAGGTTCTCATCATCGATTTGGGAAATGAAGGAGAAAAAGAAGTTGAAACACTCCACCAGTACCAAAAGAAGTGTCAAATATCCAGTGAGGACTCCAGCTATAACGATAAGCACCACAAAAAAACAGATAAAAAATAAACCAAAACAAACTAAAAACAAACACAAACAAACAAAAAACACGCCGTGGTCTTGAAATAAGAAACATGGCGTAGCACATAACGAAAGAAAAGAAAGGAAGAGAAAGAAAAGAAAGAAAAAAAAAAAAGAATAATTGGGGCCAACAATTTCAATAATCACATCCAAACTGAGGAATCGACCAAAATAGCTAGGTAAATAAAAATAATAATAACAATAATAAATGAAGGTAAGATATATATATATATATATATACATAACCAAGGTTTTGTGTTTTTTGTATTTTTTTTTCCCTCCTGCCCTGGCACAGTAAATATTGGGGTCATTCGAAAAGGAATTCACTTGCCCTATAAGATATGGGGTTTCTCCGTCCTTGGAGTATACTGTCATGGAATCAGCTCTAGTCTTTGCTCAGGATCATTACTCTCCAGGTTGTGGTTTTTTTTTTTTTTTTTTTTTTTGGTGTGTGGAAAGCTTCTGCTCTGTCCAGTGTGATACCGTCAGAGCTCTGTGTTTAGCAGTCCCAGTATCTGTACATATCCTGAGGTGGGACTTATGGTGAAGTCAGTCTTTGTGAATCTGGAGGTTCTGTTACCTCAGTGCCATTTTAATCCATCTTCTGTGGTTGGTGATCTTGGTCTTTGCGCTGAACCTAGGAAGGCATCTAGGATAGCGTCTTTCTTTGTTCTTCCAGAAGCCCCTTTCCGTTACAATTGTCTCTGCCGGACCTTTGGGACTGGGGATCATGCTTATTGTGCAGGTCTTAGTTCAAACCCTAGACTAGGGCTTTTTTATTGGTCCCAATATGTATACAGTCTGGTCGTGGTTCTAGTATCCAGTCATCTGTAAATCACGATCTTGGTTTTTGGACCTACCAAAGGGTGCCACGTCTTCTGGTTTTGTCTTGTCGTTAGCTGGTGAGGTAGGCTAAACTGCTCTAAGGTCAAGTTGTTCACATTTTCCTCATTGTCGAGATATCATGTTAGAGCTGGCCCTTGTTGTTGACCCTGCAGTAATAAGGCTGTCCCAGATGGAGATTGTTTCTTACAGCTGTTGTGAGGAGCTGTGCCGTTTCTATGTCTGGGATCCAGGGTTCAAGGCTGGTTGAATGGTATCTAATCACCTGAGGTCTAAGTTGATTCCACATGACATATTTTCAAGGTAGGAGATAACCCTGTATTGTAAACAACTATGAGTTCCTATCTCTAGTAGATAAGAGCTCTTTTTTTTTTTTTTTTTTTTTTTTTTTTTTACTATGTAAGATTTCCCCTTTATTTAGTGTGCCTTTGCAGGGGGAAGTGGTGCTCCATTATATGTCGGAGTATTTGGGGTGGACAGAGTGAGTAACAGAGATAGGTCACATACCCAAAGACGATTAAAAAAAAAAAAAAGGAAATAAAAGTGTATGTGCCCACAAATGTATATGTAAGGCAAACATTTAAATAAATAAGTTAATTAAAAAAATATAAAAAAATTAAAATGAGTTAGCGAAGTTTTTAAAGGACCAATGTGGTGCAAAAGACTACTTTGCATTTGGGAGAGAACAGGTAAAGAGTTGGTGTATTACAGGTCTTATGCCTATGTTGGAAGTACAGTTTTCCCATTGTCTTTTGGATTTTTCTTGTGGTGTGTGGGTTCCCAGGCATCTTCCAATCACACCCCCTGCCCCCCTTCAGATTGGTAAAAATTTGCAGCTGGGAGGTCTTGGAAGAGTTCTTGCATTGGGGATACTATTGGACCTAAGTCCGGTTTCAAGAAACAGTCCATGTTAGGGGGAGTTGGTAGGGAGGGTCTCGCAGCATGTGTCCACAGGGGAGTTGGCTGTCTTTTCTTGCAGGAGACGATGTGTGGGTTCGGTTGGGTGTCCCCTCGCCTGGGTGCTGGGTACTGGTTCATTGGGTAGGAGGTCGATCTTGATGCCTAAAAGATTAAGGACTGAGGGTGGAGAGTTTTAATATGGTGGGAGATCTGGATGGGATTGAGGGGTGAAGGGATAGTTGGATTTCCGGGGGGGAGAAAGGGGAAGATATATGGGAGGGGTATGAAGGAAGAGAAAAGACAAAATACCGTAGAAAGGGAGAAGAGAAAGGGAAAAAAGTAAAGAGAAGAGTAGAAGAGAAAAAGAAAAGAGAAAAAAAAATAGAAGAAAGGAGAGAATAGCAAGGGAATGCTGGTTTGGTTGAATGTGTTCGATGACTAGAGCCTGTAGTTTAGGTCTGTACATCGCAGGTACTGCTTTGGTGGTCTGACTGGTCACGTGCTTCGATTCCTAAAAGAAGGTTTAACCTAGAGATAAAGTGAATGTTAAAGAGTTTTCTCGTGGCCGTCTCATAGTGCAAGCAAGGTATGGTATCTCGTGTGGTATCCCGAGTTGCCATCTTAGTTTGTCCGCCCTTTGTATCTAAGGGCGCCTGTGGAAAGAAAAGCTGAGAGGTTATTTTTAAAATATAGTAAGGTAAAGGGATTAAAACGTAGTGTTATGGTATGTTGCCATTGCATTACGTGATTTCCCGCGGTGTTCTATACTTGTGTTCCTGTTTACGATCTCTAAGGGATTATTGTGGGCCTTTGTTGTAGGAGTCTGGTTACATACCTGTTCTCTCCATGTTGCTGTTTCTGTTGTTGCTGTTTTCTTTGTGGTATAATGTGCAGTCAAGAGTTTGCATTGTTCCTTTTTCATGTATTTTGGACACTGCTCCCACGTATATGTTGACTATTACAGTGATCGGAGTTTCTACCCTGTTAAACCCTGTTATATGATTGTTAGGTATTAGTTGTGTATAAAATATATGTTCTAGGTGTTTCAGAATAGTGCTACCATTCTGTGTTTATCTTTTGTCTTCTGGCTTACTTCGTTTAACATAACATGATCTAGGTCCATCCACGTTGCTGCAAAGTCTGTGATTGTATCATTTCTAACTGCCATGTAATATTCCATTGTGTATATGTACCACATCTTAATGATCCATTCATCCGTTGTTGGACACCTAGGTTGGTTCCAAGATTTGGCTATTATACTGAGTGCTGCGATAAATAGTGGGGTGCATACGTATTTTGGAATGAATGTCCTTCCATCTTGTGGGTATATGCCTAGGAGGGCAATTGCTGGGTCAAATGGCAGCTCAATTCTGAGTTCTTTGAGCACTCTCCAGACTTTCCTCCATAGGTGTTGGACTAGGGGACATTCCCACCAGCAGTGGATGAGAGTTCCTTTCATACCGCATCCCCGCCAACAAAGGTTGTTTCCATTATTTTTGATGTGGGCCATCCTCACTGGTGTAAGGTGGTATCTCATTGTTGTCTTGATTTGGATCTCCCTGATGATGAGTGAAGGTGAGCATGTTTTCATGTGTTTGTTGGCCATCCTTCTGTCTTCCTCAGAGAAGTGTCTATTCATTTCATCTCCCCATTTTTTTATAGCTTTGTTTGCTTTTGGGGGGCTCAGCTTTCTGAGTGCTTTGTATGTTCTAGATATCAGCCCTTTATCTGATATGTCGAGTGAAAAGATTTTTTCCCATTCTGTTAGCTGTCTTCTTGCGTTAAGCAGGGTTTCTTTTGCCATGCAGAAGCTTTTTAGTTTGATGTAGTCCCATTTGTTTATATTTGATGCTAACGTTCTTGCCATTAGTGCTCCATTCTCAAAGACCTTTTTGATATATAGGTCTTTGAGTGTTCTGCCTATTTTATTCTCAATAAACTTTATGGATTCGGGTCTGATTTCAAGGTCTTTGATCCACTTTGAGTTGATTTTTGTATAAGGAGTAAGGTATGGGTTGATTTTCACTTTCGTACATGTGGTTTTCCAGTTGTACCAACACCATTTGTTGAATAGGCTTTCTTTGTTCCATTTCAGATTCTTGCCTCTTTTATCAAATATTAGTTGGCTATATACCTGGGGGTTTATGTCTGGGAATTCTGTTCTGACCCACTGGTCTGATGTCCTGTCTCTGTTCCAGTACCATGCTGTTTTGATTACTATGTCTTTATAGTATAGTTTCAAGTTAGGTAAGGAGATGCCTCCCAACTTCTTGTTTTTCAGTATTTGTTTGGCTATCCTGGGTCTTTTGTGGTTCCAGATGAATTTTGTGAATGCTTGTTCTAATTCTTTAAAGAATTGTGTCTGGATTTGGATAGGGATTGCATTAAATCTATATAGGAGTTTGGGTAGGATAGTCATTTTGATTATGTTAATTCTACCTATCCATGAGCATGGGATGTTCTTCCATTTCTTTAGATCATCTTCAATTTCTTTCTGGAGTGTTTTGAAGTTTCCCTGGTATAGGTCTTTCACTTCTCTTGTAAGGTTGATTCCTAGATACTTGATATTTTTTGATACTATCTTAAATGGAATTGTATTTTTAATCTCTCTCTCCTCAACTTCATTGTTTGTATATAGAAACGCTACTGTCTTTTGTGTATTGACTTTGTAACCAGCCACTTTGCTGTATTGGTTAATTGTTTCTAGGAGTTTTACTGTGGACTCTTTAGGTTTTTCGATGTATATCATCATATCGTCGGCAAAGAGAGATAGCTTGTGTTCCTCTTTCCCAATTTGAATTCCTTTGATTTCCTTCTCTTGTCGGATTGCTATTGCTAGGACTTCTAAGGTTATATTGAATAAGAGTGGAGAGAGTGGACAGCCTTGCCTAGTTCCTGATCTTAGTGGGAATGCTTCTAGTTTCTCACCATTGAGTATAATGTTGGCTGTAGGCTTTTCATAGATAGCTGTAACTATCTTGAGGAAGGTTCCTTCTAACCCTATTTTGCTGAGTGTCTTTAACATGAAAGGATGTTGGATTTTGTCAAATGCCTTCTCTGCATCGATTGATATGATCATGTGGTTTTTGTCTTTCATGTTGTTGATGTGGTGTATAATGTTGATTGATTTGCGTATGTTGAACCAACCTTGCATTCCTGGGATGAATCCCACTTGATCGTGATGTATGATCTTTTTGATGAAGTGCTGGATTCGGTTTGCTAATATTTTATTGAGTATCTTTGCATCTATGTTCATTAGTGAGATTGGTCTGTAGTTTTCTTTTTTGGTAGTGTCTTTGCCTTCTTTGGGAATGAGTGTGATATTAGCCTCATAAAAGGAGTTGGGGAGGATTCCTGTTTTTTCTATGGTTTGGAAGAGCCTATGGAAAAGTGGTAGTAACTCTTCTTGAAATGTTTGATAGAATTCACCTGTAAATCCATCTGGGCCTGGGCTTTTGTTCTTAGGGAGTTTTTTAATTACATCTTCAATTTCCTCTGAGGTGATTGGTCTGTTTAGGATTTCTAGATCTTCCTTTTCCAGTCTTGGCAGAGGGTGTTTTTCCAAGAATCTATCGATTTCTACTGGGTTCTCTAGCCTAGTTGAGTATAGTTGTTCATAATATGATCTCATGATATGTTGTATTTCTTGGGGTTCTGTTGTAATCTCTCCCCTTTCATTTGTGATCCTATTGATTTGGGTGTTTTCTCTCTTTTTTTTTGGTGAGTTTTGCCAGTGGTTTGTCTATCTTGTTTATTTTTTCGAAAAACCAACTCCTGGTCTCATTGATTTTTTGTATTGTTTTCTTGGTTTCTATGTTGTTTATTTCTGCTCTGGTTTTTATTATTTCTTGCCTTCTGGATGTGGTTGGACTTCTCTGTTGCTGATGTTCCAATTCTTTGAGGTGATCTTTTAAACTGTTGGTTTTGTTATTTTCCTGATTCTTGACATAGGCCTGAATTGCTATGAGTTTCCCCCTAATTACTGCTTTTGCTGTGTCCCATAAATTTTGACATGTTGTCTCTTCATTGTCATTTGTCTCAAGGAATCTTTTTATTTCTTCCTTGAGTTGTTCTTTGATCCAGCTGTTGTTGAGCAGCATGTTGTTTAATCTCCAGGTATTAGTTTTTCTCCATTGCTTCTTCTTGACCTCAATTTTGAGCTCTGTGGCATAGTGATCTGAGAGGGTACTTCTAATGATCCTTACCTTTGTGGTCTTATATAGGTTGGCTTTGTATCCTAATATATGGTCTATTCTGGAGAAGGTTCCATGTGGGCTTGAGAAGAATGTGTATTCTGCTTTCTGGGGGTGGAGGGCTCTATATAAGTTTATTAGCCCTAAATCTTCTAATTTTTCATTCAGAGCTCTTATTTCTTTGCTATTTTTCTGTTTGGTGGATCTGTCCAGTGGTGATAGTGGAGTATTGAGGTCCCCTGCTATTATCACATTTCCCTTCATGTGTTTCTCCAGGTTTGCCAGTAGTTGCCTCACATATTTTGCTGGCTCTACATTAGGTGCATAGATATTGACCAGGGTTAGTGTTTCTTGATCTAATGTTCCCCTGATCAGTAAGTAGTGACCCTCTTTGTCTCTGATCACTTTCTTGAGGTTGAATGCAATTTGGTCTGATATAAGAATTGCTGTCCCTGCTCTTTTTTGTTTTCCATTGGCCTGAATAATCACTTTCCATCCTTTTATTCTAAGCCTGTGCTTATCCTGCATCTGTAGGTGTGTTTCTTGCAGACAGCAGAAGTCCGGTTTATTTTTCCTAATCCAGTTCTCTACTATGTGTCTTTTAATTGGAGAGTTTAGTCCGTTAACATTTAGGGAGATTATTGAGAGAGAGGATTGTTGTGTAGTTGTGTTGTGTAGGGTGGTTTTTGTTACAATCGGGGGTTTGGATTGTGTAATTCGTCTTTGAGTAAGTCGTTTAGGATCGGTTTTGTTTGCACAAATAGTTCAAATTCGTTCTTGTTTGAGAATGTTTTTAGTCTATCCTCCCATATGAATGTAAGTTTTGCTGGGTATTGGACCCTAGGTTGGAAATTTCTTTCATTCAGTCGTTTAAATATGTCATTCCATTGTCTTCTTGCTTGAATTATTTCAAATGGGAGATCTGGTTTGATTCTTATGTCCCTACCTTGGTACTTGAGGTTTCTTTTCTTCCTTATTGCTTTAAGGAGTTCTTCTTTCTCTTTGTTTTTTGCCAATTGGATTACCATGTGTCTTGGTGTTTGTTTATTGGGGTCTATCTTATTGGGAACTCTTTTTATTTCCTGTATTGGCATTGCAGTATCCTTCCAGAGGGTGGGGAAGTTCTCCGCTATTATCTCTCTGACTACTTGTTCTTCCCCTTTCCCTACTTCCTCCCCTTCTGGTATACCCACAATTCTTAGGTTGTTTCTTTTGTCCTTTTTCATTAGATACTGGACCTTTCCTTCCAGTGCTTTGCCTTTTATTTCTTTGTTGGTTTCTTGATCATTTTTTGTTTGCAGTTTTCCTTCGAGTTCTTCAATGTGTTTCTCCAATTCTGTGTTTCTGCTTGTAAGGCTTGTTACTTTGTCTGTTAATTCCTTCACTTCTTTTTGTATGGAATCTCTCATGTTCTTTAACATTTCTTCTTTAATTTGGCTGATTTGTTCATCCATAGATTTCTTATACTCGATAGCTAGGGTTTCTCTAATTCCTTTTATTAATTCTTGCATTTCCTTCCTCATGGCTGCTTTTAGGTCTTCATCGCGTGTATCTGTGTATTTTGGTGGACTTGGAAGCTTGCAAGAGTTTGTCACCATATCTCCAGATATTAGTGATTTCCTTGATTTACGCATATTTCTTTGTATTTAATGGTGTGTTTTAGAGTGCTGTGCTTCTAATTTTCACCTGTTTTGATCCCCTGTGGTGTGGGAGTTGGTTCCCTCCCTGAGGGTGGTTCTAGAGGGACTTTTGGGTGAACTCGCTGAGGTTTTGATCCTCCTGTACTCTTTATGTGGCCTGGTTAGTTGTTTTCCTCTTTTGTTGGCAGCTAGTACTGGCCCTTTCCTGACCACAGTGGTGGGGGGCACTGTTTCTCCTCTCCTTTTTCTCCTCTCCTCTACTAGTTGGAAGTCAGTCTTCCTCTTTATTCCTGTCAGCAGGTGTAGTTCCGCTTCTGGCCACACTGGTTGCTGGCGCTGTTGAGCCTGACTCTCTGTTCCCTCCCTTATCTGGGGGTCAATGAAGCTCTGCTCCTCCGAGTTTCCGCGGAAGAAATTCCCCCAGTCAAGCCCTCCCGGTAGCTGCTCTCAGCCCTAGGGGGGGGTCTCAGGTCCACTCTGGGGCTCGGGGCTAGGTTGCTCTAGGTTACCTAAAGGTCCAGGGGGCAGGCCCAAGCTCACCTAGTCTATTCGTCCCACCTGTCCCAGCTGGGCAGGTGACTCCGGCCCACTAGGTACTAGGGAATGTCCTCCCCAGTCTACGCTCGGGTCAGGTGGGATGAACTCTGGGGCCTGGAAGTTGAGGCAACGGGTGGTGTGGTCTCTGTGCCAACAAGCTGGCCTCTGCAGTCTATGGGGGGGGGGTCGCGCGCAGGGTGGCTGGCGGCTGCGGGTCGTCCACGTGTGAGCGCCCTAAAACAGTGCACTCACCATGGACGCCGGGGTTCCCTACTCCCCGTTGGCGCGGCTGGCCTCTGCAGTCTATGAGGGGGGGGGTCGCGTGCAGGGTGGCTGGCGGCCGCGGGTCGTCCGCGTGTGAGCGCCCTAAAACAGTGCACTCACCATGGACGCCGGGGTTCGCTATTCCCCGTTGGCGCGGCTGGCCTCTGCAGTCTATGGGGGGGGGTCGCGCGCAGGGTGGCTGGCGGCTGCGGGTAGTCCACGTGTGAGCGCCCTAAAACAGTGCACTCACCATGGACGCTGGGGTTCCCTACTCCCCGTTGGCGCGGCTGGCCTCTGCAGTCTATGAGGGGGAGGTCGCGCGCAGGGTGGCTGGCGGCTGCGGGTCGTCCACGTGTCTGTTTTCTGAGTTTTTATGTTGTTTATCTCTGCTCTGGTTTTTACTATTTCTTGCCCTCTGGTTGTGGTTGGATTTCTTTGCTGCTGTTGTTGTTCCAATTCCTTGAGATGATCCTTTCAACCATTGATTTTGTCATTTTCCTCTTTCTTGTCATAGGCCTGTATTGCTATGAGTTTCCCTTAATTACTGCTTTTGCTGTGTCCCACAAATTTTGACAAGTCGTTTCTTCATTATCATTTGTCTCAAGGAATCTTATTTCTTCCTTGAGTTGCTCTTTGATCCAGCTGTTGTTGAGCAGCATGTTGTTTAATCTCCAGGTATTAGTTTTTCTCCATTGCTTCTTCTTACAGTCAATTTTGACCTCTGTTGCATAGTGATCTGATAGGGTGCTTCTAATGATCCTTACATCTGTGGTCTTATATAGGTTAGATTTGAATCCTAAGACATGGTCTATTCTGGAGAAGGTTCCATGCGCATTTGAGAAGAATGTGTATTCTGTTTTCTGGGGATGGAGGGCCCTATATAAGTCTATTAGCCCTAGGTCTTCTAATTTTTCATTTAGGGCTCTTATTTCTTTGCTATTGTTCTGTCTGCTGGATCTATCCAGTGGTGATATCAGAGTATTGAGATCTCCTGCTATTATCACATTTCCCTTCATGTGTTTCTCCAGGTTAGTGAGCAAGTGCCTCACAAATTTTGCTGACTCTATATTAGGTGCATAAATATTTATCAGGGTTAGTACCTCTTGATCTAGTGTTCCACTGATTAGTAAGTAGTGACCCTCTTTGTCTCTGATCACTTTCTTGAGGTTGAATGGTATTTAGTCTGATATAACAATGTTTTGTTTTGTTTTGTTTTAGTTTTTGTTATTTGATTTGATTTGTTTTTGTTTCTTTTGGGTCACTCCTGGAGGCACTCGGAGGGTGCTCCTGGCTCTATGCTCGGAGATCGACCCTGTTAGCATGGGGACCATGTGGGATGCTGGGATTTGAGTCACCATCTTTCTGCAGGAAGGACAGATGCCTTGTCTCCATGCTATCTCTCCTGGCCCCAATTTACTCCTTTAATTACGTCTTTTATTTTATTTTTTTAAAGAAACGCTTTTTATCTTTAGATATGTGTGAGCATATATATTCCTAGTTTTTGTCGGGTGTCTGTTTTCTTCTCTCTCCACCCCCAAAACTACCAGCAATATAATGTAGCACCACTTCTTCCTGCAAAGACATATTAAACAAAGGGGAAATTTTATGTGTAAAAACTAGCTCTTATCTAATAGGGATAAGAACTCATACTTGTTTACAACACAGGGACATCTCCCACCCTGAATGTATGTCATGTGGAAACAACTTAGACTCCAGGGAACTAGAAAGTGACCATCCAGCCTTGACTCCTGACCCTAGATATAGAAACGACAGAGTTCTCCACAACAGCTCCAGGAGCCCAATCCCCTCGAGGGCATGCATAATGCTGCTCTGACATCAACATGTGCCAGTGCTAAATTGATAACCTGACAATGAGGAAATGAGAACAACTAGATCTAAGAGCAAGTTGTCCTTCCTCATCAGCCAACGATAAGACAAAATCAGATAACATGTCACTCTTTGATATGTGCAAAATCCAAGATTGCTATATACAGATGACTGGATGTTACAACCAGGATGGGACAGTACACATCCAGGGACCACCACCATCACCAACAGCATCAAAAAGCTCTAGCCTAGCTTTTGGTCTACCATCTGCTCAAAAAACAAGAGTTCCAATTCCAGAGGTCTGACTGAGACAACCGCAATTGAACACGTCTTCCGGAAACATAATGAAAGACTTTATCCCAGGCTCCATCCTAGGAGCAACATAATGACCAAGACCACCAACTACAGAAGATGGATTAAAATGACACTGAAGAAGCAGAACTGCTAGAACCACAAAGAAAGGCTTTATTTATGTGTAAAAATTACACATAAGCTCCACTCCTTGAGCTGCACAGTCACCAAGATCTATAGATACAGAGGTCTGATTTTACCATCCATGACAAAGCAGAAGTCTTCCATACACCACGAAAACACCGAGGGGAGAGTAAATGATCATGCAAGGAGCCTATAGTTAATCTCACGACAGTACACTTCAGGGGGGGGGAGAAACCCTGTATCTCCTAGGCCAAGGGAATTCCCTCTATAATATCCCCAATAGTTACTGTGCCTATGCAGGGGGGGAGGAAAAAAAAAGCACCAACAATCATTTTTCCACAAATTTATTTATCAATTGATCGATTTTTTGACGTCTTTATATTAGTTTAGAGATTGAAGTTGGTGTCTCCAATATTATTTTATTTTATCTTATCTTTCTCTTTCTTTTTGCACTCCAGTATAAGTTGATTTTAGAACCGAGACATATAGTAATCCATCTGGCATGTGAGAGAGAGATAGATTAATTCTTTAAAGCAAAAGAGAGAGAAAAACCCTCTAGTACAAAGGAAGGGACATAAGAATCAAACCAGACCTCCCATTTGAAACAATTCAAGCAAGAAGACAGTGGAATGACATATTTAAACTGCTGAATTAAAGAAGCTTTCAAACTAGAGTCCACTATTGGCAAAACTCTCATTTATATGGGAGGAGAACTAAATACATTCTTAGACCAAAAAGAACTCACACTAATTAAACCATCTCTAAATGAGCTACTCAAAGATATATTACACAATCCAAATCCCGATTGTAACAACAAACACTCTACTTAATACAATAGCATAGCAACCCTCTCTGTTGATAATATTAAGTGTCAATGGGCTAAATTTCCCCATTAAAAGTCACAGAGTAGAGCAGCAATTTTCAACCATTGTGCCAAGGCACACTAGTGTGCCATGAGACATTGTCTGGTGTGCCATCAGAAAAATTCCAATTTCATCTGTAACATGGGGCTTCAGAATGTTACAGACTATAAATGGCTCCAGTATCACTGTTACACTGACAGGAAGAGACATCACAGTAGATTGCCGATGTGCAGAGGAGTGCCAATGGAGCTGAACTCTGCAGAATTATCTTGAACGCAGCACGGAAGAGTGCTGAGTGATGGATCTGGAGGAGACATGAGCAAATGAGTGCTGAGTGATGGATCTGGATGGAGACATGTGCAGAAGAGTGCTGAGTGTGACAGACAGCGGCTATCTGAAGAGACAAGTGCAGTTGCAGTAAGTACTGCGTGACTGTGAGACAGGAGCAGATATTACAGTGATAAACAAGTTTTTAAAAAGGAAAGAACTGAACTCTGAACAAAATTTGGAGCCATATGAGAGCCGAAGTATGAGTGGGGATCAAAAGAAAGCAAAGATGGTTAGCTCAAGCAAATTCTCTGGCACAAGGCAATGTAGCGAAAGCTATATTTCATTTGAATTTACTTTTACTGGAGATGCAAAGAAATCAACTTCACTGTGTGGTGTGTGGTGAAAAGCTATCTAACAGTGCTATGGTCCCAAGTAACTTAAACATCATCTCCAAATAAACACCCTTTGCTTCAAAACAAAAATGTGTACTTTTTTGTTCACCTGTGTGAAAACACGGAGAAACAGGCAACTTTCATGAGGAAATACCACAAAAGTAAATGAAAGAACTCTTACAGCTAGCTATCAAGTTGCTGAACTTACAACCAAGTCAAACAAGTCGCACACTGTGGCAGAGACATTAATACTTCCCGCCTGAAAAGCTATTGTAGAGGAGATGCTAGGCCATGAAGCAGCTAAGGAAATAGCCAAAGTTTCTCTCTCAGACAACACAATTTCCAGACTTAGTAATGATATGCCTGCAGACATCAAAAGTGTGGTTTTGGAAAAGATCCGTATCAGTGAGAAATTTGCATTGCAGCTTGAGAGTCTACTGATATCAGTGGACATGCTCAATTCTTGGCCAATGCGTGTTTTGTGGATGGTGATGCAATTAGAGAAAACTTCTTTTTTTGCAAGGCATTGCCAGAAATCACAACAGAATAAAATTTTTCGGTCACATCAGAATACCTTGAACAAGGAGGACTTAAGTGGAAAAACTGCACAAGTGTCTGCACTGATGGAGCTGGAGCCATGGTTGGGCACACCAAAGGCTTTGTAAGCAGAGTGAAGGAAAGAAATCCAGATATGATTGTTACACATTGTTTTTCACTCTGTGAAGCCTTCATAGCCAAGACTTTAACAGCACATCTAGTTCCTGTGTTACATGACATTGTGTACATGGTAAATTTTGTGAAGTCAAGACCCATAAAAAGTTGCATGTTTGCAGTTTTGTTTGAGGAGAGGGAGTGAAGCATAAAACCTTTCTGTTTCATATGGAGGTCTGGTGGTTGTCAAGTGGCAAGGTCTTGATTCGAGTGTATGAGGTGCAGGAGGAAAAATTGTTTCTGACAAATGAGAGGTCAGATTACACAAAGCTGCTTGCAAATGAGTGGTATGCAAGGCTGGCATACATGCAGATATTTTCATCATCTAAATGAAATGAACATACAAATGCAAGGCAGAAATAAAAACATGCTTACAGGTACAGATAAAATAAATGGATTCTGTTCAAAGGTGCATCTCTGGCATCAACATTTGGAAAGTGACAATCTTGAAATGTTCAGACTCACCAAGCAATGTCAAGGTGTTCACACTGCCACACAGAGTGAGATAATAGTTAAGCATTTAAAAACTCTCGAGGAGAAGTTGTCATTTTATTTCTCTTCAGCCACCACTGAATGTCTTGACTGGGTTAGGCACTCTTATAGCTCAGCATCAATTGGTGGAAAGGACATGACTACTCCTACAGGAGTAGGAGGAACTAACTGAACTGAGACAAAATCGTGGTTTCTAGCTAAATTTGCTGATCCACCTTTGTACAGTTTTTGGTTGGATATTGCGAATGAGTTCCCCATTCTGGCAAACAAAGCTGTTTTGATATTGCTCTCATTATTCACTACTTATCTGTGTGAGATGAGCTTTGCAAGTCTTTTTGCTATAAAAACTAAAGAGAGACTGAGAGCTGTTGACTAAAAGATATGTGACTTTCTTCGACTCCTGCCAGAATATTAGTTTTGTGTTCAGCCAAACAGACCCAGTTTTCACCTGAGTAAGTGAACAGAAATATGAACAATTATATACTTTATTATGAAATAATATTTCAAAAATTTTATATAAATTTCATATAATTTAAATTCATAATATAATTTAATATAATAATAATTATAAAATAATTTATTTGTGTTTATTTGATTCCAATGCAAGAGAATTACTTTATATATAATCAAAAAGGTACAGAGTTAAATATTTTTAACATTTTCTAATGGTGGTGTGACTCGTGACTTTTTTTCATGAAAAAAGTGTGCCTTTGCACAAAAAAGGTTGAAAAACACTGGGGTAGAGGGTTGGATCAGAAAAGCAAAACCAGATATCTGCTGCCTGCCTGCAAGAAACACACCTAAAAGAACAGGATAGATACAGGCTTAGAATAAAAGGATGGAAATCAATTATTCAAGTCAATGGGGAAAAAAGCCAGGATAGCCATTCTTATATCAGACCAAATTGCATTCAAATTCAAGAAAGTGCTCAGAAACCAAGAGGCTCACTACTTACTGATCAGGGGAACATTAGACCAAGAAGTTCTAATTCTGATCAATATTTATGCACTACTGTAGAGCCAGCAAAATATGAAAGGCATCTGCTCACAAATCTAGAGAAACATATGGAAGGAAATATGATAGTAGTAGGAGATTTCAATACTCCACTATAACTACTAGACAGATCAACCAGGCAGAAAACTAGCAAAGACATAAGAGCCCTAAATGAATGATTAGAGGAAATAGGACTAATGGACTTATACAGGGCTCTCCACCCCAAGAAAACAGAATACACATTTTTCTCAAGTGCACATGGAACCTTCTCTAGAATAGACCATGCCTTAGGATATAAATCTAACTTGCACAAAATCACATATATAAGGATTATTAGAAGCACCCTATCAGAACATTATGCAACAGAGATCAAGATTGATTGTAAAAAGAAACTGTGGAGAAAATTCAACACCAGGAGAATAAACAACATGTTACTTAACAACAACTTGATCAAAGAGGAAATCGAGGAATAAATAAAAGGGTTCCTTGAGATGAATGATAATGAAGAGACAAATAGTCAAAATCTGTGGGACTAAGTGGATTTCATTCCAGGAATGCAAGGATGGTTCAATGTATGCAAATCAATCAACATCAAACATCACATCAACAAGAAGAAAGACAAAAACCACATGATCATATCAATCAGTACAGAAAAGACATTTGACAAAATCCAACACCCATTCATGCTGAAAACACACAGAAAAATAGGGCTTAAGGAACCTCCTCAAGATAGTTACAGTTATCTATAAAAAGCCTACAGCCCACGTTATCCTTAATGGTGAGAAACTAAAATCATTTCAACTAAGGTCAGGAACTAGGAAAAGCTGCCCATTTTCTCCATGCTTATTTAACATAGTTTTATTAGTCCTAGAAATAGCAATCAGACAAAAGAAGGGAGTCCAAGGAATCTAAATAGGGAAAGAGGAAATCAAACTATCTCTTTTTGCAGATGATATGCATAGAAAAGCCTAAAGAGTCCATAGTAAAACTTGTAGAAAGAATAAGCCAATACAGCAAAGTGGCTTGCTACAAAATCAATACACAGAAGTAAATAGCATTTCTCTATACAAATAATAAAGTAGAGGAGAAAGACATTAAGTAGTCGATCCCATTTAAAATAGTATCTAAAATTATCAAGTATCTAGGAATCAACCTTACAAGAGAAGTGAAAGACATATACCATTAAAACTTCAAAACGCTTCAGAAAGAAATTGAAGAGGACCTAAGGAAATGGAAGAACACCCCCTGCTCATGGGTAGAAAGAATCAACATAATCAAAAAGACTATTCTACCTATCTAAATTCAGAAGTCACTTTACAGGAATTAAAACAATCAATTATAAATTATATAATTATAATATATTATAAATCAATTACATTATATTTATTATATTATTCATTTATTTATATTATTATATTATATTTATTATATTATATTATATTATATTATATTATATTATATTATATTATATTATATTATATTATATTATATTATATTATATTATATTATATTATATTATATTATATTATATTATAAATCAATTATAAAGTTCATCTGGAACCACAAAAGACCTAGGTTAGCCAAATCCACACTGAAACTGTTTGGCATCTTTACCTAACCTGCAGCTTTATTATAAAGCCACAGTCATCAAAACAGCATGGTAGTGGAACAAGGACAGAGTATCAGACCAGTGGGTTAGAACAAAATATCCAGAGATATAACCCAAATATACGGTCAAATAATACTTGACAAAGCATCCAAAAACCTGAAATAGAACAAAGACAGTTTCTTCAACAAATGGTATTAGAACAACTGGATAGGCACCTGAAAGAAACTAAAGATTGATCCATACCTCACACCCGACAAAAAAGTTAACTCAAAATGAATTAAGGAACTTGAAACCAGTCCTATAACTATGAGTTTATTGAGAAAAAAAAGGCAGAACACTTCAAGACTTATACCTCAAAAACGTCTTGGATGATGGAATGCCAATGGCAAGGCAAGTGTAATAGAATCAAATCTTGATAAATGGGACTATATTAAACTAAAAAGTATCTGTATGGCAAAAGAAACACTGCTTAAAACTAAAATACCCCTAACAGAATGGAAAAATAATTTCACACTCAACACATTAGATAAAGGGTTAATATCTAGGATATACAAATCACTCAGAAAGGTGAGTTTTACAAAATCTAATAAAGCTATAGAAAAATGAAAAGAAGAAATGAAGACACTTTTCCAAGGAAGAGTGACATATGGCCAAGAGACACATGAAAACATGTTCACCATCACTCATCATTAGGGAAATCGAAATCAAGAAAACAATAATGTACCACACAGCAGTGAGGATGGCACACATCAAAAATAAAGGGACCAATCTCTGTTGGCGAGGATGTGGTAAGAAAGAAACTCCCGTCTACTACTGGTGGGAATGCTTCCTGGTCTAACTCCTATGCAAAACAGTACGAAGTGTGCTTAGTAAATTCAGAATTGAGCTGCCATATGACCCAGCAATCGCATTTCTGTCTATCTATCCCCAAGACGGAAGGACATTCATCCCAATGTATGTATGCAATACACTGTTTATCGCATCACTCAACACAATAGCCAAGATTTGGAACCAACCTCGATGCCCTACAACAGATGAGTGGTTCATGAAAATGTGGTACTTAATACACAATAAAATACTACATAGCAGTTAGAAACAATTCAGTCATGGATTTTGTAGCAAGATGGATGAATCTAGAAAATATTATGTTGAATGAAGTAATCTAGAAGAAGGATAAATACAGAATGATAGCACTTCTTTGAGCTATTTAGAATATATACCACATTTACATATAGTACACCATGAACAAATACAAGGGTTAGAAGGGTAGAAACTCTAAATACCGCAGATGCCAGCATATAATGAGAAGTGCTCAAATAAAGTGGAAGGGAGGGGGAGCAACACAATGCAGCCACAATCTGTTATAATTTAAAGAAACCAGAAATGATAGAAACAGCAGTTTGGAGTGAATAGGTATACAGTCAACCTCTAACGAACTACAACTAATCTAACTCCTGGCTTGGGGGACCATATGGAATGCTGGGTGATTCAATCACGGTCTGTCCTAGGTTAGCATGCACAAGACAAATGCTTCTACCCATATTTATCTTTCCTTAACTCAATAAATTCTTAAGAACTCAGATCCTGCCTATGAGGGTCAGGCCTCCAACAACAACCTAAGAATAGAATACTAATGTCTGTCTTTATGTGGGCATGAGATTGTAGACAGTGAACTCCTCTCTGATTGCAAATCCTAAAATGTAAACAATCCATGCCTAAAGTGTATATAGCCCCTCTTATATATTATCCCTCCTCCCCACTTCAGAAATCTTATCTTTTCATCCCCCAATCTTGATCTGATAGCTCTACTTATTTAACCCTTTTTACCCTCAGTTCTTAATTCAGTAGGTACCGAGACTTAACTCTTGTCCCAATAAACCACCACCCAAATCCCAAAGCAAAAGGACAACCTCTCAGTCCCACATTTAGTGCGCCAGCAAGAAACTACAACCAACAATCCTGCTGTCTTATGCTTTGTGGCCCTTCTTCTCACCCTCCACATACCGATTTAGCCCCAGAGGACCCCCAGCCCAAGGACACTACCTGATCCCTTATGGCTGCAAATAATTTCTTAAACTTAACAAGACCATGGTATGTGATGAAATGTACCCTGGATTTCACCTCCCACAAGAATATCTCAACAGACTTCTTGGGAAGCCTATATGTTCTTTATATGTTTAATGCCTTGATAATACCTCCTAGTCTGTTTATTCTCAAATGTAAAAAGTAGCCTCTTTTTTTTTTTTCAGGAAAAAGTAGCCTCTTAACCATTTTTTCATTAATTCCTTTTTTAAAATACTTTCTTTTATTTCTTCTATTATATATATTTACAATAGCCAGACTCTGGAAACAACCAAGATGCCCTTCAACAGATAAATGGCAAAAGAAACTGTGGTACATATACACAATGCAAAATTATGAAGCCATCAGGAGAGATGAAGTCATGAAATTTTCCTATACATGGTTGTACATGGAATCTATTATGCTGAGTGAAATAAGTCAGAGGGAGAGAGATAGACACAGAAAATTCTCACTCATCTATGGATTTTTAAGAGAAATGAAAGACATTCTTGCAATAATTCTCAGAAACAAACGAGAGGAGGTCTGGAAGGTCCAGCTCACAAAATGAAGCTCACCACAAAGATGATGAGTGCAGTTAAAGAAATAACTACATTAAGAACTAGAGAGAAAGGAACTCTTATCCACTGCTGGTGAGAATGCTGCCTAGTACAGCCTCTATGGAAAGTGATATGGAGATTCCTTCAAAATCTGGAAATTGAGCTCCCATTCGACCCAGATATTCCACTCCTAGGGATATACCCTAAGAACACAAGAATACAATACAAAAACTTCTTCCTTCCTTCCTCACACCTATATTTATTGCAGCACTATTCACAATAGCCAGGCCCTAGAAACAACCAAGATGCCCTTCAACAGAAGAATGGCTAAAGAAACTGTGGTACATATACACAATGGAATATTATGCAGCCGTCAGGAGAGATGAAGTCATGAAATTTTCCTATACATGAATGTACATGGAATCTATCATGCTGAGTGAAATAAGTCAGAGGGAGAGAGAGAGAGACGCAGAATATTCTCACTCATCTATGGGTTTTAAGAAAAATAAAAGTCATTTTTGTAACAATCCTCAGAGACAATGAAAAGAGGGCTGGAACACCAGCTCACTCCATGAAGCTCACCACAAAGAGTGGTGAGTACAGCTATAGAAATAACTACACAGAGAACTACCATAATCACGTGAATGAATGAGGGAACTGGAAAGCCTGTCTGAAGTACAGGTGGGGGTGGGGTGGGATGGAGAGAGATTTGGGACATTGGCGGTGGGAATGTTGCAGTGGTGAAGGGGGGTGTTCTTTACATGACTGAAACCTAATCACCATCATTTATGTAATCAAGATGTTCAAATAAAGAAGAAGAAAAAAATCACAAAACTGGCATAAATAAATCTATCTGTCCACAACTTTGGACAGATCAATTTAAGTGCTTCAAATAGTAACACAGTCCTGTTTCTGTCATAAATCTTTGAAAATTAATTCAGATAAAATTTTTCACAACGATCTGTGTACATAAAAATTACATGTTAGTTGGTGGTCTAAGAGTTCATCTATTTTCATAAGATGCCTTAACATACATTGTCTGTACATATTTTATAAAAAATGAAGCTCTCTATACTGTATTAATTTTATATCTATTCATTCTTTTGACTGTGAGAACTTTTATTATTGATCAGTGCCATACATTAACATATTTAGCATATGTAATTGTTCCATAATCTCAATCAAATTTCCAGATTATCTTGTACATAAATATTGGAAAAAATAATAAAGCTTTCATTCATTCCTAAAAAAAAGAACTATCATAACAATGTGAATGAATGAGGGAAATAGAAAGCCTGTCTAGAGTAAAGGCGGGGGTGGGGTGGGTTGGAGGGAGATTTGGGACATTGGTGATTGGAATGTTGCACTAGTAAAGGGGGGTGTTCTTTACATGATCGAAACCCAACTACAATCATATTTCTAATCAAGGTGTTTAAATAAATATATTAATAAAAATGGACAATAACGAAACTATGATCTTTGAGAATCTTAAAAAAAAACTATTATCTAGGACCATAGTGATTTGGAAAAGTGAATGAAATAGAGACGAGGGTCTTAAAAGAACTGTTATGGAAACATAAATATCATAAAAAGGGATAATCCAACAGAGACTAGGTGAGTTAGAGTATGTGTGTGTCTATATAATATGTGTAACCAGGTAATATAGATTTATAAGCATTTTCCATAACTGAGAGATTGTATGTCTACTATGTCTTAAATGTCAAGATAGTCTCTTCATAAATTGATATCTTAATAGGTTAATTTTAGTGAACATAAAACACTATAAATTTTACCTAAGGTGATTTCTAATATTTTCTTCTTAGTGCTGTTGTAGTATATATTTATAATTTATGTATCATAAAACACAAATACTAAGTTGCTCTATTCTCATGTCATAACTGCTTAAATATTATGATTTAATTTATAATTGGGGAGAAGTTAGACATTTGAAAAATTTGATGGGACTCTAGCTCAAAATTATACCATTTAAAACTAGTTTTCAATACACTATAGTAAGGCAAGTAATTACCTTGAAGTAGATCTTCAATATACTCAATAAAGTTGTTTGTTTTTGACTCTTTAAGCAATTACGAAAAGCTAGAGTATAATCGGATTACAGAGAGTGATATTTGGAACAAATGTGTCATGTATACCACTATTTCAGCACAATTCTTTTGATGAAATCTAATTAAAACTCATCTACACACTTAATTAGCTGATAGATTTCATTTTAAGTTTGGCTTCAACTTCAACTAATAATCTATTGAACTGCTAGTCAACTTCAAATTCCAGTCAAGCTTCTGTGAGAATTTGAATAATTTCCTAATTTCTATGACAACGTATTTGTGCTCCTTTCTATCTCTGGAAAAGCTTTTCATGACACTGACCCAAATCAATGCCACCTTTATCAGCAATATCTGAAGATGTTTAGACTTTTTTAGGTTGTTTGTGTGTTCATGAAATCTATATTTATACATATACAATCCTAAAATTATATATATTTATAAATATATTTATAATATGCTAATAAATATATAGATATTATACATAATATAAATATATACATATATAAGCCCTAAAATTTAAGCATAAATTTGTAAACTCATTATGGAGAACAAAATTTCAGAAAAAAGATATTCAAATTTTGTTCTCTTTTTCTCTAGTCACTTTTCTCTCTATCAATCTATTTTTTTCCAGAACCATGATTCTCTCCAGGTTCCTTCTTATTACAACCTCACATCTTCCCTTTAAAATATAATTTTTGAATTAATTTATATTGTTATCTATTACCTTATTATTCTATTTATTGGTTATCTGTTATGTAACAGATTCTATAGAAGCTTTGGAGGTATCCATATGAAGACAGAGCAATAGCTCCTGACTTCAAAAAGCACAGTAGGGGTTGGAGCAGAGTGATTGTGTTTTCCTTGTACACAATCAACCAGAGTTTAATTTCTGGCATTCTATATAGCCCCCAAGCCAGCCAGGAGTAACCCCTGAGCACTTCAGAATGTGGCCCCAAAACAAAAACAAAACAGAAAAAGCACAGTAGGTAGATAGAGACTAATCATAAATCAATATAATGGGCTATATATCAGCTTTGATAAAACAGATACAGTGCTAGTAAAGTTCTTCTTTCCTGATAAGATGGTTCAGTTACTTATTTTGGGAAAAAAAAAAAAAAAAAAACTGCCCTCTTAGTCAAATATGAGGTCAGAGGAGTTCTGGGGCTTGTTTTTCTAATCATTGGCTTCAGAATCTTAGACAAGGTGATAATCTTCCATGTGATTTGTAGTAGTGTAATGGGATAGAGCAGAAGCCATCTTGTTTCCTGAAGGAATAATAATCCCACATGTCAAATAACTTGCCAAAAAAGTTCTTTTTTTTTTTTTCTCTTTTACTCCTGCTTGTCAGAACTTCTTTCATCTCACATCTAAAGAGGAGAAAGCTGAATTTGGCTCAGCAGCACACATCACCAGCAAAATTGTCAACATGATACAACACTCAGATCTCATGAAGAGAGCAAAAAAAAAAATAAAAATTTTTTACTTAGCAATATATACAGCAGTCAGTTAATTCAGGTGTATCTGTAAATATCTCTAATAATGCAATTATGAAAGTTATGTTGAAATGCTCATAGGTAATATCCAGTAAGTACATATATTGCTAATAGTATTGACTTAGCAAAATAAATTTAGGACAAACTAGATATCACCAAATATTTTTAATAATTTTTTATTTTGACCAAAGTGGATTACATATCTTTCAGACTAATATTTTAGGTACATATTGACATTGAATCAGGGGAATTCCTACCACCAAAGTTGTCCTTCCTCCAACCCTGTTCCCAGCATGCATCTCATATCCCTCTCCCTTGCCCACCCCCCAGGCTACTTGTGTAAGTGGTCCCCTCTGTGTCTAGCTTGTTGTAAATTGGGTATCGATTCTGCTTTGGATTTGGTGTTTAAGTCCAAACATTTTTATTACTACTTAGTAATCATACAACTGTTTGGTTTTGGTACCCTCCATTATTTACCCCTCCATTTGAAAGGTGGAACAAGATGGTTCAAGTTGTGTGGTTCTGTTTGAAGAAAAGAAAAAAAATGGGATAAGAAACAAACAAGCAAAAAATGGGAGGAGTCCTTCTAGAGGCTATAAATATCAATTTGAGAGAAGAAAAGGAAACAGGGAGAGAAACACAACAATACAAAAAGAAAAATCAAACAAAAAATTCCAAAATACACTACAGCAATAACTACAACCACCACAATATAACCATGGTCCAGAAATAAAAACAAAACAAAGCACACACACAAAAGAAAAGAACAACAATGATATCACCAAATATTAATGAAGTATTTATAAAGTATTTGACCAGAAATACTATTCAGTATTATTTAATATTTAAAATTTAGTATTTATTGGCCTTTCTCTGTTTGACTTCATCACTATCTGAAGGACATGAATTTTCATAGCTATATTTCATACAAATTATGAATATATAACATATATACCGTATTTGCCGGCATATAAGATGACCAGGCGTATAAGACGTATAAGACGACCCCCTAATTTTGCAGTTAAAACATAGGTTTAGGCCTATATTCGCTGTATCAGACAGAACGTTCCTGCGCTGTATGTGCTGCATGTGTTCCTGTGCTCATGTACCACAGTGAGCCAATCACAACAAGCAAAAGTTCAAAGGTTATACTGTAATAGACTTCCTCTCTGACTCTGGCCAATCTGAGCAGGTTTTTTACAGTGTAGATTCGGGTCCAGAACATTGTCTAATTTGCATGCATAAGTAGCCTGCTTGGATTGGCTGAGTTAAAGAGGGTCCGAGCAGTATTGCAGTGATTGGTGCAGGATTGATTTGGAAAATTCGTTTTCTGGCAATATTGAGACAATTTTCGTTTAGCGCATATTGAAACATTTTTCCTTTTATACTCAGCGTATAAGACAACCCCCGATTTTCAGTTGACTTTTTTTTTTGTTTCAAAAGTCGTTTTATACGCTGGAAAATACGGTATTCATCTTTTCCTGAATGCTTGTCTAGAACAACCAACAACAATCAAAATGATGATTGATAGTTCCATGGTATATATGGCTGGTTGAATACAAAGCCAAAAGTTGTGTGCTTTAGTATGAGATTTCATGAATTTTCTGCCCTACTAAAAGTTGCTTTACTTTATTCACTCACTATCAAGTTCATCATCTTTATTTTTTTTTATGTTTGTGGAATTTTATTTTAACTACATATAGTATGTCTTTTTTTTTTTTAGTGCAACATTCCCATCACCAATGTCCCAAGTCTCCCTCCTCCCCACCCGACCCCCGCCTGTACTCTAAACAGGTTCTCAATTTCCCTCATACATTTTCATTATTAGGACAGTTCAAAATGTAGTTATTTATCCAACTAAACTCATCACTCTTTGTGATGAGCTTCCTGAGGTGAGCTGGAACTTCCAGCTCTTTTCTCTTTTGTGTCTGAAAGTTATTATTGCAAGAATGTCTTTCATTTTTCTTAAAACCCATAAATGTGTGACACCATTCTGCGTTTTTCTCTCTCTCTCTGACTTATTTCACTCAGCATAATAGATTCCGTGTACATCCATGTATAGGAAAATTTCATGACTTCATCTCTCCTGACAGCTGCATAATATTCCATTGTGTATATGTACCACAGTTTCTTTAGCCATTCGTCTGTTGAAGGGCATCTTGGTTGTTTCCAGAGTCTTGCTATGGTAAATAGTGCTGCAATGAATATAGGTGTAAGGAAGGGGTTTTTGTATTGTATTTTTGTGTTCCTAGGGTATATTCCTAGGAGTGGTATAGCTGGATCGTATGGGAGCTCGATTTCCAGTTTTTGGAGGAATTTCCATATCGCTTTCCATAAAGGTTGAACTAGACGGCATTCCCACCAGCAGTGGATAAGAGTTCCTTTCTCCCCACATCCCCGCCAACACTGTTTATTCTCATTCTTTGTGATGTGTGCCATTCTCTGTGGTGTGAGGTGGTATCTCATCGTTGTTTTGATTTGCATCTCCCTGATGATTAGTGATGTGGAGCACTTTTTCATGTGTCTTTTGGCCATCTGTATTTCTTCTTTGTCAAAGTGTCTGTTCATTTCTTCTCCCCATTTTTTGATGGGATTAGATGTTTTTTTCTTGTAAAGTTCTGTCAGTGCCTTGTATATTTTGGAGATTAGCCCCTTATCTGATGGGTATTGGGTGAATAGTTTCTCCCACTCAGTGGGTGGCTCTTGTATCTTGGGCACTATTTCCTTTGAGGTGCAGAAGCTTCTCAGCTTAATATATTCCCATCTGTTAATTTCTGCTTTCACTTGCTTGGAGAGTGCAGTTTCTTCCTTGAAGATGCCTTTAGCCTCAATGTCCTGGAGTGTTTTACCTACGTATTGTTCTATATATCTTATGGTTTTGGGGCTGATATCGAGGTCTTTAATCCATTTGGATTTTACCTTCGTACATGATGTTAGCTGGGGGTCTAAGTTCAATTTTTTGCAAGTGGCTACCCAGTTTTGCCAACACCACTTGTTGAAGAGGCTTTCTTTGTTCCATTTAGAATTTTTTGCTCCTTTATCAAAAATTAGATGATTGTATGTCTGGGGAACATTCTCTGAGTATTCAAGCTTATTCCACTGATCTGAGGGCCTGTCTTTATTCCAATACCATGCTGTTTTGATAACTATTGCTTTGTAGTAAAGTTTAAAGTTGGGGAAAGTAATTCCTCCCATATTCTTTTTCCCAATGATTGCTTTAGCTATTCGAGGGTGTTTATTGTTCCAAATAAATTTCAAAAGTGCCTGGTCCACTTCTTTGAAAGCCTTTCCTCTAAATTCTGGCACAAGACAAGGCTGTCCTCTCTCACCACTCCTATTCAACATAGCACTGGAAGTACTCGCTATAGCGATTAGGCAAGAAAAGGATATCAAGGGAATCCAGATAGGAAAGGAAGAAGTCAAGCTCTCACTGTTTGCAGATGACATGATACTCTACTTAGAAAACCCCAAAGACTCTATCAAAAAGCTTCTAGAAACAATAGACTCATATAGCAAGGTGGCAGGCTACAAAATTAACACACAAAAATCAATGGCCTTCCTATACACCAATACTAATAAGGAAGAAATGGACATTAAGAAAACAACTCCATTCACTATAGTGTCACACAAACTCAAATATCTTGGAATCAACTTGACTAAAAATGTGAAGGACCTATACAAGGAAAACTATAAAACTCTGCTCCAAGAAATAAGAGAGGACACGCGGAAATGGAAGCATATACCCTGCTCATGGATTGGCAGGATTAACATCATTAAAATGGCAATACTCCCCAAAGCACTGTACAGATTTAATGCGATCCCCCTAAAGATACCCATGACAAGTTCATCATCTTTAGATGTAAACATTTTAATGGGATTATTATGTTGCTGACCCTACCCTGATTGTTGATTGTGCCCTACCCTAGAGTGTGACCTGGCATTTTGCTTCCACCCTAGGGTGGTACCTGATTCTGCTCCCACATTGGGCAGTACCTGATCCCACTGTTGGGTGGTACCTGATTCTGGGGCATTAAAAAAAGGGTCTGTGGAAGGTGAGAGGCTTTTTGTCCTGGGCCTATTCTTAGGCCTTTTAGCTTCGGCCTCTTCACGGAATAAAGAGCTGTTTTCTTCGGAAGCCTGACTGCCTGTTGGCTTTCTTCCTGCCACATTCACCTCAGAACCTCTGACTGAACAGGGTAACAGACGTGTGGTCCGAGCTGGAGGAGAAAGGCCTCATCCTCCATGCCTCCATCAGTCAACCTCGACAAGGGCTGACTTGCAACATATAGATATTATAAAATATTATCACTTTGTTACTATCTCTACTTATCTTTGTTTTCTTGGGCTATTTCCAGCAGTATTCAGTGCTTATCCCTGGCTCTGCACTTAGTGATTTCTTGGTGTGGCTCTAGGAATATCTGGTGCTGGGATTCAGAATTAGTCAGCTGTGTGCAAGGTATATGCCCTGCCCACTGTGCTATCTTTTTGGTCCCTTTAACTGTTTTACTTACATATTTTCTGGAAATGTTTTCTGTTGCCCAAGCTCCTAGTCAGATTTTCTATGTCCTGTCTCTCTGGTGTTCTATTTTCTAATTTTACTTTAGTGAAAGTAAACATGTTTATAAGGCTTATATTAGACTGTTTACTGAATGTTCTCTGCTTTAGAAAATACAGGATTCAGGGAAATTCAAATCAAAACCATAATAAGATACTACCTCATGCCAGTAATATTGACACACACCACAAAGATTAAAAATAGTGTTGGTAAAAAAAAAATAGTGTTGGTAGGGATGTGTGAGGGGGAGTTCTCCTCAGTCCTCGATCATGTTTACTGTTTTAGCCTTCTTGTAAAATATTATAGACACTTCTCAAAAACAAAAACAAAATCTTGAAATTGGTCTCCAACATGATCCAAAAATTCCATTTCTTGGCATAAGTACATAAAAATTCTCTTCAGAAAAGACATTTGCACTCCTATATTCATTTTAGCACTATTCATAGTAGCCAAAATCTGGAAACATCCCAAGGGGAATGGACAAAAATAAAACTATGGTATATATACACAAAAGAATACTATTTAGCTATAATAAAAGACAAAATCATGCAATTTGCAACTACATGGTTGGTTTTAGAGAGTATGTATCCACATTGCTGAGTAAAGTTAGTCAGAAAAGATGGATAGATCCAGAATGATCTCCCTAATATGTGGTATATAAACAAACATAGCAATAAAACATCAAATATTTAAAGGCAACAGAAAATGAGTAATGATCTTTAAAAGGAACACATCACTGGAGGGTGATAGGATGATAGGACTGCTTGGGAATTTGGACACCGGGACTTAGTGGAGGAAAACTAACACTCTGGTTGAAGGTGTGGTGTCAGAATGGTTTATGCATGAATCCCCTTCCTGTCAATATTGTAAATCATGGTATCTAAAGAAAATTTAAAAGAGACAGAAATAAAAAAGAATAACATACCTTTACATCTTAGCACATTAAAAATAATAGAGGCCAGATAAAGTACAGCAGGTACTTGCCTTATATGTGGTCACATTGGTTTCAGTCCCTGACATGATGGTCCCCTAAGCACCATCATAGTGATCTCTGAGTGCAAAGTGAGGAGTGATCCCAGAACACTACCAGGTATGACCCAAAAAAACTAAAATCATTTAAATATAGAAAACATAAAGCTATCCTCTATGATTATAAAGAATCCCTAGATAAAAGTCAATTTTTTAGCTTCTTTTGCAGATCTTATATGTGAAAGTCCTAATGAATACGACTTATTCATTCATCAAATAGTTATTGAGAAATCATTGTAGTCTGGCTCTAGAGGAAGAATAAAAAATAAAATAAACTAAGATGGCACCAAATGTTGACCCTTCCATCATAAAATTTATAATCTTCTGGGAGAAACTTAAGATTTATAATCTTCTGGAAGGAAGTTAAATGCATACTATTTAATGATGACATATTCTATGAAAAAATTGAGTTAAATCAAAGAGATAGAGTGAAAGAGGTGGTGGGAATAATATCATTATTCTTAATGTTGGTAATTAGTACTCTGAGGTTGAAGGCTAGTCCTGGACCCAAGAGTTTTATTGGCGAGTAATGTAAAGGGGATAAAAAACACATATGCATAATTCCAGAACAGAGATCAAAGGTAAGGTTATGAATATGGGGAAATTTTCAAGGTATGATTTAGTTAGAATCATACAGAATTCTGTGGTCCATTCTTTCCTCCTCCAATATCGATCTGGGGGCTAAAGCAGAGTTATGTACAACACAGAGTTTTCTCCCAACTCCTGCTCCTATAGGCAGAAAATGCATAGGGGAGGAGTTTCTCTCCTCCTCCCTTCCCCCAGGGCCTGAGTTACCAGGTCTGGCACTGTAGGCCAGTCTGGCGTGGGGGGATCTCAGTCCCCTGTACCAAGTGGTCAGCCCAGGGGGCCTTTGGCCAGCTGTCTGCCCAGGGTTCCTGACATACCAGTAGAAGAGGAACAGAAGTCCTGGCATGTGGGGTCTCCCTCGCCAGGCAGAAAGACAGATACCCAAGTGCCATGAGACAGCTTTATAAACCTCTTTAACATCACAATGTGGGTGCCTTTTGTCCTACTTATTATTTATTTTCTAGGCCATATCTATCCTGGGAATGGAGATCTGGTGGCGGAATTTCTAGAAGTCTTATTGACAATTATGGGAAAAATTTGGTTCCCAATTATTATGGACAGCAAGAAGATTAAATATGCTTGATCTAGAGATAATTCACCTTATTTACTTGGGAGAGTATCTCATCTCTTGTTAAGTGACTATGTCAAAAATTTGCTATTTTCAACTGAACTCTATCTTATTATATATAGCCTGCAAATGCAAAACCCACTTTTTGGGGAATATTTAATTAGAATCTATCATATAACATGTTGGACAGTCTAGTGACTTTTGAAAGCAGATCACCTGGGACTATGTCCCAATGGACATTTTGAATCTCAATCTCTTTATTTGTGAATGATAGTAAGTATCACTTCTGGTAAGTAGCTAGTAGTCAAATTCAGAAAAGAGTGAGAATGTCCCTATTAAACATAGCCCATAAAAAAAAAAAGAGTTGGAGTTTAATGATTAGTGAAGCTTATCAAGTTTGATAAACTGGTACCACACCCATGTCCAGAAGAGGTTAACTAAGAATCAGCAGTTTAAGCTTCATAGCACAAAATAGGAAATTTCAGGATTTGGCCAATTCTACATTTTCTAACTTCATCATTCACTGTTTTCCTTTATCTATACTACCCTCCAGATAACCATACACCAAGGCATTTGCTGTTTTTCTATTACTATTATTGTGGTGGAAATGGTTGGACTAAGGCTAGGGCCCTTGTGACTTTTTCTTACTTACCTTTCTGCCTTTAGACTTTGACTTATGCTATCCTTTTTGTCTAATGGTAACACAAGTTCATTTTTGATTATGTGCTGCTTACATTTTATTTGTACACTTACCCATACCTATCAGCTAGGATTTTCTGATAATATATTTATTATTATGAATATTACCTACTCAAGCTTAAGTGGTCATCTTCACTTTTGAAAATGTGACTGTAATATTACTTGAAAAAAGAATCTTAGCAGACTTAATTAAATTAACAACCTTAAGATAAGATCATTCAGGTTTATCTGAGCACTTATTAAAACATGAATAGTCATGATAGTATACAGGATAAGGTGCTGGATTTGAATGCAACTGACCCTGCTTTGATCGCCAATACTGCACTTACCAGTACTTCTAGGAGTGAATGTGAAGCCCTGAGCACAATGGAATGTGGCCCCAAAATTAAACTAAACTAAAAAGAAGCAGACAGATGGAGACAGAGGCAAAGATGGGCAAAAGGCAACTGCATGTAAAGAAGAGGGGAGGTTCTAGTTGACTGTAATAAAATATTTGTTTGTTTGTTTTGTTTTCTGTTCACACCCATTGATGCTCAAGGGTCAATCCTGGCTCTGCACTTAGTAATTACTATTAATTTTTAAATGCGTGGGGGACCATATTGGATACCAGGGATTGAACTTGGTTATTCTGCATGCAAGGCAAGCACCCTACCTGCTGTTTTATTAGACCAGCTACCAATTTTGTTATTTTAAGACCACAACTTTCTGGTAAGTTATTAGGAAACTATATCTGGAGAACTATATAAAGAATTGTCTTTGAAGCTGGAAATTTGTTTGGGATATCTTTTCTAAGTATGAAGTAAGAACTCCTGAGAAACATTTCTTAACCACCTCACATATCCTGTTTCTAGTCGAGCACCTTTCAAATAGCTGCTAACTATTAAATAAACTTAAAAATGATTAAGGTTGTTCATTTTTTCTGCCCAATTTTTGATGGAATTAGATATTTTGTTCTTGTAAAGTTCTGTCAGTGCCTTGTATATTTTAGATACTAGTCCATTATTTGATGGGTATTGGGTGAATGGTTTCTCCCACTCAGTGGGTCGAACAGACAATTTGATAAAAAGGAAATACAAATGGCCAAAAGGCACATGAAAAAATGCTCCACATCACTAATCATCAGGGAGATGCAAATCAAAACAACTATGAGGTATCATCTCACACTAAAGAGATTGACACACATTACAAAGAATGAGAACAAGCAGTGCTGGCGGAGATGTGGATAGAAAGGAGATCATCCACTGCTGGGGGGAATGCTGTCTAGTCCAACCTTTATGGAAAGCAATATAAAAATTCCTCAAAAAACTGGAAATTGAGCTCCCATATGATCCAGCTATCCTACTCCTTGGGATATACCCTAGGAATACAAAAATACAATACAAAAATCTTTTCCTTACACCTATATTCATTGCAGCACTATTTACAATAGCCAGACTCTGGGAACAACCAACATGCCTTTCAACAGATGAATGGCTAAAGAAATTGTGGTACATATACATAGTGGAATATTATGCAACCATCAGGAGAGATGAAGTCATGACATTTTCCTATACATGGATGTACATGGAATCTATTATGCTGAGTGAAATAAGTCAGAGGGAGAGAGATAGACACAGAATAGTCTCACTCATCTGTGGGTTTTAAGAAAAATGTAAGACATTCTTGCAATAATTTTTAGAGACAAAAGAGAGGAGCACTGGGAGTTCCAACTTACTACATGAAGCTCACCACAAAGAGTGATGAGTGCAGTTAGAGAGATAACTACATTGAGAACTATCATAACAATGTGAAATAATGAGGTAAGTAGAAAGCCTGTCTAGAGTACAGGTGGGGAGACGGTAGGGAGGAGGAAGATTTGGGACACTGGTGATGGGTATGTTGCACTGGTGATGGGGGGTGTTCTTTACATGACTGAAACCCAACCACAATTATGTTTGTAATCAAGGTGTTAAATAAAGATATTAATTAAAAAAACAAAGTACTCACTTATATAATCAACTAGGACTTCTAAAAAAATGATTAAGAATTAAACATTCCAGGGTTCGTAGCAGTAGTGCAAGTGGTAGGATGTTTGCCTTGCAAGCGTTAACCTAGGACATACCAGGTTTGATCCCTTAGTGTCCCATATTGTCCCTCAAGCCAAGAGCAATTTCTGAATGCATAACCAGGAGTGATCCCTGAGTGTCATCAGATGTGAAAGACAAAAAAATAAATATTTCAATATATTTGAATAATCCTACACATATAACATGTTAAAGTTTTATCAAATGACAAAAAGACATACATAGCTTGTATGAGATTCCAAATTGATACCAGTGCTACATAGTCCATGAACATTCGTAGGTGTGTTTTTATTAAAACAAAACAAAACAAAACAAAGGTTGCATTTATGAAACACTATTCTTCTCTAAAATTCTTTTTTTTTGGGGGGGCATACCCAACAATGCTCAGCGGTTATTCCTAACGCTGTGCTCAAGGGTCATTCCTGGAGGTGCGTGGGGGCTATATTGAATACTGAAAATCAAACCCAGGTCACCCACATGCAAGGCAAACACCCTACTCACTGTGCTATCATTCCAGCTCCTCTTTTTTAAAGTTTTAAACTTGAACCACTGTGAAATACACAATTATAAAGTTGTTCATGATTGAGTTTCGGTCAACCCATATCTTATCTTCACCAGTGCAAATATCCCACAGCCAGTGTCCTTAGTTTTCGTATCACACTTGTTACCGCAGTTTGGTTCTCTGGCACAAAATTTCTCTCTTTCTCTGTCTCTCCTATTTCTTCTTTCTATTTAGGCATTGGAAAAATAATAAATATCAGTGCACTAAAAAGTTTAAAAATAAATTCAAATAGATTTAGTGACATTTTTCATAATTTATTTGGGTCTTGTCACTCCTAAGGTTTCTTTGTTGGTTTTAATGATTGAATTCATCAGACATTTATAAGGAGACATACAGGATGGATGGATCAGACAAATCTCTTTCCCTCTTTAGCAATTTTACTCATGTTCTCAAGTCATGCTACTCATTATAAGAGTGTATTTGGTGTCCATAGTGTTCACTGTTGAGCCCTTTCAGTAAAGAGAAATATCTTTGGCCACTATTTCATCCTCATAATCCTCATAATAAAGACTGCATTAAAAATTATTGGGAACCTACGGTGGTTTGAATCCCAGCATCCCATATGTCCCCCAAGCCAGCCAGGAGTATTTTCCAAATGGAGAGCCAGAAGTAACCCTGAGCACCACCAAAAGGTGTGCCCCCCAAACAAAACAAAACAAAACAAAACAAATATTATTGGGAATATGAATTTTTCCTACTGAGTGTATAGACTTAGGTAAAAATTAGGAGACATTCATTTCTTGTTGGTTCCTTTTTATAGTTGTTTAAAAAATACTAAAGGCATAGGTCAAATTCTCCCATTATCTACATTGAAATGCAATGACTGACTGAAAATAAAGTTTGAGCAAAATATTTGTGAGAGCACAGCCAGGCATATGAAATAGCCAGATATGTTAAAGAAAAGAAGTGTGGACCCTAATGCTAAACTCGAAAAATTCATGCCAATTTCTGGTTATTTTTATTACAACATCCTGTGGAAGGCAATTTTATAGAGTAGAAACAGTATGCCTGTGATATCAGACAAATGTTGCTTTAATAAAGTCCATATCTAAAAAATAATTTGTACTAGTCTAATATTCCCAATCTTTCTATAGTAGGCATAATTCCAAGGTATAAGATTAATTTTATAATTGAATAAAAATATACAAAATGTTTCTTATACAAGTATATTTTAGTTGTTTTTATTGTTGCTACTTATAAGATAGAATCGATTTAAATTTAGTCCTGACACTATTTTTGTTGTGTGATTTGGGGGGATTGCACACTAAATGCTTGTAAAGTTCAGATGGAACAGAATCATGAGATAGTCATGAATAATAATTTTTGTTTTTTTTATATTTTGCTTTTTGTTTATACCCTGTGGTAATCAGGGCTTATTTCTGCCTCTGTATGCAGGAATATATGATGCTGAGGATTAAACCCAGGCTGGCTGCATGCAAGGTAACCACTTTACTTGCTGTAATTTTTCTAGCCCAGTCACTAATAATAATTTGACAAAAGTAGATAGATTAAAATAATATATGAAGCATGGAATATGATTAACAGCAGTTAGTTCTCCCAGTGGTAATCTGAAAATTAAATTGGATATACTTTATCTGTATTTAGGTTTCACAGTATTGTTATGGAGTCACAAAGCTAAATGGGTCTTTCAATAATTGAATTTACTTTAAATATTTTTTTTAAATTTTTATTGAGATCAATGTGAACTACAAGTCTTTCACAGTTATATTTAAGGTACATTGTGTCAGTGAATTAGAGCAATTCCCACCACTAGTATTGTCCTCTCTCTGCCATAGTTCCCAGCATGCATTTCATGCCTCTACAATTAGCCCCTGAACTTCTAGTGAAACAGATCCCTTTTGTGTACAGCTTGTAGTTTGGGTAGTTTGGGTCTCTTGGTTTTAATTTTGTTGACTTTGGGTTGGATATTTAGGGCTGATCTTTTATTTTTATTTTCACTCAATATTCATAAGACTGCTTCATGATCTACTTTTGTTTTCTCAATTTATGAGGTAGAACAAGCTGATTCGTGTTCTATGGTTTTGTTGATAAGAGGAAAAGGTGAGTATGAGCCCCTGTGTAGAGGCTATGAATTTAAATTTAAAAGAAGAAAGAAACAAAGAAACAAACAAAAAAGAAAGAACCAAACAAAAAATACACACATCAAATTAAAAAATAAAGAAAGAAAAGAAAAAACATAGGAGGAAAGCTGGTGTGGCAAGGGTTTTCTTTGTTGTTTTTTGTTTTGTTTTGTTTTTTTTCATAGACACAGTAATTGGGGGAATTAGAAAGAAAATTAACTTGGCTTCAGAGATAGTGTTTCTCCATTTTTGAAGCACACTGTACTGGGATCAACTTTAGGCTGCGGTCATGCTCATTGTTGAACCCTGGGTTTTGTTTTGTGTGTGTGTGTGTGTGTGTGTGTGTGTGTGTGTTTGTTTTTTATGATTCAGGAAATATTCTGCTCAGTTGTGGTTGTCAAGGTCAGTCTTCTGTCATTAGAGATCTCAGTTTTTTCACAGGTTCTAGGACTAAGTCTAGGATAGAATCTTTCTTTTTGGTTCCAGAAGTTCTGCTCAGTCACTGTTCTGTTGCAGTCAATCTTCGGTAATTAGTGATCTTGGTCTTTGCTCAGATCAAAGGGTGGAGTGTCTTCTTATTTTATCTCAGCTTTAGGTGATGAAGTTGAGGAACCTGCCCTTAGATCAAGTACTTGCTGTTTTATCATCATCAGAATGTCATATGCATCTAGTTTGGCACAGGTTGGTGCCAGAGTGATCAATCTGTTTTTACACAAATCAAAGGGTAGAGTGACTTCTGATTTCATCTTACCGTCAGATGATGAGGTAAGAAACTTGTGTTTAGGTCAAGTTGTTGCTATTTCCTCATCTTCAGGATGTTATATCCACCTAGCTTGGTGCAGGTTGGTGCCAGAGTGGTATTAGATACTCCCCTAGAGGTAGTTTGGTTCTTGGTGCTGGTGCAGGAACTGTGTCAGTTCTAAGGTTGAGATCCGGAGTTTGGGGTTGGATAGTTGAGTACCTATGATAAGTGTTCAGGGTGTGAGGTGTTCCTGTATTTTAAAATTTATGAGTTCTTATCCCTAGTAGATAAGAGCTTGTTTCTATACAAAAATATTTCCTCATTTTAGTGTACCTCTGCAAAAATGAATGATGCCATACTATATTGTTGGTGCATTAAGGGGTAGAAATGACAAGCTACACAGTTTCTGAGCCCTGGTTTTTGCCTGAGCTATTTTATCCCAAGCTAGACTTTTCTTTAGAATTTTGTATTAAGCAGAACCAGAACGAGCAAAGAAAAAGGCTACATTTGCATTTGGGAATAGAAACACTAAGAGGTTTAACTATTTAAGAATCAAACATACATAAAAAATATAGATATCCCATTAAGACTTTTGAGACAAACTTTGGGGAGATGAGATCCAGAGCATATTCATCCCACACTCTGGTCTTCTTGAGACTGAGAGGTGATTTGCAGCACTAAAGCTTAGGGTAGTCTCCTCGAGTTGGGGGACTTTCCGTGGCTGAGTCCAGTAGCATGCTTCAGTCCATATAGGGGGTGTGTGAAAAAAAAAGGGTCACATAGAATGAATTAGCAGGGATGATGGTTGCAGCTTCGTGCCATGGTGAGAGGATGGTGGCTTGTTGGGGCAGGAGATCGGTTCTTGATTACTAATGAGTTAAGAACAGAGGACACAGAGGATTAAATAGGGAGGCATATTGAGGATGTGAGAGGAAAGAGAAAATTCTTAGTGGGGGAGGAGAAAGAGGATGAATTATATATGAGAGGGGCTATATACAATATAGGCATGGCTTGTTTACAGTATGAACTATGCAAACAGTGGAGTCCACTGCATACAAACTCATGCCCACTTATAGGCAAACTTTAGAGTTCTATTATATCTATTGTAGTTAGAGACCTGACCCTTATGGAATGGGTCAGGATTCCTTATGGAATTATTAAGAAATAATTGAATTAAGAAAATTAAATTTGAAAAATGACTTAGGAGAGAAAGCTGAGAAAAAATAAAAGAAAAGAAAAAGAGAAGAAAAAAATAATGATAGAAATAAATAAATAAGTTGGGTCAGTATCTCGAAGGGGAAAGGTTTTCTTATTTCTTGGTGCTTCTTGATTGGCAAAGTGATAAATAAATATAGAAAAAAATAAATAGGGGCTGGTGAGGTGGTGCTAGAGGTAAGGTGTCTGCCTTGCAAGCGCTAGCATAGGACGGACTGAGGTTCGATCTTCCTGGCATCCCATATGGTCCCCCAAGCCAGGGGCAATTTCTGAGTGCTTAGCCAGGAATAACCCCTGAGCATCAAAGGGGTGTGGCCCCCAAAACCAAAAAAAAAAAATAAGT
Source organism: Suncus etruscus (assembly GCF_024139225.1). NCBI lineage: Eukaryota > Metazoa > Chordata > Mammalia > Eulipotyphla > Soricidae > Suncus > Suncus etruscus. Next base: position 52,753,258 of record NC_064858.1, on the reverse strand, counting down.
TGGGTCAGTATCTTGAAGGGGAAAGGGAAAGGTTTTTCTATTTCTTGGTGCTTCTTGGATGGCAAAAGTGATAGATAAGTAAATAAATAAATATAGAAAAAATAAGTAAGTTTGGTCAGTATGTCGAAGGGGAAATAGAAAGGTTTTCCTATTTCTTGGTGCTTCTTGGATAGCAAAAGTGAACTTTGATAAATGAAGCTTTCAGGATTAGTTTGTGCATGGAGCATTTTAGGATAAACATAGTTTCCCCAACTAGAGTACTAAGTAATTTGGAAGTGTGTACTATAAGAGGAGTCCACCTTATGTAATATTATCCATCATGTCTGTGCATCGAGGTTCCTTTCCTGGAAGAAAGCTGACAGCGTAGGCATTATGATATAATAGTACCATACCTTGGGTTGATAGAGAAGAAAGGAGAGAATAAAAAGAGAAAAAAAGAAAAAATAAACAACACACACACACAAAAGGAAAGAAATAATAGTGATTTTCAAATACATACACAATGAGTAGGTCCTATAACATATCTGTGGTATGCAATTGTCCATTTAAGTGGTCTCAATAGTCATAAGCCTTAGATCATAGCAGAAGACGTAATCAGATGGAAATGGGTAAATTAAAGTATTTTATCAAGACATTGTCATAATGAGCACTGATTAAGGAATCTAAAATGGTAGAGCACTGAATTGCAAAATTAGGGTGTTCACGCAATGGCTGACCTGCAGCCTGAATCTACTTTAAATTTAACTGTTTTGTTTACAGTAAAAATATTTAAAAATTGTAGCTCCCAAGTCATACTAGTCCTATTTTAAGGGATTCATAACTATGTGACTAGTGGAACTGCCTTTGAAAAAGCAGAGCTAGGGGCCAGAGTGATAACATAGCAGTAAGGCATTTGCCTTGCACGTGGCCAACACAGAATAGACCTAGGTTTGAATCCTGGCATCCCATATGGTCCCCTATGCCTGCCAGAAGAGATTTATGAGCACAGAGCCAAGAGTAACTCAAGAGCACCACCAGGTGTGACCCAAAACAACAACAAAAAATATTTAAAAAAGCAGAGCTGTAGGGCCAGAGCGGTGGCGCAAGCAGTAAGACATTTGCCTTGACAGCACTAGACTAGGACAGACCATGGTTCGATCCCCCAATGTCCCATATGGTCCCCACAAGCTTGGAGCAATTTCTGAGAGCATAGCCAGGAGTAACCCCTGAGTGTCACTGGGTGTGGCCCCCCAAAAAAGCCAACCAAACAAAAAAATAACTAGCACTGTACAGTGAATCAGTTAACAGTAGAAACAATAGTAGTAAAATCAATGAACAGAAGAAACTTTACTCTATTTTTAATTATAAAAGAAACTAACTTCAAAAACTATTGTAGGTCAGGAACTTGAACTTTTTTATTTATGATGGGTCATGAAAGTTTGTGAGGTTCTTGAGAGTAGAAGTAATATTGGAAATTTATGCATTTTATTTGGTCTAGATTGACGATAAGAAATCTGCAGGCTGGATGATATTTGGCCAAAATTTAAGAGACTTTGTTAAAAACAGGTGGAATTTAAAATTCAGACTATTGATCTTATGCAAAGAATCCTGATGTTCATTTTCTGAGCTGTTTTTCAAATATTTAGTTGCTAAGTTATAAGGAAATGACCATAGTCCTGAGAAAGACTAGAATAAGTAGGGAGAAAAAACAATTTAATATTTTAAAAAGTCATTCTCAGATAGAAAATAAAAACAAAGAGTTTTGGAGACATATGGTAAGGCAACTTATTTGGGAAAGGCAGTGGGATTCAAGTGGGTATAATAGTGAGATTTTACTTAAAATTCTAAGAACATTAGCAGGTGGATGAGATTTCAAGAGAAATAGAGGTAAAAGGAATATTTTAGTTGGGATAAATGAAAATACTTGCAATTTAGAAATCAAGATCTTAAAGAGGTCATAGTAATTGTAAATAAACTTATCTATCACCTGTCTAATAATGGGAGAATCTAAGAAATATTTTACATCAAAGAGACATTGTTATTTATAGTAATAACATTTGGTGCTTTTATTGAACAAAAGGTCTTATATGAATAAGCCCTTATTGAAAGTTAGGTATAAGACTTAACAACAAAGGGATACTATGATCTATGATAGTTTTATCATTGGATTCCTAAAAGAAGAAGGTCCACATTCCTTATATAACAAAGTACAGAAATAATTCAATGTACATTGAAATCATCTGGGAGTTGAATGTAAAATTTCCCCACAAATATTATTAAAAAATCTTCAGAAAATAGTATTATGCATATATATAATTTATTTCTAAATTCAACTTTGTATAATATTCCATAAACTACTGTCATTTTAAGCAAATCTTTTTACTAAGTGTGGCAGTCTTCCTGAGTTCAATCCAATTTATCTGCTGAGATGCATACAATGCTTGACAAATTTTTCCAGACCAAGCATGAAGTCAACAGCAGAATTGAGATGAGAAATCAAGTTTTCTATTTTTGTAATGTATCCTAAGCCAGTAAAGTAATTTGTGTTTTCCACAATTAAATGGACAAACATTGAAAAATGGCATAATGTCAAAACAATGACCAGAAAAGATTTGAAATTTATCATGCATTTATAGAATGCTCTCATTAATACAGACTCCCAAGTTTTTCTGGATATGCATTTTGAAAACACTACTATAATTTAAGAGCCCTCATATATTAGTGTTAATACATAATGACTCATCATCTGTTTTAGTTAGGGTGACATGATGTAGTAAAAGGAAACTGAATTCTACTAATTACTAATTGGTCAATATGTCTGAAAGAAACCCATTCCCATATTTCAACGTGAGTAATATTATTCTTCCAAAGTGTTTATTTAGGGGTAGTAGAACTAAAATAGTTAGTTAAGCATTGCCTTTTACCCAATATAACCATGTTAGATTCCTGGCACGCAATATGAACCCCTGAACCCACTAGGAGAGATTCATGAGCACAGAGCTAGGAATAAGCCCTATATATTTCTGGTTGTGGTCCTCAAAACAAACAAAACTTCTTTTATTTTTTCCTGTATTATGCTCAGATGCTACTTAGCAATGGGAATATATTCTAAAAAATGTATTGCTAGCACACTAAATTATCACATAGCAATATCTACTGTACTGATACCAAGGTGGAAGCTACAGACTACTATACAATTAGGCTACCTTTAAAAATACCTATAAAGAGCACTGTGATATATACAGCTTGATGTTGACACTACTGGTGTTAATAAATGTCCTGTTATATTTATTATTTATGTTCTGTATACCGAAACTAAAATTTAAACTCTAAAAGAACAGTTACAACCATTGCACTGAGACATGTTCATGAGAATTACTTGTTTTGTATTTAGACTTCATAAATTTAGCAGACAAAATTATAAATTCACATACTAAAATTGTTCCAAGGACACCAACTGAGACTCAATTTAATTAAAGGAAAGAATAAGATTTCTTCCAGAGTTGAGAAATGAATTCACCCCAGCACTGATATAAAGAGACTGGGAAATAGGAGAACCTTGGTTGTGAACAACTTTCTTTCTGTCTTTCTAAGGAATTTCTGAAGACCTTCATAGACATAGGACAGTTTATCATCATCAATGGCCTAGGTCATGATAAATATTGAAGAAAAAGTGGCAAGGTTATTTATAACTAAATAAATAAATAAATAAAGGGGTAGGGGGAACACAAAGTCGTTTTTAGGAAAGAATTTGAGAGGAAGGAACTCATAAAGAGAGAAGCTCAAGATACAATATTATGAGATATTTCAGAGAGAAAAACATTCTTAAAGTTATTTATGTTCTAAATTTCTAAATTTCAATTGGGATCCTTTTTTTCAAAAAAAGAAGAGGTAAGGGGCTGGAGGGATAGCACAGCAGTAGAGCATTTGCTTTGCACGTGGCTGACCTGGGATGGACTCAGGTTCAATCCCCAGCATCCCATATGGTGCCTTGAGCCTGCCAGGAGCGATATCTGAGCACAGAGCTAGCAGTAATCCTCGAGAGCTACCAGGTGTGGCCCCAAAACAAAAACAAAAACAAAAAAAGGATGTAAGGAATTTATATTTAATTACTTTGGACTTTGGGTGAGTTTTTTCTATTTATACATTGGAAATACCTTCAATAAGATTGTATAAAAATATAAATTACAATACCTCAATTATTGAATACACAAGATAGTCACTGCTAAATATATTCTATTTTTCTTTGCATGTTAGTGATATATAAATATTTCCTGTAGAGGAATTTTTTATTTGTTTGTTACTCAGGGGTTACTCTGGCTATGCACTCAGAAATTGCTTCTAGCTTGGAGGACCATTGGGACTCCAGGGATCAAGCCGAGGTTCGTTCTGTCCTGGGTCAGCCATTTGCAATGCAAACGCTCTACCACTGAGCCATCACTTCAGCCCCATGTAGAGAAATTTATAAGTAAATTTATGTATATATAAGGTACATATAAATACAGTATATATAATTGGGATTATACTTATCGGCAGTTATAGTTTTTGATTTTTCAGTTAATATCATTTTATGAACATGTTATAAAATATTAAAATTGTAAAAGGAAAATATTTTTTATCTTTTTTAGACTATTCCACCTCACCAAGGTCTTTAATTGTTGTCCCATATCGATTGATTCAAGATTGCTCTTTGCTGGCTTTTGCTCATGTATCTATAATGCTAAGTTATTTATTCACAGTTCCTATTGGAGTTCTTATAGTTAGGATTGTGACATCTGATATTCCATACCAAATTTAGACTCTCAGGTAGCTGATATGATGAATACATGGTTGGTTAATAAAGGAGTGAATCAAAGAAGAAAAGTAAAATTAAAAGCACTAGAATGATCATTCTCATCCCTTTCCTTCTGCTAGTTAAAATATATTGGTTTCTGTTTCTTACAATTCTAGTTTGCTGAATTTAGTTGATGAATTTTAAATGATTTGGTACACTATAGAGGGATATTTGCTGAATCTTATACTGACTTGTCTTTGTAATATATGGGAAGTATACAAAAATTGAAAAGACTTGTTCCCTCAGAAGCTTACATTTTTGATGTGTAAGCCAGCAACACCAGTTTAGTGCTAATATAGTTAAATAAGCAAAATACCTAAGTAATGAGAATGGAAGAAGAACATATGATTCCTGGGACAATCAAGAAAAGCATCTTTTAAGAGTAGTAGCAAGGCTGAGAGTTGAAGTTATGGATGACTTTTGGGTCAGATATAAGCAAGAGAGATAGCAATAGCAGAAATATAAAACAACAAGAAAAATTATGCAGCTATAAAATGTATTTGGGAGTTGTGAAGTACAAGGTGAAATATAACAAATTAAGGTTGGACTGAAGGAGGGGAGAGAAATGAGGTATATTGTATGGATATAGAGAATGTTGTATTTTATTTGGAAGGTAATAAGAAATCATGATAGAATTCTTAGGAGTGAATTACGATATATGTGCTTAGAAAATGATAGTCCTGATAGCAATGAGGTTAGATTGCAAGAGGTCAAAATAAGTCAAAAGACTTTAAATATATTCAGAAGTTTAGAAAGTCCTGATATAAATGAAATACTTATCACTGATATTCATAAACAAATTCTGGAAGAATTAATGATTGTTTATATTCTAGAAAGGAAAAAAAAGAAAGCTAGCTCTGATTTCTAATTATGGAAATTTGGTTAGTGTTTTAATTTCTTAGAGTTTTTCTAACAATATATCTGTCATAAACAGAGTTGTTTAATATTACTAAAACAGTTTTATATTCAGTGACCCTGATTCTAAATAAGGTTATTATCTGAGGTGCTGGAGAACAGTATTTCAAAATAAATTTTGCAGAACAAGGTTGATCTTTAAACATGTACTGAAAAAGGAAATACAAGATAGGGAATACAAAAGAGAGCACTGATTGCTTAATGGTACTGGTGGGCGGAAAGAGTATGTTTCCATTTGAATAAATTAAATTTAAATTTTCTTGTGGGGTACCTAGGAAGCATAATTACAATATAACTAGTTAAATGAAAATAGAGCTCAGTAGTGAACCTGAATTGTAGACAAATAGGTGTGTATTACATTACTACCATATAGGTAATGACTACCAATGTGAACATTGTTTGGAGGAGGAATTCAGACAGTAGCTATGAATGAAGGATAGAGCACAAACAAATATTTTCAATATTTTAGGAAAATCAGAAATAAAAATAAAATCTAAAGTTTTTGATTTGATTTGAGGAGGAGAGCCATGATATCTAGAAAATGTCTGGTAAAATTCTTTCTGTTTAAAGTAACCAAAAATTTTTTATCTTAAAATCAACTCAAACCAATTTGCTTGTCAATGAATTTAAGCAAATTAAAAGAATATACTGTCTCAACTAAACACAAGCTCAGAGAGAGAATTCAGGCAAAACCCAGAGATAAAATAATGAAAACACAATCCTTTCTTGTTTGCAATTTATTCTTCCACATCCACTTTATTTGTAGGCCTTAATCAGAGTCACGTGTCTGCAAACACCCATAGTTCTTTCGTAAAAGTAACTCTTACTTTTGCCGATGTCTTGAAATTGCATTTCACAGTAGACTGGTATTAATTCTTGAAGCAATCACTATTATCAATATGTATTAGTATTATTGGTTAGACTTAAAACATTGGAATAGTCTAATCACAAGGTAAATTCAGCACCACTAAAAAAGAAGAAGTAATGGATCTCTAAAGGAAAACTTAATGTCATTATCAAGGTAAAATTCTGATAAAATCTAACTGATGAGAATACAGTTTCCAGAAAAATAGGTGAATCTTCATTATGAAATTCTACTAGGAGGATAAGGATAGAATTTTCACAATGTGTATATCATCTCTAACCTTCACCAAAATATGATTGAGTGGCTGTAGCAGGTGGAGGTAACAGAAGATTAAGAGCTTAAGCAGATTTAGAACTAGAACCAGGGGAAAAGTATATGTCTTGGACAGAGTGAACATAGTGTATTCAGTCATTTTATTTCACTTGGGTAAAGAGATAAAAGAATCACTAGAGGGAAATTAGGCTTCAAGATCAAATCTATTTAGTCTTGAAAAAAAACTTGCACTGGTTTATATGCTGATTTTTAAAGTTAGTATAGGCACTTGTATGTAGATCAGGGAGGGAAAAAATCTTTGCAATGATGGCAATGTTATAGAATAAATAAAGTCTCCAGTGGTATCTGCATTCTAATCTCTCTAGAACCTGGGAATGTTACCTTATATTGTAAAATGGATTTTATAGGCATTATTCAGTTGAGAATATTGTGGAGAAGATATTATCCAGGTTCATTAAGGTAAAGCTGGTGTAATCAGAGTCTGCACAAGATGGATGCTGAGTGTTAGATAAGAAACAAGATGTTGTATTTCTGGCTTTGATATGAAGTATGTGTATTCAGAACTAAAATATGAATATAGATATCAGAAGTCAGAAAAAATATTCTCTCCATAATATTTAATAAGAAATTAAAGCATATAAAACTATTTTAATTCTTTATGTCTTCAGAACCCTAAGACAATATGTAATAATTTATTATAGCCTAAGCATAAGAACTAATATAGCCTTTGTAAATTTCTGAAATTTAAGAATGCAACATCTATATAAAGATTAAAATATAATGTCTTCTCTTTCTGATAAATAAGACTGATTTAAATATATTTATATAAGCAGTTGCATATACATTACTTTGTAAAATATATTATGTGCAGAATCATTAAGTTTTCAGCAAGCTTGCAATTCACTGAGTTTTCAGGTTTTCTCCTTTCTGATCTTCTAAATTGAAGTAAAATTCCTGTACCCTTCGAGAATATTATAGAATGGAACAAACTTCTATATTTTTATACACAGACCTTCTAATAATAGTTATATATTTTACAGTCAAAAATAAAATCAGCCTGATGATGAAAGTAGGTTAAGTTAAATATGAGATCATCAAAGTTCAGAGAACTGATTGATTTGATCTTTTCTTATTACTGGTAGCCAGAGAGGTATTTCTATTGTGAAAGCAACTTTTTATAAAGCAGAAACAAGATTGTCTTGTTGCCTATTTTAATCTCAGATCTTAGGTTGTCCTGTATCATTTTCTTGTTTTGAAGGCCACTTTTCAATATAGGAGCACAGCTATATGAGAGCCTTCCTTCTTAAAAAATATAAAAATAGCCCACTTCCTATTATATTTCAATTTTATTATAGGACAATTTTAGGCTAACTCAGGCTGTATGATTCATTAATATCCAATCATCATGTGCAGTGTAGATAGCATAGCTAAGAGCCAGTCTCTCCTTCAGCTGGAAAATTTGCAGACAAATGTTTATTTTATGAGGATGTTTTTCTCTTCCCATTGAGCTTATAGCACATAACTAATGCTGACTGAATTGTAGAGTTAAAGGTAGTATATCCAAAAACCACTTACATTTTCTGCTTTTCTTTATAATTTACTATGGGTACCTGAATTACATTATTTACTTGCAGTTACATTTCATAGGTAATTGCCCCATTATAAATTCCTGAGCTACCAAATGGGCATCTATATCCATTTAAATTGTGAACATATCCCCGCAGTACCCCCAAATGATATCTAAGTATTCACCTTTTGAGCCACCAGAATTAAGAAATAGCTCTCTGGCATGTGTCTCTCATTCAGATGAGAAACTGCAATCCTACTATTAGCACTCCTATAATATACATGATCTGTCTTGTTATTCAGGCTCTTTGTATTTATGGCTAGGTTTTGCCATTTGATTTAGAGCTAATTCTTGTTTTAAAGCCATGATCTTGCAGAGTTCAGGGATCATGTCAGAGTATCTGTAGTCTCATCCCTCTCAATAATTGCTGTCATTAACTCCAATGTGTACAATAGTTTTCATGATTTGAGTGAAAATTATGCCAAGATTTGTACATGTTATTTTGTTGTTGTCATAACCTCAATAATGTGAATTTCATATTATAAAACCCATTTTAAAGATGAAGAAATGCAGATGCATAGATCTGCAGCATCTTGCAAAAGTTCACATGTATAATAAAGATAATAAATCTTACCCAGGAATATAATTTTCTTTTTTTTTTTTTTATTTTGGTTTTTGGGCCACACCCGTTTGACGCTCAGGGGTTACTTCTGGCTATGTGCTCAGAAATTGCCCCTGGCTTGGGGGGACCATATGGGACGCCGGGGGATTGAACCGTGGTCCATTCCTTGGCTAGCGCTTGCAAGGCAGACACCTTACCTCTAGCGCCACCTTCCCGGCCCCCCAGGGATATAATTTTCAGTCAGAAATTAAAATTTAATTTCCCTGATCAGAACTCTTTCCCCGACTCTAAATTATTTTCTAAGTGTTTTATCGACATAGTATAAGTAGTGTAAGTATCAGAGTGACTAACATCTTTAAATTCACTTTTAAAATCGAATAAATGTTGAATATAAAAATAGAATGAATATTTTTAGCATTAGATCTATGAGAATTTATGTAATATCCAACAGTTTAGACAATCCAGATCTAAGGGTAGTCATGTTGAAGGCCAATTCAATATTTTCCAGTTTCTATAGCAGTCAAATGTGAATTTTTTGTTTGGAAAAGGTAGAAAGGTAATTTAAAGCTATGGAAAAGCAAATAAAAACATTGTGGTTTTGCTTTTGTTCTTTACTAAATGTTTTGTTCTTTACTAAACATAAAGATGGTTCCTCTTGGGGCCAGAGAGAGAGCATGGAGGTAAGGCATTTGCCTTGCATGCAGAAGGATGGTGGTTTGAATCCAGGTATCCCATATTGTCCCCTGAGCCTGCCAGGGGTAATTTCTGAGTGCAGAGCCAGGAGTAACCCCTGAGTGCTGCCGGGTGTGACCCCCCCCCCAAAATAAAGAAAATGGTTCTTCTGGATTCTTTTTCTCTTGTAGGTTTTCAAACTGAAGATGCTGACTTTATGAGTGGTACTTAGCTTCCTAGACATTTATACTAATGTGAAATCCACACTCTTGTCCTTTAATACCATGTAGTTACCATCTTGAAATCCTTAACAATTTTGTTTTTGAATTTTTATTTTATATGTGGAGTCTGATGACAATGAAACAACAGCTGGGCATTAGATTTGGATTACAAACTAGGTTGTCTTAACTAATTGCACCCCTGAAGTCTAGGGGTGAAATTGGAGGCTTTTGGGCTTCAGTGCAGATAGAAGGGCATTTGCTCTCCAGAATATGCCCTATGTGATGAATTGTGGTGATCACTGTCTACTAATGAATGTGTTCTTGCCTTGTGTGTCTCCATCACCGAATTAATGTGGGATTATATGAAAATTAAGAAAATGAGGGCCGGAGAGATAGCACAGTGGTAGGGCATTTGCCTTACAAGTGGCCGCCCTAGGACCAATTGTGGTTTGACTCCTAGCATTTAATATGTGCCTACATTTAATATGCTCCTTGCCTGCCAGGAGCAATTTCTGAGCAGAAAGTCAGGAGTAAGTAACCCCGGAGTGCTGCCGGGTGTGATACAAAAACAAAAAAAACAAAACAAAACAAACAAACAAACAAACAAAAAGCTATTGCAAATTAAATAAGTATTCAGAATGAAATAAAACTTTTTTTAAATCTAGCTTTTGTTCAAGAGGATTTTTATTTCTAGTCTATGCTAGAATCAACAGAATATGTAGGTATTCTCAAGGATGAATCAGACCCTAAGAGTGGAAATACAGCTGTTAATATTGGCTTAATAACTTATCTTTGAAACTGTCAGTCCTTATTTTGGGTAGAGATTGATTTGTTGCCCATCAATCCTCTACTGAGCACTTTTTATAGTGTTATAAAATTTTTAGTCTCTCTTATGGTAAGATGTTGCTAATAATAGGGGCTCAACTGGTTCCTAGCTGTGGAAATTACTAGATTCTCCACATTTTATTTATAATCAAGGAATAGTTATATGTGAAGTTCCTTGTTAAAGACATTCTATGGAACTCTAGAAGATGGAATTATCACAATATAGGAGGAGATACTATCCTCAAATCACAATAGGAATGTTGACTACCAACGTGTGTATAAGAAATAAATAGTGAAGAGACATAAGGGGGGCTGTTTTTGGTGGCACCTAGGACAGAAACACAAGGTAAACGACCCCACCACCAAGAACTGAGGCAAAAGGGGGCATTTGTTTGGCAGCACCACCCAATACAACATCGTGAGGCAAGTGATCCCTGCCACCAAGGACTGAGACAGAAGGAAGGTCTACTTGGCAGTGCCCAGGACAATGTTTTGAGACTTAGAATGGTAAAGCTCCAGCTTGAACTCAGTGGACCTCTCACTTACTCACTCAATCAGTGTAGGAGACCAGTAAGAGTACAATCATTCTGGTTTTCTCCATGGCTTCACACTTCTTCCAGTCAAGGAACTGTACAGCACTTAATAAGAGTAGCATATACATTGGGGCCTGAGTGATAGTGCAACAGCAGGGTGTTTGCCTTGCACGCAGCTGACCCAACACAGACCTACATTTGAACCCCAGCCATTCCATATGGTCCCCCAAACCAGAAGTGCATAGCCAGGAGTAACCCCTGAGCATCATAAAAGTTCACAATGGTAAAACTTCGCAGAACCCCAAGTTGCCTTGTGATTGGAGAAGCTGGTTTTGGTGACCAAACCAAGTCCTGCCAACTACATAATATTTCTGATTAGGAATTTTTTTTTCTTTTTGGGGCCACACCTTGTGACACTCAGGGGTTACTCCTGGCTATGCATTCAGAAATTGCTCCTGGCTTGGGCACCATATGGGATGCTGGGTATTGAACCAAGGTCCATTCTGGATCAGCTGCGTGTAAGGAAAATGCCCTATGCTGTACTATCGTTCCTCCCCTCTGATTAGGACTTTAGAGAGGAAATGTTACACATGTTCAATGAACTTAGAAAAACGATGGAAATGACAGCCCAGAAGACTTAAGAGGATATGAGAGTAGAAATGAGAAAACTTCAAAGAGAAATAAAGGGTTGAAAATAAAATGTAGGTAAAATTTAAACCTCGCTGGAAAGCCTCACCAGAATAGTAACAGCCGCTGAGGACAGAAACAGTGATATAGATGAGCTGCATAACCCCTCCACACAACAGAAGAGGCTAGAAAAAAAATCCTCACAAAAAAAGTGAACATACAACAATAGAACTCTGAGATAAGCTCAGTTGAAACAACATAAGGATCATTAGGGTCCCGGAGACCCAGGAAGAAAACGCAGAAGAGAAATCAACAGTCAAGGACATCATCAATGAGAAATTCCCAGAACTAAAGAGTGCATGTAACCATATTCTGGATGCTCAAAGGGTACCAGATAAAAGAGATCCAACGAAAAGCACCCAAGACACATAAGAGTCACAAAGATGAAAACCACAGAGAGGGATAGAATACTGAAATACAGAGGCTATAGAGACTTCCCATTAAGAACCGTGAGAGAGAGGAGAGAATTAGAAACCAAGTATACTTTTTATTCCTCCTGGAATCTGAGGACTGCCACCACCTCCCAGGGGTTTTTGAGAGGGAGGGATAGACAGCTGGAAATTCACTGGCCAGAGGTGATCGGGAAGGCCATGATACAAGAAACAAAGAGAAAGAGATAGACACAAAGCATGCAGCATCTCTCTGATGCTTTATCTCTGATACCTTGTTCCCCATAAACCAGCAGGAATAGCTCTAGTCACTATCCTGCCCTGCAAAGGTCCAAGTTTTTCCATTTATACCTGACATGGCAAGGGGTTGTGTTCAAAGGGGATATACAGGAAGTGTGTACAGAATCAAATTTTATTGCAGTGAGAGCATCCAAGGGGCATGTCAAGTCCAATGGTCAAGTGAGGGTATCCAAAGACCTTGTTCAAGTCCAACTGCCATTACATCAACAGAAGCATCCTTAAGATTTACAGCAGATTTATTTATTTATTTTTAAGCAACTCTCAAAGCCTGAAGGCAGTGGTGTGATATAGTGACAAAATTAAAAAAAAATGAATGCTTCACCAAGGATATTTCATCTAGCCAGACTTTCATTCAGGTTTGTAGGAAGGATACACAGCTTCAAGCATAAACAACAGTTTAGAAATTTTTCAGATTTAAAACCAACATTTAAAAAAAAGAGTTGAAGTGTCTACTTTAAGCCAAGGCATACTCAATAAACACATCAAACTCCTACAATAAGATGACACAAAATCCCATGACAATTATCTCAATGTCAATGGACATTACAAAAACAACAAAAATGACAAGTTATACAATCTCTGTGCTTTGATTTTGACCTAAATTCTTATTTTGGGCAAGACTTTTCTACATAATATCTTATTAAGCAGAACCAAAACAACAAAAAAATATTGGGGGGAAGGAGGAGGTTATTTTACATATGGAAATAAACACACTAAGAGTTATAACTATTGGGGCCGGAGAGATAGCATGGAGGTAAGGCATTTGTCTTTCATGCAGAAGGTCATCGGTTCAAATCCCGGCGTCCCATATGGTCCCCCCTGCCTGCCAGGAGCAATTTCTGAGCATGGAGCCAGGAGTAACCCCTGAGCACTGCCGGGTGTGACCCAAAAACCAAAAAAAAAAAAAAAAAAGAGTTATAACTATTAAGAAAATAAACATAAAGAAAATATAGATATCCCCGTTAAGACTTTTGAGATACCATATTTTCTGGTGTATAGGATGACTGGGTGTATAAGATGATTCTCTACTTTATCTGTCAAAATATAAGATTTGAGCTATGTTCGCTGTATATGAATACCTTTCTTTTAATGCACACCAAATGGAAATTAAAAAAACATAAGAGAAAAAGAGAAGAACCTCAAAGGAGAAGAACCTCAAAGGTTAATAGTGTATGTTTAATAAGCTGGATTTTGAAGTGCCAACAATCATTTTACATTTGTCATTTGTGATTTTTTTTAATAGTGATCTACATTGAGAGCAGAGAGAGGAGGCTTCTCCAAGAGCAGCTGGCTGGGGTGCAGTGATTAATGGGACAGCTAGAAAGAGACAGAGTGCCTCCTCTGTGTCCTGTAAAAGCTGAAAAGAGGCCTGAGCATTGGAAAACCACATGCCCGGCAGCTGGATGAGATGAGGCGCTAGGTAACTCAGCTCCTCTGTGCCCTGAAAGATGAATCAGGACAAGCAGAGGACTGAGCACTGGGAAGTACATACCAGCGATGACACCCGGTTGCTGGATGCGATGCAGAGCTCAGTAACTCAGCTCCTCTGTGTCCCTGAAAGATGAATAGGACAAGCAGAGGACTGAGTGATGATGCCTGGCAGCTGGATGGGAGGCAGCATAAGAGGGAGGCGGATCACTTGTCCCTGAAGCTGGAGTAAGTTTCAGCATGAAGTATACTGGCATATAAGATGACCCCTGACTTTTAAGAAGATTTTCATGGGTTAAAAAGTCATTTTATATGCCGAAAACTATAGTTTGGGAGTGGGGAATAAGATTCAGGACACATTTTCATCCCACACCATGACAACGTCTTATAGAGTCTGAGAAATGGTTTGCAGCAGTAAAGGACCACGTTGTGTCCTCAAGTTGGGGGTCCCTCTGGAGCTGAATCTGGTAGCAAGCACCAGTCCACATTGCCGGGAGGTGGAAAAAAAAAAAGGCCACATAGAATGAGTCAGCAGTAGTCGTGGCTGAGCTTCTTGTTGGGGCAACATGTGGGGTGCTAAAAGTGCGTTCTTTCGCTTCGACAGCCAGGCGGCAGCTTACTGGGGCAGGGGGATGGTCTTGGTTCCTGAGGAATAAGAACTGAGGGTAAAGAGGGTTAATTAGGGAGAGATAACGAATCAAGATTGAGGGAGTGAGAGGATAGAAGTAGTTTTGTAAGGTGGTGAAGGGGAGAGGAGGGATAATATATGAGATTTTACAAAGTGACAGAGATAGTAATTCCAGAAGTCCTATGATATTTTCAAATAACTTTTACATTACAAAAGCATAGGTATATACCTCGTTTTACAAATAACTGAAGGAATAATTGAATTAATTTTTATAAAGTGTCTTTATAATGACTTGGATGAGACTTTCAAAGATATAAGAAATGATTTAGTCTAGAAATATGCTTTTGATTCTTACTCTTTTCACCTTTCTAATTCTGAGCTAGTTTAAAAAAAATAATAATGAGATTAATCTTGCAACATTGCTTTTGTGTTGATGACCATGATAATTATAAAAACAAAATCATCATTTCTAGAATATTTATTAAGTACATTCAGGTAATAGTTTATATTATTGTTATACTGTAATTGATAAATGACAGCCAATGTGCTAAATATTATATTTGCATTATATAAATCACATAACACCTTATGAGATAGAGTTATCATCATGCCATTTTAGTGATAGTGAAACTCGGAAAGATTAGTGAATTGCCAATAATACCTTTTCAAGAGGCAGAAGCTGAAATTGTGAATCCTAATGGGCCAGTGAAGTTACTAGCTCAGTACTAGCTCAGTACAGCAGATAGTGCAGTGTCCAATGCAATTCCTTCATAGTTAAGGTGGATGTCTCTTGTTCTGAAAAGTCACACTTTTTATATTTTTTAAATTTTTTATTCTCATAAAATGAGATACACCATGAGATAAAAAATTACAAAAATTTTCAATAATAATTCTCAATACTATGGCAGAGAAGGCACTATGACAAAATGACAGAAATGGCACACTAATTGGGAATAATTATTCTGGACAATAAGTGGGTGCTGAAAGGTGATATGTACCTTTCAGTAACATTATTGAAAACCATAGTGTCTAAAAGGAAATTATAAAAAGAGAGAATAAAAATGCTTGTCATCAAGACAGACTTGAGGTGGTGGTGGGAAGGAAACTGGAAACACTGGTGGTAAGAAATGTACATTGTTGAAGGAATAGTGTTGGGACATTATATGACTGAAGCTCAATCATGAACATCTTTTCTTAAGCCTCCAAATAATTATTTTTTAGATTTCTAAGTTTCTAAGTGAAAGAAAATTTTAAATACAAGTGACACAAGAACAAATAAGATGCTATATTAAGTGACTATAAAAAGATAAACAAGAACCCACAGACACACTTCATCCCAATTACTCAGTGACTGCCCTTCTACTTTACAGCCAAGAAATATTTAAATTTGTAGTGATATAGTGCCTTGCACGCGCTAACCTAGGACAAACCTCAGTTTGATCCCCTGGCATCCCATATGGTCCCCCACGCAGGAGCAATTTCAGAGCTCCTAGCCAGGAGTAAACCCTGAGCATCACTAGGTGTGGCCACCCCCCAAAAAAATAAAAATAAATAGAAAGTAAGTATAAAACAAATAAGTGAGGAGGATAGGAAGATCTTATAAATTTTTCTTTATAAACTGTTTTCAGTGTGTATACTTTCTTGGGAAAATAATAAAGTAGTTATTTGAAAATAGAATTTTCCAATAATAAAAACCTATAATCATTGACATTAGCAGGTTACTGTGTGGTAGTAATATTAATACTTCAGTGATAGTTGTAGTGCTGTTACACAGAAATTTAAAGAAATATCAAATTATACCATTAAGACATATACCACAGTGTAAAATAATACATCAATAAAATTATAATTGAAAGTTGGCCAGAGCAATAGCACAGTGGGAAGGCATTTGCCTTGCATGCAGTCTACCTGGGTTTGATCTATGGTCCTCCAAGCCTGATACAAGTGATTTCTGAGTGCAGAGCCAATATAACCCCTGAGCACCACTGGGTGTGGCCCCAATACAAAAGTAAAAACAAAAAATATTAAAGAAACAACATAAAGCAAAAAATTTAATACAATGGTAAACAATTTACTTAAATAGATAAAAATTGAACAGGATGCTACTTTAAAAAGTGCAATCTAGGGGATGAAGGGATGACGCAGTAGTATGGCATTCATCTTGCATTTGGCTGACCCAGGACAGACCGTGGTTCGATCCCCTGGTGTCCCTATTTGGTCCCCCAAACCAGGAGCGATATCTGAGCTTATAGTCAGGAGTAACCCCTGAGTCACCAGGGGTGGTTGCCCCTCCAAAGAAAGTAAATTCTAGGGAGAACTCTTGGGTAGTTAAATTTATTAGCATTACATTTTAAAATACTAGGATTTTTTTGTAAAATATTTAAAAAAGAACCACAAATAATATATTGAACATAAAATTCTAGTTTAAGGATATTTCCTTAAAATTAAAGCCAGGCATAAGATAACATATTTACTATATTGTTGTGATTGGAGTTCTAGAATAGATAACATAAATAAAGTGAAGATAATAGGGACAAAAATTTCCAAAGCTTAAAAGATTCTCATATATGTACTGAAAGAACTAATTAAATACATACCTCAGAGAATGAGATAAAATAGGCATATAGTCATGTAAAACTCACTTTTCAATCTATCTTGCTAACCTGCATGAGAGAGAAAGAGGAAAATAGAGAGAAAGAAAAAGAAGAGAGAAAAATTGAGATATTTATCTCAATTTATCTTAAATTATCCTAACTCAACATAGATCCCATCTCTAATTCTTTGAGTTAAATACTAAACACTTAAATCTGTGAAATATAAGTATAAAGTCTAGAACAAACAACATTAAATGCATAAAATGCATCATATTTTAAGTGAAGAAATATTGGCAGGGTGGTGCTGAAACAAAACTAAAAAAGAGTGAAGCTTTCAGTGTGCCACAGTATGACAATGTTTGATTTCCCTTTGCATTTGAGTTTCTGTTAGCATTGGTTGGGTTGTAATTTTAAAGGAAAACTTATTCCCACTATGATATTGTCTCAAAGAAAACTTAGCAATATTTTTTTTACCAAAGTTTGCTGTTGTCCATGTTTGGTGTGAGGATACTATAAATGTCAGTTAGAGACTGACTATTATTCTCTTGTGTGCTAATCAAATGCATTTTTGCACATAAGTTGTGTCTATTTATAAAATTTGGATAATAGTATTTTTCTATTCATGATTATAAGTAGTTGAAAAAATACAAGCGGTATTTATTATAACTTTCCAATTTTATTCAGCTCAAAACCAAAATCCCTAACCCTCTCATCTAGAACAGTCAATGGTATAGAGACTATGGTCAAGAGATAGTTGTTTATTTAGTGGATAATTGTTCCATTGTTTTATAATTACATTTATATTAATTTATAATTGTTTTATAATTTAATTTTATAATAGGGTGTGAAACTTTAGGTGCTGACCAAATGTGATATAGTGAAGTCACTAGAAATGATTACTCAGATCTTTATTTATTATCATGGAAATGAACCAAATTCTAGAATAGCCTACTTTGTGTCATTATCTGACTTTTTAATGTATAAAAATTACCTTAACAATGAAAATTCTCCTTGAAATGCTGGTAGGAAAAGATGTGAGCAGGAATGTGTGTAGAATCCAACAGTTTATTTGATGCTTAAAGTAAAGAAATGGAAGGGTTGTACATATTTTAAATAATTTTTTTCTAAGGCCAGAGAGATAGAACAGTGGGTAATGTTGCTTGCCTTGCATTTAGCTGGCCAGGGTTTGATTCTCAACATCACATATGGTCCCCAGAACATGTCAGCAGTGATCCAAAGTACAGAGATGGAAGTAAGACCTGAGTACTGTTGGATATGGCCTCAAAAATACAAATTAATTCATTATTTAAATAATCAAAAGTTCTGCTAGGTTGTGTTACTGTAGAAATGTAAAACCACTTTTCTTCAAAAATGACTCTACAAAAGGAAGATATGTTGGGATATAAAATAATTTTATATATAGCAGTAAATCTTCATTGAATATGATCCTAATCTTTTTATGAAAACATAGGACATGCTTCTAGTTGCTGATTAGCTCTATGCAGAAACTACAGAGGATGGTAAGTATTCTTGTCATCTATTCTAATTAAAATTTAAATTGCAATCTGAGTTCTAATGAAGAGAAGCTTAGTGGTGGTCCTGTGGGAACTCTTCAGAGGGTAAGGGGAATAATGCACAAATGCAAAAAGAGATTTCACACAGACTTATTCTGTGTGTTTTATTTGAACATAAAATTCTTATTTTATATAGAAACATGGATTTCTTTGATGGAAACCTAACACAGTCCTTTTGACATGGACATTCTTAAAATGGTGTCAAGTCTTAATAGTATGGACCCAACTATGTCACTTTGGACATATTGACTTTATCCCTATGGCACTATATCTCAGGGAAATTAGGTGACAGCTCAGGTCTACTTGAGAATTACTACCAATTTGGGGCATGTAATCTGGCTCAGACAGAAAACAATCCAAAAGGTTACAACTGTGTTAAGATCACAACAAAATAATATTAGCTTGCTAAATAGATAATAAAATAATTCTAAAACTTATAACTAAAAATTTAACATAAAATAATTTAAAATTTGTCTATGGCCATTCCACTCTGAACACGTCTGATCTTGTCTGATCTCAGAAGCTAAGCAGAGTCAGGCCTGGTTAGTACTTGGACGGGAGACCACCTGGGAATACTGGGTGCTGTAGGCTTAAAAATAATTTAAAATTTAAATTAATTGGCTGTTAAATTATTTTATATTTTTTCTTTAAAATGTATTTGTTAAGCAGCATACACAATCACAGTCTTAGAGAATGTATGCAAAGAAATAAGTTATTCAGAACAATGACAAGAAATTAAACATATAAAAAAGACATTTCAGAACAAAGGCACTAAATGCGTTATTGTCAAAAACAACATAAATACAGAATATGGAAACATTATAAAAAATTTCTCCTGAAATTTTGAAAGGCATATATGCACACTTCAAAAGATGTTTTAAACAAAACATTTAATGCAAATTCAAGTAACTTTAAAAATGTAATCTGCATTTGTTTTAGACATGACACACTAAGCATGTCACCTGTCCTATAGACTATTTCCTGCTATGTTTCTCCACATTAATTCTCTTGAGTTAGTTAATTAGGGGAGTGAAATCCATGCTCTTTGGGGGTTTCTCTTCAATGAATAGCAAAGACATTTCTACTACAGGAGAATCTCTGAAGAAGTGGTCCTATAAAAGTAATAAACATGGGTTCCGTCATTGTCATCTTTCCCCAGCTGTGAGCATATCACAGATAAATGTTAGCAATTGTCTGTTGGACACTGTGAGTGGCAGGTTGCCTTCCAGAGAAAGAGCCCACAGCTCATTGTTTCTGAGCAATATGCAGCACCTCTTCTGCCAATTGGGGTCTGAGAACAGAACACCTCTGCACAAACACTTCAAGGCAGAGCACAGCAATACCCTGAACATCAAATAATAAGGGCAGATCTGACACAGACTTCCAGTGGAGCTTGATTAAAATGTACCAAAATTGTAATTTTTCCTTTCCCTATTTAACTGTAAGACACAGTCAACTTTGTTTAATGTCAATGCTGTTAATGAAATTGTCAGGCTTGTCACTTCCATTGAATAGAAACTTTACTAAGAAACTGTACTACAATTATCTCCAGCTCCATACAGATTCAATTCACCAAAGCATCAGATTGTGCCAGACCTTTAAAGGGTGTCCCTTGGGGTTTGGGATCTCTCCTATCAGGACAATTCAACATGTCCAGGAAAAGATAGAAGCATAAAGCAATAACCAAGAAAAATTATTTAGATTTCTATCCTCCTAAGTGATCTAAACTGGAAACTTCTCTTCTCCTGGGAGGTTTGTGGGTGCTTTCTCAGGCTCTTCAGAGCTATGTATCTCTAATATTTGCCTTCCTCATCTCTGCCACAAAGAAAATGAAGTATTTTCATGTTCCTTTGAGTTGTTTATTCATTCTTTTATTTTGCATCCAAGAATTTTGCAACTGTAGTACAGCAGTCAGGGTGCATGCTTTCTGTGTGGCTGACCTGGGCTTAATTCTTGGGGACCTATACGATCCTGGAAACTTTGCTAGAAGAAATCTCTGAGATCAGAAGTAATCTCTGAGCACTGCCCAAAGTTAAAAAAAAAAAATAAGACTTTGTGAAGCTGTATCAATTTTGGACCAAGTATTAAAAAAGTCAATCTTTAAAAAATACAAATTCTAATAGGGTAGAAAGACCTGGGCATAAAGCAATCAAGTTATAAAGTGTTGTCTTAGTTTAAATTAAAGAGTCCTAGTGTTGGTGTGGAGAGATGATGAAGCCTTTCTGGGCTCAATCCTGCTCTCACAGCCCCTGTGGCTTGGCCAGTCTGAAGGTAGCAGGGTGAAGATTGAGAGATTCACAAATCAGTCAGATGAAGTACTAGGAGTCAGCCAGCTTTATTTCACAGTCCCTACCACCATGCACATGTCCTCACATGGCCTCTTATACCAAGCCTTTTCCCAGCAGCTACTTCTCTATTCCTACTGGGCTCTCTCAGCCTCTGTCACCCTTTCAGCTGCTTTTACCAGGCTTCCTAACTGGCTTCCAGGCTGGCCAACTCCTTTTGGTGATGTTACTACTGCTGCTTCCCCGATGATACTGAATTGCTGATGCTGAATCTGATGCTGTATCTCTGATGATGGCTTTCTCTTGCTTCTCTAACTCTCCTTCTTATCTCCTCTCTCTCCCTCCTGCAGACTCCTCTCACCCGCCCATTCCAGGTGTGGGCAGTTCTGAATTCCTGTGAAATAGATGAGTTGGGGGAGGGGATACCCACAATAAAGTGGTAAACACTGCAGAGAAGGTAAAGTATTATGAGCGAAAATTCATATTGAAGATAAGAGATGGTTTGCAGTTCAAGCTAAATCTAAGCTAGACTTTCAAGAGTAGATACTATTTGAATATTAGGGAGTACTTATTGATCTGTCTCCCTAGAACTCTAATCTTCACATTACTGACTCCTTCATATTTGGCTTGAGATCAAACACCATCCACTCAGAAATATCTTTCCTTGAATATTCAATGAACTGATAACCCTCTGGTTCACCCTCTATCATAACATCATGGCTTATGATCTTATAGCATTTATCAATCTGAAAAATACTTGTTTACTTACCATTTTCAATCATTAGAATGAAAGTTTTATGGAAATAGATATCTTGTCGCACTTGATTAATACTATCGTTTCCTGGATTAGAATAGGTACATATCTATCGTAAACACTCAAAAATAAAGTGTAAATAAACTAAGGGAAAGAGCAGAGGGAAATAAAATAGTGGGCAGAATAAGAATATGCAAAATGGTGAGGATACAAAAGCATAATGATTTAGGCAAGAGAGAAAAATAACAGCATAAATGTAAGATAAAGGTGAAAATACATTCCAAATAGTAGTGTGAGCAGGTGTAGGGGTATGTTAATTGCTGATTTAAGGAATTTTTTATCAATTCTTTTTCTATTTTAAGTGGGCATTCATATGTTTTGTAATAGGAAAGTTACTCAAAAACAACATTGAGTGTCTTCTTTAGGCTAAGCCAAAGAGTAGCTATGTATATTAAAAGGCAAGGCACAGCCTTTGAAATCTGTGCCTTTTTTTTAAAGCAGTTTACTTAATTAATTAATTAATTTGTTTGTTTGTTTTGGGGCCACATCTGGCAATGCTCAGGAGTTACTCCTGGCTCTGTGCTCAGAAATTGCTCCTGGCAAACTTGCGGGACTATATGTGATGCCAGGAATAGAACCAGGTCCATCCCAGGTTGACCACATACAAGGCAAATGCCTTACCGCTGTGCTCTCCCTCCAGCCCCCAAGATATCTGTACCTTTTGCAAGAAGGAAATTTTGGCAGGCCCAGCTGCTGATGTCCAAATTCCATTTCACTGGTATTAAAAGATATTTCAACTCTTATACTCTGACAGGTAGAAAGAATTGCCACATATATAGAAATTGTTTTGATGGCCTTGTACTTTAAGTTAAAGTCTAAAAGAAAAACGCCCACCGTGGAAGGACTATAAAAATGAATTCCACATAAAAACAGTAGCTCATCTGTTCCATTAGGATGAATGAAGAAACTAATAATAACTCATCATGTTATAATCTGTACCTGTACCAATAAATTATGTACTTGGAAAAACAAATCAACATTGAAAAATCTAGCTTCTCAATTTATTTCTAGAGTAAAAAGAGAGGACGCTAAACTCTGAGGGTACAAGCATATTAAATAATTAAATTGCGAAGAAATTAGACTAATTTTCTTGGAAAGACTTTAAATTAATCCCCTATCCTCTGTGCCTCTGTATCATCTCACTATAGGAATTAAGTAAAAATATAACATAACTAAAACCTAACAGCTATTAAGAAAGAGCTGTGTAATAAAGGTAAGAAGAAAGAGAATAATATTTGGGTACTATGTGCTCAAAGAAGCTAGAGTTTACCACAAATGCCTTTATCAGGCAAAGAAATCCATAGTATCTGTGACCCGAAGGATAGATAAGATAGACTTAAAAGAACGTTCAAATTGTTCCAAGATATACTTAGCTTTAAATGGAGAGAACCCAAGATGATCTCTCATCTTACTCATCTAATAAAACGAATAAAATTGCATTTTGTGACACTCTACCCCCTGGATGTGATGCATTAGGCTACATACTCTAAATATGAGGCCTCAAATTCTAGTTATTCTTTAAGAATAGCTGGTTATTTAGCAAAAATCCTGAATCTATAATCAGGGTTCAAATTCTGGCTCCACTTACTTGTCTGCCCTTCGACGAGTTATCTAGAATCTTCTTGCCTCCACTTTTTCAATTATAAAACTATAATAATAAATTTCTTAAGATATAGAACTTTTGTGAAAAATATGTTAATATGAATAAATTATTAGGCACAAAAGAAAATTGAAAAATCGTAGCTGTTACTTTCATTGTTATTATAGTCTGTTTTATTAATAGAATTTAGCCTAATATATAGTCATCGTCACTATTGATAATAATAATGAATAAACTAAGGCTTTTATTCATGAAGTAGATGATTAAAATATTTTTAAAATTTATACATTTTTCTACCTTCATATTAGAAATTGCTTTACTAATTTTTCTACAAAGATATCAGGTAATTTTTTCATGAGTGGCAATTTCTAGAACATCTATACCTCATCAGCATTGTCTCCATTTTAGTTATTATCATGTTTTGAATATTTCATACCAGATATTTGTTTGATGCAAGTAGATATTTTATAATATGTGCTAGTCACAAATCTAGTTCCTAGGAATGTAAGAGTTAACAAAAGCGATTTCTTATCCCCAAAAGAGCTATAATATTTTGCAGATGTGTTTTCATTTAATCTTCACCAAAGTGAAAATTCATTATCGTTTCTATCTTATGGATGAGGAGTTTGAAGCTCACCATAGCTAGTATCTGAGAAAGCATTAAACTAATGGATGGTAAATATAGGATAATATTCCAGAACCAACTTTATTGTGTGTGTTCCTTTCAAAAAGCTATACTGCTCCCACAACATCTTGAATCTAAAATGACAAGTATTCATTTGTAAGTTACTTTAGCCTATGTTGAATAAAAGTGTATTTTGAAGCTCTGTCAAATTGACATTTTTGAGAAAGAGAGAATATGAAACTGGGCTAACAAATGGATTTAGATAGGATAAAAAAACTACAATAAAACATTTCTAATTATCTTTAGAAAATATTAAAAATAAAGTATTCAGACCTATTGATTATGAAAACAATGTTCTATTGGTTTATGTTGAAATTAGATGTCAATGCAAAGGCATTTTTAAAAGGTACATTTTAGGTTATCATCTAATATTTGCATAAAAGTTGATGATTTAGTTGTTGGATTCAGATACTCAAAGAATATTAGCAAAGAATATTTTCCCTATTTACTAGACTACATTATTCTGTATTGGCTTCAATTTTAGACAGAAAATCCTTTCTATGATTGATTTGTCCTTATTTTCAGACATAATATCCTCTTATTTATGTCTCTGGACTATCTTCTGATGAAGACTATTTGTATCAACCTGAGTTCTATCCACAAGCTCTGAGTCAGAAGGGGCACCATGATGGTCACCAAGATTATGTTCATCTCTGAACTTTATATACTGACATTGATTATTATCAAATCTCGAGACATAGACATAACCAAAAGGAAAGAGAAAAATATGAATTCAGTATAACTAGGAAAATTCAGAGTGACAAAACAGAGAGCAAGCAGAGGTTACACATAATTCTAATGATGCTCATCAAAAGAAAGTCACGGTTGTCACTGAAATGAAAAATTCATGTGGTAACTCTGATCATTTCATTGTTTTGCTATGAGTCTTAAAGTACTCATCTAAACATAAAACAGGAACATTAGTGTGGGATTAAATTTTCACTGAAATGATAAATAAATGATGCAAACAATCCTTTTTATAGAAACAGGCCTTCCATATAGATTAATCTATAAAAAATATTTCAATTAAATAGTATTATTCTTGGGCTAGACTGATAGCACTGTGGGTAGGACTTTTGTCTTGCATGCAGCCAACCCAAATTCAATCTCCGGCATCCCCCATGGTCCCCTAAGCCCTCCAAGAGTAAATCCTGAGTGCAGAGCCAGGAGTAAACCCTGAGCACTGCTGAGCATGGCCCTAAAAACAGAAGCAAGGAAAAGAATATTTTTGCAAGTTGGAAACTTTTACCCTTGCAAATTTTCAATCTCCTCAAGACAAAAACCTCTTCTGTTAAACATTTATGGGTGATTGAATAAAGCAGACAGGTAATAGATCATGTACCCCCTTCTAGGTTCATTCTTTTACTTTTAATTTTCCTATTTTTCCTCTCCCTCCTCTCTGTACATTTCCAAATCTCTTACACTCTCTCTTTTCTGTATCTGTCAAAAATGGACCTGCCTGATTGTTCATAAGCCTCTGTCATCATGCAGACAGAATATGGCCTAGAGCACATATAAGAGTTGCCCTAGAAAGACCTGCCAAAACCTGTCTATCACTGTTTTACTTTGCTAGAGAATTATACCTGTTATGATGAGAATTTGCTTGCAAATGAAAAATAGAAAAGTGACTCATGAATTCTAAGATGTTCTTATGCACTAAACACTCTACAAATATTTGCCTATATTCTTGTGCTGAAAACATCCTTTCCTCACCTATATGGAGCTAACTATTGTCATCATTTTATGAACAGTAAATTGGTCAATGATAGGAGCCAAAGATATAGTACCAAGATTAACATGCTTGACTTACACGAATCTGACCCAGATTTAGCATTAGAGTGGTATATATATATATATAGATATAGATATAGATATAGATATAGATATAGATATAGATATAGATATAGATATAGATATAGATAGATAGATATAGATATAGATATAGATATATAGTGGTATATATACATATATATACATATATACATATATATACCTGGCAGATATATTTCCTGGCAGAATACTGCCAGGAGGGACCCCTGAATATAGAGCCAGAAATAAGCCCTGTTCAAAAATAAGCCTTGCTGTGGCCCCAAAACAAAAACAAAAATGGGAAACACCAAAACTTTAACCTCCTGCCTAATTCTAAAACCTTGCATTATTTTCTTCCCACTTCTACTTACTGATTGTGATCTTATATTCTGACAGTGAACTCTTAGATCTTTCTCCTACAGAATTTTTCAATTTCTACTTTGATTTCACCTACAGTGGTCAATTTGAGGCTATCATCTATTTCCTCTTGGACTACAGCATCAATCTTTACACTAATCTCTGACTCCCCTCTTGCATGATTTTCTATTTTTCACTTTGCTTAGTGAACATTCAAAATGCAGGTATTCAAGTCATCTATTCTATAAAACCCTTATATGGGCTCCAGAACTCTAAGAGGAGAGTCCTAAGTCTTTTGATCTGGTTTTACCTTTCTTCTCAACTTTTATCTTTCCCTCATTTTATGTCTAGTCACTTTGCTTTTTTTAGTCCTCAAATTATGCTCATTTTTCACACCACTGCCTGCTATTTTCTTTGCCTCCCCCTTGTCATTTTCTCCTTGCTGACTACTAATACCTTGCAAGATATATTCCAAATGTCACTGCCTCTAAGAAGTTTTTTTAGTTTTCTTAAGCTATGTTAGATTCTACTTAGCACCATGTAGTTCCTAACCATGACATCCATGTCTGGATAAAAAATTTATCACACCAAGACTACATATCATGAGGACTGGATCAATAGCACAGCAGGTAGACCATTGATCTAGCAGGTGACAGACCTGGGTTTTATCCCTGGCATCCCCATATGGTTCCCTAAGTACCATCAGGAATGACCCTTGAGTGCCGAGCCAGGAGTAATAACCCTTGAGCACTGCCAGGTGTGCTCCTTTCTAGGCTTCTAGATGGCCTAGAGAAAAGCATCACTGTAGATTTTCCTCCAATTACTTCCTAATATTTAGTGTGGTGCCTACTCCTCTTCAGTTTTTATTTTATATTTATTTATATATTTTATAATTTTTTCATTTATATTTTTCAATTGTTCAATAAATTCAAATTATGTTACTTGCCTGTGAGTCTAGTTTAAGTAGATGCAAGAATATGCATATCTAATAAATTATGTCAAAATTACATTAGCCAATGGTACATACTCTGATAGCCATCAAATTCTGATAGACATAAAATTCTAAATAAAGAATCTGAAAAAATAGGGAAGTGGACAAAGCACCTGCCTCGAACCTTATCAACCAGTGTTAGATTCCTGGTACCACATATGGTTTTTCAAGACTCACCAGGAGTAAACCATGAGCTACAAGACAGGAGTAAGCCCTGAGCACAGCCAGGTGTGACTCCCACCTAAAATTAACAGTAAATAAAATTAAAATCAAACAATTCAGAAAGTGAATAATTGCATTAGTTGAACATAACAGGGGAAGATCAATGTTGGCTGACATGTCAAGGGGACCCAAAGGAAAAGTATAAGATCTGATAAAGAGTTGGATTCAATAATCTGAAAGAAGACAAAATGTGGAAAGAACTTTATCCATGACATAGTTAAAGATGGCATGTGAGTAAACTGGAGTAAAGCATTCACATGAAGAAAGTAGAAAAAGAATGATGCAAACTGAAGGGATTGGATTTGTAAAAACCAGGAAGTCAAACTGAGAGAATGGCATTTAATACTAAAGAAGGAAATTAGGTACTTTCTGCTTGTTGCTCTGCCATTTTAGGTAAGGCTTGTCTCCACCTAAAATCATGGGGCTTAATTGGTGAGAAAAAGCAGCGCCTTTAATTCTGGCTAGATTTTGTCTGCTTTCACACTCAACCTGCACCATATATACAGGTCCATACTTGTTGAATCAAATAATTAACGATGGGGCTGGATGGCGGTGGATGGCGATGGATTTCTCTCTGCCATTCCAGGCCACGTGGCACCGCAACCCCATCCAGCTGGGGGTTCCCAGGCCCAGGTGAAAGGCGAAAACAAGACTCACTCACAGGCAGGCATCAGGAACCATCAGCTTTATTCATGCCCTATTCACCACATGTGTGTGGCCTATCTCATAACCTTTCAAGCACAGCAATACTTTGCTAGCCCTGCGTCTTATCTCCTGTTAGCCATCTTCCCTTTGGGCTCCATGCTGGTCAAAGACCAGAACACAGAGGCCCAAAAGCCAGAGCGCCCAGCAGCGCAGAAAAGGGGCTGAATCCCCTCGGTTCAAGGCTTTTCTAACTTTTCCAAGACCCCTCCCAGGAATAGGCCGGGTCTTGCAGGTAAGGTCACACCTAATATCCGGTTCCCAAGACCCCTCCCAGAAATGGGTGGGTCTTAGGTATCTACACCCAAATCCAGGGTCTCAGCTAGGTACACCATCATTTCCCCCTTTTCTTAATATTTTCATGCACCAACGTAATAGAGTGAAAATTAATATACCAGCCCTTTTCAAAAACATAACATTTCTGCAAAATATACTATATATTTGTAACTTAAAATTCTCTTAATGCTACTTTGGCATCCATTGTGCAGGTGTGTGTGTGCCTCTTCCTTCGAAATAGGGGCCTAATTCACTGCCTCCAAAGATGGGCTTTCTTCTACTCAAACTGGACTGGAATGGAAAATGTTTTTCTTCTCGCCTGATACGCAGCCTTGTGAGCATCTCATCTAAGGATCTCTGTCTCCGAATTACTTTCGGGCTTTGTGATTGCCCCGGGAGCTCCCCATGGCCTATTAGGTCCTGAATCTTGGAATTTCTTACTAGACTTCTGCTTTTCCAAGGGAATACTTACTCGGAATTGATCATCTTGGACGCTGTAGATTTTATTCTACTCTGGAGCTTGTAGTTGATTCCTTTACATCTGTTTCTGGTTTTGAACACCCTGTATTAGGCTAAAAAAATTTTTTTTCTATACTTTTTCCCGTGATGCACTTATGCAAACAGCCACTCTTTTACAATTGCTTAGTTATTCTTTTTACAATTATAAAAAATATTACTTACTTCTGTACATTATTATTGTTTCTTTACAAAAAAAGGGGGAATTGTAGCATATGAAAAAGTTTCCATAAGATGATTCTTGGAATTGTATATAAAAGTATTTCCTTAGGATTGTTCTGTGACTATTGCCCCACCTAGCCCTTCCAGGTGGGGCGCTGTGGAGTTGGGAATAAATAGCTTGAGGGACAGGGGAGAGGGGTGCTTCTGTGAAAGCTGCTGGCTGCAGGAGGATTCTCTGGCTCTCCTTGCCCGATCTTTTAAACCCTATCCTTCTTGTCTGTGTGGATTATTATTTGCTGCGGATAAATATTACCAAGGTCTTCCCCCGAAAGGGGACAAGGGGATGGGAAGTAATTTCTCATTCTGGGGACTGTTCTTGGATTCACATATACCCAGCAAAGTTAACAGCAAAGATACATTGCACATACTAAAACTTCTAAAGCACATGGCCACATAATGACTACTCAACAAAGTAAATGCTGTACACAGTTATTCTTCCTGTTATATGATGAAGACAGAAGAGAGAAATCTCAGTCTAATTCCTCAGCATCTTCCTGGAGGTCTAACTACATACAAGAATACCAGAAAACCAATGGTGAAAATGCATAGCTTTCCTAGCTCAATGAACAAAAAAGCAATATTACAAAGCATAAAAAACACCAATAAATCTTTTAGGCAATGTCTTTAGTGACATCATGATGATATTAAACAAGTTCAAAGAAATAATAACATAGGTAGTCATCCAAGCACAAGAAATTATGAATAAAAAAACTTACTATAATCATGCATAAAGAACATGGTAGATGATATAAAAAAGTCAATAGAGAATCAGAGGCATAGTAAAATGGGTAGGACACTTGCCTTCCACAAGCCAAACATGGGTTTTAATACCTGGCATTACATTATGGCCCGCTGAACTCACTAAGAATGATTCTTGAGCGCAGTCAGGAGCAACCTCTGAGGATTGCTGAATAGATAAATTTTTTTATTATATAGGGCTGGAGTGGTGGCACATTGGTAAAGTATTTGCCTTGCACGCGTCTGACCTAGGCCAGATCGCGATTCAATACCCCGTGTTCCATATAGTCTCCCCAAGCCAGGAGTGATTTCTGAGCGCATAGCCAGGAGTAACCCTTGAGAGTCACAGGGTGTAGCCCAAAAAACCCAAAAATATTTATTATATAATGTAACATAAAATAATTAAAAGTCATATAGAAACTGTACTTTTATCCTTTATATTTATCCATTAAGATTGTGAGAAATTATGGCTTTAGTTTAACTTATTTAATTTTTATAGTTCTTTAAATATCTCTAAACACCTTGCAAGTAATAAAAATAAATTCTGATACTATTCAAAATTATTAAACGGTTAGCTCAGAACATGTTTTGTTTTCTGAAATGCTATTTATGTACATGAGAACAAAACTATTTTTGAAATGTAAAGATAGAAAAAAATGTCAAAATTCCCATTTTTGATAATCATCAAACTCCTTTATAGTATTGTTTTCAATCACATTTTAAAGTGGCATTTTTGCTTTATAATTTAAGACTGTATACTGGATAATAGATATACCTCAAGGTAGTCTTAATACGTCACAGTCAATGGAAATAAGTTCTGTCACTTTCCACTGTAGTGTACTTACCTTGCAAATCTCTATTAACTACATGAAGGTATTATGCATATAAGAAGTGACATTTTTTTTAAATCGCCACTTGGTTGGAACTCAGGCTTCCCCTACTTACTGGTTTTTACATTTGCTATGTAAAATGAAATCTTTCCAAATAACATCCTCTCTCGTTTAAATGTCACTTAGCCTGTTGCTCAGGCTGCAATTTCTTTTCGCTTTCCACTGTTTCTGGGTAGAGAACAGTATCCTCCCATCAGTTTAGTGAACAGCTGGATTTCCTAGCCAGACCTTTTGGTTGGTGAGCAACTGCGTGATCTCCAGTGACTCATACACTCATAATTATGTGCACTCAGGAGCTCTTCAACCTGCGTTTGTTTTTTCACCTCCTGTAGTGTTTAAGTCGTAAAGAGAGGACTTTCCCTCCTTTTCTAAGCCCCAAACAACCTGTTTGGGAGCAGCCTTCATGAGTTCTTTTGTAGGTTTCTGTTTTCCCAGTCCCTGCTGATCCCTCTGGCTTTCAACCAAGGTTTAACCATAAGACTCCCATCAGAGTCCTTAAAGAAGAAAGGTTTCCAGCATGAGTACACTATATTAATAAATGAAACCCAACCTTTTAAAAATTACACTGTCAGAAAAACCCATTAGGCTGTAAAAGAGTTGAAGTAAACATTAGATTTTAATATCTACTGCTGCTTAGATTTTTCTGAACCGAAAAATCCCCGGTGAGCACTTAAAACTTCATTACTCCACTGAAAGGTTGTGAAAGGCTATTTAAAGGTTTTCAATTTTGTTGAAGTCTAGAGGTTATTACAGCTGGAAAGAATACAAACCCTAATATTACAAGGAATGAAAGGAATGAAATTTATGTTCTCATCTTCCCTGCAGTTTAATCCAGGTCTATTAGATTTATTGGTAAAAATTAGGGCAGGTTAAAAACTTTTCTACAGGTTTGATAAGAAAAATAATATTTGGACACTATTGAAAGCATTACTTTTCATCACACTAAAAATTACTTTTATCTCCTAGCTCTGTGACCAGGAGTTATTTCAAAATCAGCCCATGCTTAACATCTCTTAAGTGGCTTTAAACTGAAAAATTCAAATCTGATTCCTACACAGTCATCACTATATAAAATTGAGTTTAAACCCATACAAAAATATATAGATCTTGATGGTTTTGTTCATTTTTAATGATTTAAAAAATTTATTTTTGGTTTTTGGGCCACATGCTCAGGGGTTACTCCTGGCTATGAGCTCAGAAATCGCTCCTGGCTTGGAGGACCCTTGGGGTACCATATGGGAAGTCAGGGGATGGATCTGTGGTCTGTCCATGGCTAGCAAGGGCAAGGCAGATGACTTACTGCTTGCGCCCCCCGCTCCAGCTCCACCCTTTTTGAAGGACACTTCTAATGGCGCTTTTTCCTGGCTCTGCACTCGGAAATCACTCTTAGATTGCTTAAGGGGGAACTGGAGAGCAAACAAGGTTTGCACACTACTCACTGTAGCTCCCCAAAGTTCTATTTTTTAAATGGAAATAATTAATGTATTAATTTTCTCTACCTATTTATCTATCTTTTTTCCTTCCTCTCTCTCTTCATTTCTTCCTTCCTTCCTTCTTCCTTCCTCTTTCTTTCTTTCTTTCTTTCTTTCTTTCTTTCTTTCTTTCTTTCTTTCTTTCTTTCTTTCTTTCTTTCTTTCTTTCTTTCTTTCTTTCTTTCTTTCTTTCTTTCTTTCTTCTTTTCTTTCTTTCTCTCTTCTTCCTTCCTTCCTTCCTTCCTTCCTTCGTTTCCTTCCTTCCTTCTTTTCTTTTCTTTCTTTCTTCTCCTTTCTTTCTTTCTTTCTTTTCTTTCTTTCTTTCTTTCTTTCTTTCTTTCTTTCTTTCTTTCTTTCTTTCTTTCTTCTCTTTCTTTCTTCTTTCTTTCTTTCTTTTCTTTCTTTCTCTCTCTCTCTCTCTCTCTCTCTTTCTTTCTTTCTTTCTTTCTTTCTTTCTTTCTTTCTTTCTTTCTTTCTTTCTTTCTTTCTTTCTTTCTTTCTTTCTTTCTATTTTCTTCCTTCCTTCTTTCTTTCATTTTTCTTCTTTCTTTTTCTTTCTTTTCTTTGCTTTTCTTTGCTTTTTTTGTTTTTTGTTTTTTGTTTTTTTTTTTTTTGGATCACATCTGGCAGTGCTCAGGGATTACACCTGGCTCTATGATCAAAAATCGCTCCTGGCTTGCTGGCTCAGGCATGTCGGAATTCAAACCACTGTCTTTCTTCATGCAAGGCAAACACCCTACCTCCATGCCATCTCTCTGACCCCTATTTATATTTCTTTTTAATTTTTGTGCCATGCCTGGCATTACTTAGGGCTTATTCCTAGTCTTGCCCTTGGATCACTTCTTGTGGGGTTCTGGGGATCATATGGGATGCCAAGTAGATCAAATGTAAAACAAGTGTCCTACCTATTATACTTTATAACCCTTAATTTTCTTTTATTTTAACAAATATGGCAATGATATTTTGACTAATTAGTAGTAGATATTTGAATATACCCCCACATTAATTTTTTTGATTCAAAGATTATATTGACTCAGTTCAAATTCCTACTGTGAATAGCTTTGAGCCTAACATAATGTTTTTAGCTAAGTGTTTTTCCCATTCAATGATCTTCCAACCAATCTATTTTTCTAAGTAATATGGTAAAGATGACATCATTTGGGTGCCAATACATTCTGATAACTATGAGGAAGGTAAGTTAACAATTGGAGCCAGAATAGAATGAACAGAGGCCAGAGTGATAGCACAGTGCTAGGGTGTTTGCCTTGCAAGAAGCCCATCCAGGTCAGACCTTGGTTTGATCCCCAAGTCCAGATGGTACTCCAAGGCAGAAGCCATTTCTGAGCACATATCCAGGAGTAAACTCTGAATGTCAAAGAGTGTGGCAAAAAAAAAAAAAAAGAAAAGAAAAGAAAAGAAAAAAAGAAAAAAGAATAGAATGACCAGAACATAGAGCTCTCAGAGGAATAACCTTACATCTCTGACTTAGAAATATAAATTGGAGGTAGATATACTTAAATTTAATAAAAAAAATAACCCGTGTTTGGAATGGGACAAAAATGTAAGGAAATTTTGCTTAGAGAAAGACACAGTATGTAGGAGCATAGCGTTTAATTTATATTCAGGATAGGTTGTATAGAGAGGTACCTTTGAAATGAATGGTTTGGTTATAAAATATTTAGGAGTCTATTATAGTTATAAAGATAATGGTGTAGGTTTATCATAATTAAAATTTAGAAAATTGCAAAAGATAATTTAGAAAATTTATTATTTTAATTGAGAAAACTTATTTGGTAAAATTCACTGATTATATTTTAATGTAGTTCAGTTTATCCTTTCAGGGGTATATGGTTATAATCAAATCACAAAACATATTTTTGTGTCAGTTTATTTAATTATAACCAAAAATTAGCATTATAATCATTATTAGTTTATTCCTTTCATTGGTTTTAGGGGGCATATCAGATGATGCTCATGAAGTTCTCCTGATTCTGTGCCCAGGGATCTCCCCTGGTGCTGCTCAGGGAACCCCTTCGGGTTCTTGGGATTGAAGTCTAAATATGCCAAACACTCTATCTCTTCAATGTCAGTGTTTTATTATACCTCTTTTATAATCAAAGTTTTAATTATTTCACCATGATTTGTTACAATGAAGGAACCATCACTTAACCGATACATGGTGATTTTGATTTTAAGGTTTTGACATTTTAAATAATTTATAATGACAATTTCTCTTCAAATCGGTCTTTTTTATGATTTTATTATTTGAAAATGTTTTAAAATTTAAATTAAAATGACTTTAATTTACAAAATAATTGATAGTTGAGTTTTAGGCATTTAATGTTCTAGCATCAATTCTACCCCAAGTATCAACTTCCCTCCACCAGTGTTCCCATACTCCCTTTTTCACCCCTCAATATTCTGAGCTGCCACTTTGACAGGCACATTATAAAGTTTAGTTATAGTTTGGATTTTATGTTTTAATGTTTTGTTGTTAAGTTTATGTTTTGGTGAATAGTTATATCACTCCCCTCACTAACAATACACCCAAAGGCCCTGATCCCTATTCTCCTGTTTTTACCCTTTCTTATCTTCTTCCTTTACACAACAATTTCTTTCCTTCTCCTCCTTATGATTGGGGTCATGGATGATCTAAGGCCCATTCTCTCTTTAAAATATTGCTTCCCTATTTGAAATTTTTAAATTATATTTATGGATTTTATCAAATAATATATATAAAATTCTCAAGAATCAGAAATGCACAAGTACTAATAATTTTAATTTCAGAAATAGATGCACTGGGTAAAAATGTAAAAATATTTTATTTCTGAGATATTTTTTCTAAAAATATTTAACTTTTTATTTGTTGATTTGGGAGAGAGGTTGGCCACATCAGGTAGTGCTTAGGACTTACTTCTGGCTCTGAATTCAGGGGGCAATTCTTGTTGGGGATCAAGAGACTTTATGGGGTACCAAGAATAAAATTCAGATTAGCCACATTAGGCATTTTCTACTTGTATTATAATTCCATATCTCCCAATTTTACTTTTTTTTTGGCTGTTTGCATTTTAGGTCCATATCTAGTGGGACCCAGGGATTATCTATGATCACTTGGGGAAACCATATGATTTTGGGATCAAACACAAAAATAGTACATACAAAGGTTTTGTTCCAGACTTTGACTTAGGTCTCTAGCTTCAAAAAAGTCTCCCAAATTATCTTAAAGATTTATATTTTTAAAGGAAGAATAGAATACAATAAAAGTTTATCTTTCATTAGTCTTTTTATATTTTAAATTTGGGGCAATAGTTAGCCATGCTCAAGAGTTATTATCAGTTGGGTACTTGGGACTATAGTAAATATTATGAACAAACCAGTTAATTTGAAAATAAAAAATAGCATCCTGATGTTAAACTTATATTTGAATACAATTGAGGTTAAATCGCAATTTTATACTTATTGGTAATTTATATTTTATTGTTATTTCTTTATGATTTTTAACCACTGTTTGCAAACAATTTAAAATTCCTGTTAAGGAACTGAGATTTTATCCAATTGGCAATGAACAATTATCACTGAAAATTATTATGTTTTTTAAGTGAACAAAAATGACCATCTCTTTGATTATTACCTCCTTTATAATACTATTTCTATGTGAAATATTTTATAATGCATATTTTAAAAAGCATAATTATAACGAAATATGAATAGTAATAATAGCTATTATTTATTACATGCCTAGTAATTACCAGAACATTTCCAAAGTTATTTTAGTTAAAACAGTATAAAGTAGGTATTAAAATTTCTTTTTCTTTTCTTTTTTTTAATAATTTTTATTGTGACCAAAATGAATTACTAATCTTTCACAGTAATATTTGAAGTACATAGTGACAATGAATCAGGGGCATTCCCACCACCAAAATTGACCTCCCTCAACTCCTGTTCCCAATATGCATCCCATATCTCACTCCTTTGCCCCTTGGATGGCTAGTGTAACTGGTCCCCTCTGTGTATATCTTGTAGATTGGTTATCAATTCTGTTGTCATTGACTTTGAGTTTGGTGTTTAAGTCTGATCATTCTTTATTTCTAGTTAATGTTCATATGACAGTTTGGTCCTTGTACAATACATTTTTCCTTCTCAGTTATGAAGCAGAACAAGATGATTCAACTTATGTGGTCTGTTTAAAAAAAATGTCAATTTAAAAGAAGAAAGGGAAATGGAAAAAAAAAAACAATAGTAAAAATAACAAAAAACAAAAAAGCAAAACCAGCAAGTATGAAAAAGCACAACAGCAACAAAAAACAACCACCAAATAATAACCATGAGAATGAAAAAAGAAAAAAGAAAGTAGGAGGGCTGGTATGGCAAGGTTTTTTGCTTCCTTTTTTTTTTTTCTTGCATAGGCATAGTAAGTATTGGGGAAATTAGAAAAGGAGTTCCCTAGGCCTAAGAGATACGGGGTTTCTCTGCCCTTTAAGTATATTGTTATGGGAACAACTACAGGCTCCATATACACTCATTTTCACACCCCAAGGCCTTTTTATGGTGCTAGGAAAATTTCCACTCAGTTGTGGATGATAAAATCAGGTCTCTGTAATAGAGACCTTGGTATTTGCAAAGGTTATAGGACAAAGCCTAGAATGGAGTTTTTTCTTTAAGGTTCTAGAAGTTCTGTTCCATTACTGTTGTTGTAGTCAATCTTCTGTAATTAGTGGCCTTGGTTTTGCACTAGGATAGAGTCTTTCATTTTAGTTTCAGAAGTTCTGCTCAGTCACAGTTGTCAAAAAATCAAACCTCTGGAATTAGAAATATTAGTTTTGTACAAATCCTAGGCAGAAGCCTAGGCTAGGGTCTTTCTTATTGGTCCCTTATTCTCATTGAATAAGTTCTGCCCAGTCACAGTTGTCCAACTCAGTCTTTGTAGTTAGCTATCTTGGTTTTTGCACATATCAAAAGACAATATGTCTTCTGATTTCATCTTACCATTAGGTGATTAGATAGGACAACCTACTCTTAGATCAAGTTGTTGCCATTTCATCGTTGTCAGGATATCATATCAAAATTGGCGCAAGTTGGTGCCAGAGCAGTATTAGGAATTTTCCAGAGGGAGTTTGGTTCCTGGTGCTATTTCAGGGAACTGTGTTGGTTCTATATCTGGAATCTAGGGTTTGGGATTGAACGGTCACTCCATGATCATGTGGAGTCTAATTTGGGTCCACATGACACATGTTCAGGGTGAGAGGCACGCTTGTATTTTAAAATGTCTGGATTCTTATCACTAGAAGATAAGAACTTGTTTCTATACATAAAAGTTCCATTTTTAGTATGCTTTTGAAAAAAGGAATGGTGCCATATTATATTGCTGGGGCAATATAATGGTGCAATAAGAATGACAGGCTACACAATCTCTGTTCCCTGATTTTGACCTGAGATTTTATCCTAGGCAAGACTTTATCTTGTAGGTTTCCTTGCAAAGCAGAACCAAAACAGGTGAAGTTAAAGAAAAAATATATAATAGAAGAAATAAAAATAAATTTAAAAAAGTAATTAAAGAAAAAAAGATGTAAGAGGCTACCTTACACTGGGGAATAAACAGACTAAGAGGTATAATTATAAAGGTATTAAACATACAAAGAAAATATAAGCTTCCCCATTAAATCTTTTGAGATATTCTTGTGGAGGTTGAAATCCAGGGCACATTTTCATCACACACCATATTCTTTTTGACTTTGAAAAGTAATGGATCAGGTAGTGTCCTTGAGCTGGGGTCCTTCTGGGACTAAATCTGGAAGCATGCAACAGTCCACATTTAAGGGGGGTGAGAAAAAGGGCCACAAAGCATGAGTCAGCAGGAGTGTTGGTTGTAGTTCCTTGCTGGAGCACGAGATGTGGGGCTGAAAGGATGTCTTTTTGCTTTGAGAGCTGGGTGATGGCTTATTGGGGCAGGAGATTGGTCTCAGTACCTTATGAGTTAAGAACTGAGGATAAAGAGGGTTAAATAAGGAGGGATATCGAATCAGGATTGGGGAAAGGATAGAAGGTTTTCTGAAGAGGTGAGGAGGGATAATATATGAAGGGCTATATACACTTTAGGTATGGATTGTTAACAATTTAGGTTTGCCAATCAGAAAGGAGTCCACTGCCTACAAACTTAGGCCCTTATAAAGACAGACATTAGTTATCTATTCATGAGTTGTTGTTGGAGGCCTGACCCGCATAGATGGATCTGAGCTCTTAAGAATTAATGAAACTAAGAAAAGATAAATAATTAGCTAAAATATAGAATATAAGAGAAAGAAAGGGAAAACAAATGAGAAGAGAGAAAAGAAAAATAAGTACGTATGGTAAAAATAAGTTTAAAAAAATAGTGCCGGTGCTTCAGAGATGGAAGGTTTTCTAATTTCTGGGCACTTTATCACTGATGGGTTAGGCCTTGCCAAATGAAGGTTTTAGGGTTAGATAGTGTCTGGAGCATTTTAGGATAAGCAAAGTTTTTATTTCTAGAGTACTAAGCAATGTGGTAGTGAGGACTATATTAGGTGACTATCCTATGTAGTATTGTCTGCCATATCTTATGTATCATGGTTCCTTTCCTAGAGAAAAACTGACAGTTTTTCTTTATTTAAAAAAGATTGAATTGAAGAAGAATAAGAGGAAGAAAGGAGAGAAAGAAAGAGGAAGTAGGGAAGAAAAGAGAGCAAGAGAGAGAGAGAAAAAAGAAAATGGTAATTTGCAAAAACATATCTGATGAAATAGACCTGTAACGTAAGTCTGTGGTGTGCCGTTGACTGTTTCAGTGGTTTGAAGGATCATATGGTTTAGGTTAGGTCCTAATAAAAGAAATAAACAAAAGAAAATGGATAAATTGGAGTATTTAATCAAGACATTGTCATAATGAGCACTGTATATGGTATCTAGTATGGTTGAGCACTGAGGTGTAAAATTAGGGTGCCTACCCTTTGTTT
Organism: Suncus etruscus; assembly: GCF_024139225.1. Lineage (NCBI taxonomy): Eukaryota > Metazoa > Chordata > Mammalia > Eulipotyphla > Soricidae > Suncus > Suncus etruscus. The sequence continues at coordinate 52,713,805 of NC_064858.1, read as the reverse complement.
CCAAGAACCACTGTGGAGAAAGAAACTGAAGGGTTATTTTATACCTAGGAAATTAAAGCATTTAAAAAAATGGTTAGTAATCACTGCAGCGGGAGTCCCTGGCTTCCAATCATATTCTGCACCTGGTTCTGTGGATAAATACATTAGGACATTATTATAGGCCTTTGTAGTTAATGGTTAATTGCATACCTTTTCACTCTAAACCTCTGTTTCCACTGTTGCTGGTTTCTTTATGGGATAATGGATAGTAAAGGCTTGTGTTGCCCCTCTTCCACTTGATGAGAACAATTCTCCTCACTATATGCTGACACAGTGGTGCTTTGAGTTTTTACTCGTTAGAACATTGTATTTCTTCATGTATTTCTTCTTATTATATATGGTATGTATTCAAAATACCTAAGATAAGTACTTAATTCTTTATAATCCTTCTTCTACCTTATTCATTTAACATAATAATTTTAGATCCATCCATGTTGCTGCAAAATCCATGATTGTATCATTTCTAACTCCTATGTACTATTCCATTGTGTATAAGTATCACATCTTCATAATCCACTCATCTGTTGTAGGGCATCGAGGTTGATTCCAAATCTTGGCTATTGTGCTGAGTGCTAAGACAAATAGTGGAGTGCATACATATGTTGAGATGAATGCTCTTCTGTCTTGGAGATAAATACCCAGGAGAGCAATTGCTGGGTCACATTATGGCAGATCAATTCTGAGTTTAGTGAGCAACATCCATACTCTTTTCCATAGGGTTGGGCCAGGCAGCATTCCCACCAGCAGTGAGTGAGAGTTTCATTCTTACACATCCCTGGCAACAGAGATTTGTCCCATTATTTTTGATGTGTGCAATCCTCATTGGTGTAAGGTGGTACCTCACTGTTGTCTTGATTTGGATTTTCCTAATAATGAATGATAATGAACAAGTTTTCACGTGTCATTGGCCATTTGTTTTTCTTTTTGAGTTATTATTATTCTTTTTCTTTTATTTAAACATCTTGATTACATATATGATTGTGATTAGGTTTCAGTCATGTAAAGAATACCCCCTTCACCAGTGCAACATTCCCACCACCAATGTCCCAAATCTCCTTCCATCCCACCCCACCCCACCCCCACCCGTACTCCAGACAGGCTTTCCTGTTCCCTCATTTATTCATATGATTATGGTAGTTCTCTGTGTAGTTATTTCTATAACTTCACTCACCACCCTTTGTGGTGATCTTCATGAAGTGAGCTGGAAGTTCCAGCCCTCCTCTCATGGTCTCTGAGGATTGTTGCAAAAATGACTTTTATTTTTCTTAAAACCCATAGATGAGTGAGACTATTCTGTGTCTATCTCTCTCCCTCTGACTTATTTCACTCAGCATGATAGATTCCATGTACATCCATGTATAGGAAAATTTTATGACTTCATCTCTCCTGACGGCTGCATAATATTCCATTGTGTATATGTACCACAGTTTCTTTAGCCATTCATCTGTTGAAGGGTATCTTGGTTGTTTCCAGAGCCTGGCTATTGTGAATAGTGCTGCAATAAATATAGGTGTGAGGAAGGGGTTTTTGTATTGTATTCTTGTGTTGTTAGGGTATATCCCTAGGAGTGGAGTAGCTGGGTCGAATGGGAGCTCAATTTTCAGATTTTGGAGGAATCTCCATATCGCTTTCCGTAGAGGTTGGACTAGACGGCATTCCCACCAGCAGTGAATAAGAGTTCCTTTCTCTTCACATCCCTGCCATCACTGATTGTTCTCATTCTTTGTGATGTATGCCAATCTCTGTGGTGTGAGATGGTATCTCATCATTGTTTTGATTTGCATCTCCCTAATGATTAGTGATGAGGAGCATTTTTTCATGTGCCTTTTGGCCATTTGTATTTCTTTTTTATCAAAGCATCTGTTCATTTCTTCTTCCCATTTTTTTCTTGTAAAGTTCTGAGAGTGCCCTGTATATTTTGGATATTAGCCCCTTATCTGATGGGTGTTGAGTGAATAGTTTCTCTCACTTGGTGGGTGACTCTTGTATCCTGGGCACTATTTCTTCTGAGGTGCAGAAGCTTCTGAGCTTAATGTATTCCCATCTGTTGATCTCTGCTTCCACTTGTTTGGAAAGTGAAGTTTCCTCCTTGAAGATGCCTTTAGTCTCAATGCCATGGAGTGTTTTACCTACGTGTTGTTCTATATACCTTATGGTATCAGATCTGTTATCAAGGACATGAAGAACCTATACAAAGAAAACTATAAAGCCCTTCTCCAAGAAATAAAGGAGGACACACGGAAATGGAAACATATACCCTGCTCATGAATTGGCAGGATTAACATCATTAAATTGGCAATACTCCCCAAAGCATTATACAAATTTAATGTGATCCCCTTATAAATACCCATGACATTCTTCAAAGAAGTGGATCAAACACTTATGAAGTGTTATGGAACAATAAATACCCTCGAATACTTAAAGCACTCCTAGGGAAAATGAAAATGTGAGGCATTACTTTCCCCAACTTTAAACTGTATTACAAAGCAATAGTTATCAAAACAGCACAGTATTGGAATAAAGACAGACCCCCAGATCAGTGGAATAGGCTTGAGTTCTCATACATTGTTACCCAGACATACAATTACCTAATTTTTGACAAAGGAGCAAGAAATCCTAAGTGGAGCAGGGAAAACTTCTTCAACAAGTGGTGCTGGCAGAACTGATTAGCCACTTGCAAAAAAGCGAACATAGAACCCCAGATAACATCATGTACGAAGTTAAAATCCAAATGGATTAAAGACCTTGATATCAGGCCATTTGTTGATCTTTCTCAGAGAAATGTGTATTAATTTCTTCTCATTTTTCTGTGTTTTTTTTTTGTCTCACATTTCTCTGCGCTTTGTAAATCCTAGATATTAACCCTTTATGGTATGTTGAGTGCAATATTTTTACTCATTCCGTTAGCTGTCTTCTACTTTTAACCAAGGTTTCTTTCACCATGCAGAAACTTTTTAGCTTGATGTAGTCCCATTTATTTAGGTTAGCTTGATGTAGTCCCTTTTAATTAGGTTTGATGCTAAATTTCTTTCCATTGGCATTCTACAATTAAAGACTTTTTTGATACATAAGTCAAAGTGTTCTGCCTTTATTTTCCTCAATGAACTTTATAGTTTCAGGTCTAATTTCAAGATCTTTAATCCATTTTGGGTTAACTTTTGTGTAAAGTGTGAGGTATGTATTAATCTTTAATTTCTTACAGGTGGTTATCCAGTTGTTACAAAACCATTTGTTGAAGAGACTGTCTTTGTTTCATTTTAATTTCTGAGCTCCTTTGTCAAATATTAATTCACCATATATTTGGAGGTATATCACTGGATATTCTATTCTAACCCAATGGTCTGAGACTCTGTCTTTGATCCAGTGTCACTATGGCTTTATAGTAAAACTTCAGATGAGGTAAAAGTGATGCCACCCAGCTTCTTGTTTTTCAGTTATAGATTTATCTAACCTGGGTCTTTGTGGATCATATGAATTTTATAACTGTTCTAAGTTCTTAAAAAATGATGTCTGAACTTGAATAGGGATTGCATTGAATATATATAGAAATTTAGGTAAGATAGTCATTTTGATGTTGTTGATTCTACTTACCCATGAACACAGGATGCTCTTCCATTTCCTTAGGTCCTCTTTACTTTCTTTCTAAAGTGTTTTGAAGTTTTCATGGTATAGGTCCCTCACTTCTCTTGTAAGGTTGATTCCTAAATACTTGATATTTTTGGATACTATTTTAAATGGGATTGACTCCCTAGCAGGGGTCTTCAAACTACGGCCCGCGGGCCACATATTGTATTTATTCTCATTTTGTTTCTTCACTTCTAAATAAGATATATGCAGTGTGCATAAAAATTTGTTCATAATTTTTGTTTTTACTATAATCTGGCCCTCCAACAGTCTGAAGGACAGTGAACTGGCCCCCTGTTTAAAAAGTTTGAGGACTCCTGGAGGAACGCTACTGTCTTTTTCTGTATTGATTTTGTAGCCGGCCACTTTGCTGTATTACTTTATTGTTTCTAGGAGTTTCACTGTGGGCTCTTTGGGGTTTTCTATGTATATCATCATATCTTCTGCAAAAGAAATTGTTTGACTTCCTCTTTCCCTATTTGTATTTCTTTGATTCCCATCTCTTGTCTGATTGCTATTGCTAGGACTTCTAAAACTATGTTGAATAACAACAGAGAAAGTGGACAGGCTCGTCTAGTTCCTGACCTTAGTGGAAATACTTTCAATTTTTCACCATTAAGGATAAAGTTGGCTGTAGGCTTCTTTTAGATAGCTGTAACTATCTTGAGGAAGGTTCCTTTCAGCCCTATTTAGCTGAGTATTTTCATCATGAATGGGAGTTTTATTTTGTTGAATGCCTTCTCTGCATTGATTGATATAATCATGCAATTCTTGACTCTCTTGTTGTTGATGTGATGCATGATGTTGACTAATCTGCATATGTTTCTCCATCCTTGCATCACTGGGATGAAACCCAGTGGTCATGGTGTATAAACTTTTTGATGTATTGATGGATTCTGTTTACTAAGATTTTTGTTGATAATTTTTGCGTCAATGTTCATTAGAGTATTAGGTCTGTAGTTTTCTTTCTTGGTGTTGTCTTTGCCATCTTTGAAAATGAGTGTGATATTAGCCTCTTAAAAGAAATTAGAAAGGATTCCTGTCTTTTTATCTTATGGAAAATCCTGAGGATTAATGATCAATTAATCAATGTAATAATTCTACTCAGAATGTTTGATAGAATTTACCTGTAAAATCATCTGGTTCTGAACTTTTGTTTTTTGGGAGTTTGTTAAATACTGTTTCAATTAGTCTATTTAGGCTTTATACATACTCCTTATTAAATGTCAGAAGATGACATTTTTTCAGAAATCTGTCGGTTTCTTCTGAGTTCTCTAACCTAACTGAGTACAGTTCTTCATAATAAGCCCTCACGATATCTTGGATTTCTTGGGGGTTCAGTTGTAAACCTCCCCTTTCATTTGTGATCCTATTTATTTGGGTGTTTCTCCCTCTCTTTCTCTCTCTCTCTCTCTCTCTCTCTCTCTCTCTCTCTCTCTCTCTCTCTCTCTCTCTCGGTGAGCTTGCCAGCAGTTTGTCTATCTTGTTTATTCTTTCGAAAAACCAACTCCAGGTCTCATTGATTTTTTTTTTTTGGTATTGTCTTCTTAGTTTCTATGTTGTTTATTTCTGCTCTGTTTTTTATTTCTTGTCTTCTGACTGTGTTCTTTGCTTCTTTTTTTTATATCCTTAAGGTGTCCCTTTAAACTGTTGATTTTGTCATTTTCCTCTTTCCTGACATAGGCCTATATTGCTATGAGTTTCCCCTTAATTACTGCTTTTGCTGTGTCCCACATATCTTGACAGTTTTTCTCCTCATTATTGTTCGAATCAAGGAATCCTTTTATTTTTTCCTTGAGTTTCTCTTTGATCCACCTGTTGTTCAGCCACATGTTGCTTAATCTCGAGGTGTTGGTTTTTCTTCACAGCTTCTTTTTACAGTCAATCTTAATCTCTGTTGCATAGAGATCTGATAGAGTTCTTCTAATAATCCTTAGTTTTGTGATTTTGTGCATCTTAGATTTATATCCTAAGGCATGGTCTATTCTAGAGAAGTTTCCATGTGCACTTGAGAAGAATGTGTATTTTTATTTCTTGGGGTGGAGAGTCCAGTATAAGTCCATTAGTTCTAGTTCTTCTAGTTTCTCATTTAGGGCTATTATGTCTTTGCTAGTTTTCTGCCTAGTGGATCTGTTTAGTGATAATAATGGTTTGTTGAATTCTCCTATTACTATCACATTTCATTCCATATATTTCTCCAGGTTTGCAACCAATTGCCTTACATATATTGCTGGCTCTGCATTTGATACATAAATGTTGAACAGAGATAGTACTTCTGGATCTAGTGCTTCCCTGTACAGTAAATGTGACCCTCTTTGTCTCTGATCGCTTTCTTTAGGTTGAATGCAATTTGGTCTGATAAAATAATGACTGCCCAACTTTTTTTCTGTTTTCCATTGACTTGAATAATTGATTTTTATTCTTTTATTCTAATCCTGTGTCTATCCTGTACTTGTAGGTATGTTTCTTGCAGGCAGCATAAATCCAGTTTTTATCTTCTGATCCAACCCTCTACTATGTGTCTTTTAATGGGGGAGTTTATCCATTGACATTCAAGGAGATTATTGACAGAGGGGGCTGTTGTACAATTGTAATGTGTAGTGTGGTTGTTGTTATAATTTGGTGTTTGAATAGTGTAATTCAGCTCTAAGTAGACCATTTAGAATTGTTTTGTTTGTGCAAATATTGCGAGTTCTTTTTGTTTGAGGACGTTTTTAGTCCTCTCTCCATATAAATGAGAGTGAGTGGACTCTAGGTTGGAAGTTTTTTTATTCCATAGTTTAAATATGTCATTCCACTTTCTTCTTGCTTAAATTGTTTCAAATGGGAACTCTCGTTTGATTCTATGTTCCTTCTTTTGTACTTGAGGTCTTTTTCGCCCCCTTGCTTTAAGAAATTCATCTTTCTCTGTTTTCTCCCCCCTTTGGATTACTATATGTCTTGGTTTTGGTTTATTAGGGTCTATTTTAGTAAGGACACTGTTTGCCTCTGGGATTTGTACTTGTGCCTCTTTCCATAGTGTAGGAAAGTTTTCTGCTATTATTTTCCTCACTACGTTCTTCCCCTTTCCCTATTTCCTCCCCTCTGGTATTCCTACAATTCATAGATTATTTCTTTTGTCTTTGTTCCTTAGATACTTAACATTTTTTCCAATGCTTTCCCTCTTATTTTCTACTGGCTTTTTTTTGTCATTTTTGGTTTGTAGTCTTTCTTCATATTCTTCTATGCAATTCTCCAGCTGTTTAATTCTGCTATTATGGCTTGCTAAGATGTTTTTTTTTTATTTCCTTAATTCCATTTGCATGGATTCTCTCATATTCTGTAAAACTTCTTTGAGTCGGTTGAATTGTTCATCTATGGATTTCTTTTTTTTTGTTTTGTTTTGTTTTGTTTTTTGGGTCACACCCAGTGGTGCTCAGGGGTTACTCCTGGCTGTCTGCTCAGAAATAGCGCCAGGCAGGCACAGGGGACCATATGGGACACCGGGATTCGAACCAACCACCTTAGGTCCTGGATTGGCTGCTTGCAAGGCAAATGCTGCTGTGCTATCTCTCCGGGCCCTTAATCTCACTGGCTAGTTATTCCTTGATTTCTATTGCTATGACATTCATTGCCACTTTTAGATCCTCATCTATTAGGCTCGTGTGTTTCAGTGGACTTGGAAACTTGTTAGGATTTCTCTCTGTATTTCTAATTTCAAGTGTCTTCCTTAGTTTACCCATATATTTTTTTTTGCATTTGATGGTTTAGAGTGCTAGTTTCAGGTTGTTTAATAAAGTGGTCTGCTAAACTTACTGTGTTAGAAGTGATTAGAGATATATTCAATTTTGAGTTTATTTTTCCTAATTGAATGAGCTTGTCAAAGTATGGCAGAGGTATTACAAGCTACTTCATTGTTTTGCTGTTGTGTTTTATGGGCTATGGATTATCTGAGGGAAGTAAGTGTTAGGTCTGGTCTGCCTAGACCTGTACAGTATACAGACTCACTGGTTTGGAGAGTTGGCAGGGGTGAAGTGGGGTGGAGGGAGGGGTGGGAGAAATGAATGGTGGCTGCGGAGGGTTTGGTCCTTCCCTTGAGTCTCAGCCCTCCTTTGTCACCTGTAGCATTGGGTTGGATGCCTCTTTTGAAGTATGGCCCCAAGAGGGGATGATGGCCATGATTGCACCGAGGTTTGGCCCTGCCCTCAGGTCTCATCCCTCCCCTGTTTCCTACGGGAAGACACTGGGTACCTTTTTATGCCTCAGATCCCAAGTATGGACAATGGCGGTGACCGTGCTGAGGTAGGTATTAAAATTTCTGTACTATACTTTGAAGATCCAATCAGTTTATATCCCTACCATTTCTAGCCTTTAGAAAACTAATTTGTGGACCACTGCTATCCATTAAATAATTTTTTTGTTGACTGTAGGATACATACAACTTGCTCTATGGCTTACTTAAAAGTTCTACTTAAAGGGGCCCGAGAGACAGCACAGCGGCGTTTGCCTTGCAAGCAGCCGATCCAGGACCAAAGGTGGTTGGTTCAAATTCCCGTGTCCCATATGGTCCCCCGTGCTTGCCAGGAGCTATTTCTGAGCAGACAGCCAGGAGTAACCCCTGAGCACTGCCAGGTGTGCCCCCCCCCCAAAAAAAAAATCAAAAAACAAAACAAAACAAAAAAGTTCTACTTAAATATATTAAAGCAGAAATCATTTGTGCTATTTATATGCAACTATAGAATATTATTAAAAACATTGTTTATTGGTATTATAAGAAAGAGATGGTTTAATGTATAATTTTAGTGGGTAATTTTAGTAACATAATATGATAATCAGGTTGCTTAGTTGTGTAGTGTCTCTCTAATTTTTCCAAGTTTTAATAATATTTTTCTCTAAGATTTTTTCTCTAAGTTTTTAGAAATATTTCTAAGCATTTAGAAATATTTCTCTAATATTTTTCTCTAAGTTTTTCAGTTTTAATAATATTTATGAATCTTGTTTTAAGACAGATTAAATTTCATCTAAATCAAAGAAAAAATAATGGTGAAAATAATGGTGAAAAATATGTGAGGAGGCATAGTGTCCATAATGTTAGTTTTGATTTTCATTACAATTTTTCAGCATTAATGATTACAAGTGTTTAGTAATTTGGTACATTATTATTTTTGAAGAGGAGATAAGCATTAGAAATATAATACTTTTCTTTAGTATTGTATATCATAATAAAGATTTTCAAAGAAAATAATGGAAGATATAAATAGGCAGCAGAGAAGACAGCTTTGAGGAAGTGTTATTTAAACTAAGATTAGGAGATTAAGTTAGAAAAATATAACCTATATTGGGATGTTTTGTGGACTGGTTTTTGAAGGAAAAAATAATAGAAAAGGTTTAAAAATGATAAAGATCAGTCAAGGTTAGGAATCAAATGGAGATAAAGAAGCAAAAATGCTAGTTAACATTTCTGAATATTAACTGAAATACAGAAAGTTATTCATAATTCTTCTACATCAAAGATTGGAATATGGGATTTATCTTAAGGTAAGAAATTTGTTTTGTCAGTAAATGAGGAAAATCAATTATAAAAAAATTAATGGGTAAAACTGATAAAACTTTCCCTCAAATAATGGGAATTTATAGCTTAAGGATTATGTTAAAACAGGAGGATGAAACTTTACTATTCTGGGCATTGAAGATATAAGGAACAGACTACAAGATTTAATGTGTTCTTGCAAGGTAAATAGAGACAATGAGATTTTTAGAGTACAAATAACTGAAACTGTACTTAGGAGGTGACTTGGTATCCAGATAAAAGATGATGAGATTGACTAAAATACGAGGGAAGGTGTCATTTATATGTTTCTAAGGTAATATATCTCTCAACTTGGGTCATTTATGTCTAGAAAATTTTACCAATTAACTGAAATACATACTCCTTTTTGCGAGAAGAATGAATCACCTATGAATCACTTCTATTAGATAACTTTTGTACAATTCTTTATTTTGGCAAGCAAGCATAGATTGAGCCCAAACTATACCAATGGATATTAGAGTCAAATTTCCTTAAAAAGAAAAAGAATAGGTGATGCAATTATGTTTTTACTCTACTGCACAGTCAAACTTACATTGTACAATATTAGTTCTTTTGTTTAATATTCAGTTTTTATCTTCTTAATGAGGCATTGAATCCTATTTGCCAGGATTTGTTGAGAATCTTTGCATCTGTATTCATCAGCGATATTGGTCTGGAATTTTCTTTTTTGGTAGCATCTCTGTCTGGTTTAGGTATCAAGGTGATGTTGGCTTTATAAAAGCTATTTGGAAGTGTTCCTGTTTTTTCAATTTCATGAGTCTTTCTAGGATTGGTAGAAGTTCCTCTTGAAAGGTTTGAAAGAATTCATTAGTGAATCCATCTGGGCCTGGACTTTTGTTTTTGGGCAGACATTTGATTACTGTCTTAATTTCCTCAATAGTGATGGGTATGTTTAGATATGCTACATTATCTTCCTTCAACTGTGGAAGATTATAAGAGTTCAAAAATTTATCCATTTCTTCCAGGTTTTCATTTTTAGTGGCATAGAGTTTCTCAAAGTAGTTTCTGATTACCCTTTGGATCTCTACCATATCTGTAGTAATCTCTCATTTTTCATTCCTAACACGAGTTATCAAGTTTCTCTCTCTCTCTCTCTCTCTCTCTCTCTCTCTCTCTCTCTCTCTCTCTCTCTCTCTTTCTTTGTTAGTTTTGCCAGTGGTCTATCAATCTTGTTTATTTTTTCAAAGAACCAACCTCTGCTTTTGTTGATCTTTTGGATTGTTTTTCGGGTTTCCACTTCATTGATTTCTGCTCTCAGCTTTGTTATTTCCTTCTGTCTCTCTATTTTTGGGTCCCATTGTTGAGTACTTTCTAATTCTATGAGCTGCGTCATTAAGCTATTCAGGTAGGCTCCTTCTTCTTTCCTTTTTTTTTTTTTTTTTTGGTTTTTGGGCCACACCCTGTGACGCTCAGGGGTTACTCCTGGCTATGCGCTCAGAAGTTGCTCCTGGCTTCTTGGGGGACCATATGGGACGCCGGGGGATCGAACCGCGGTCCGTCCTAGGCTAGAGCAGGCAAGGCAGGCACCTTACCTCCAGCGCCACCGCCCGGCCCCTCCTTCTTCTTTCCTGATGTGTGCTTGCAAAGCTATAAATTTTCCTCTCAGTACTGCTTTTGCTGTGTCCCATAAGTTTTGATAGTTTATGTCTTTATTGTCATTTGTTTCTAGGAAGGTTTTGATTTCCTCTTTGATTTCATCTCAGAACCACTGGTTATTCAGTATTAGGCTGTTTAACTTCCAGGTATTAAAGTATTTCTTTTGTGTCCCTTTGTAGTTCACATATAATTTCAGGGCCTTGTGGTCAGCGAAGGTAGCCTGCAAAATTTCTATCCTCTTGATATTATGGAGGTATGTTTTATGTGTTAGCATGCAGTCTATTCTGGAGAATGTCCCATGTACATTGGAGAAGAATGTGTATCCAGGCTTCTGGGGGTGGAGTGTCCTGTATATATCTACTAGGCCTCTTTCTTCCATTTCTTTTTTCAGGTGTAGTATATTCTTGTTGGGTTTCAGTCTGGTTGACCTGTCAAGTGTTGACAATGCCATGTTGAGGTTTCCCACAATTATTGTGTTGTTATTGATATTAATTATCAGATTTGTCAACAATTTTATTAAATATTTTTCTGGCCCCTCATTCGGTGCATATATGTTTAGGAGAGTGATTTCTTCCTGCTGTACATATCCCTTGATTAATACAAAATGTCTGTCTTTGTCCTTTACAACTTTCCTAAGTATAAAGTTTGCATCATCTATGATGAGGTAACAACTCACACCCCAGAAGTTGGCACACATCACAAAGAATGAGAACAAGCAGTGTTGGTGGGGATGTGGAAGAAAGGAACTCTTATCCACTGCTGGTGGGAATGCTGTCTAGTTCAATCTTTATGGAAAGCAATATGGATATTCCTCCAAAAACTGGAAATCAATCTCCCATACGACCCAGCTATACCACTCCTAGGAATATACCCTAGGAACACAAAAATACAATACAAAAATCCCTTCCTTACACTATATTCTTTGCAGCACTATTTACCATAGCAAGACTCTGGAAATAGCCAAGATACCCTTCAACAGATGAATGGCTAAAAAATAGTGGTACATATACACAATGGAATATTATGCAACTATCAGGAGAGATGAAGTCATGAAATTTTCCTATACATGGATGTACATGGAATCTATTATGCTGAGTGGAATAAGTCAGAGAGAGAGAGAGAGAGAGAGAGAGAGAGAGAGAGAGAGAGAGAGACGCAGAATGGTCTCACTCATCTATGGGTTTTAAGAAAAATGAAAGACATTCTTGCAATAACAACTTTCAGACATGAAAAAAAAGAGCTGGAAGTAACAGCTCACCTTATGAAGCTCACCACAAACAGGGATGAGTATAGTTAGAGAAATAATTACGTTTTGAAGTATCCTAATAATGAGAATGTATGAGGGAAATAGAAAGCCTGTCTAGCGTACAAGTGGGGGTTGGGTGGGGAGGAGGGAGATTTGGGATATTGGTGATGGGAATGTTGCACTGGTGATGGGTAGTGTTCTTTACATGACTGAAACCCAAATACAATCATGTATGTAATAAAGTTGTTTAAATAAAAATATTCAATTTTTATTTTTATATATTTGATTTATTATTCTGTTTTTAACAGGGAGTAGTTCAAATAAAAGTAGAAAGTCATAAGTATGGAAGAGAAGGGAGGTGCAAAAAGAGCATATGGTACATATACACAGTGGAATACTATGTAGTTGCAGGGAACAATGAAATCATGCCATCTGCTGCAACTAGGTTGGGACTAGAAGATACCATGTTGAGTGAAGTAAGCCAGAAGAATAAAGACAAATATAGGATGATGTCTCTTATCTATGGCATACAAAATAATTGTGTTAGGACAATTAATGTAGGAAAGAGGGATGCCTTGATCACTCCTGACCCCAGAATGTAGAGATGCAAAAGACAGGGAATTAAAGAAATAAAAGCAAGAGGAAAGAAGGTGAGAAAGAAAAACAATGAGGGTACAGAGGTTTGGGGATTGGGTTATATTGGTGATGTGGAAGAGTAATAAAGCTGTACACTCCAAACACATCAACAACAATGAAAGCATGAGATTTAATCTGAAACCACTGAATATTAATATGCATGCCAGGTGAGAGACAGGGGGTGGAGTTGGGGATTACAGATTATATGGGAGCACTGGTGATGGGAGTTGACAGTAGTGGTGAGATTGATTTTGAAATATTATATGCCTAAAATTTAAATTTTAACTATCAATAACTCTGTAAACTATGTTTCTTTAATTAAAATATTATAACAAGGCTGAAACCTTGTGGTTAGAAATAGCATTGCAGTTGGGAGATGGTACAGAAGTGATGGGTGTAAGTGTTGTAATTATGCTCATGATAAGTCATTATTAATAATATTATAACCACAGGGTCTCAATAAAAATGTTTAAAAGTTTGAAAGTCTTATATCCTTGATTCTAAGCATTACATTTTCTCTATCATCCTTTTTTTCAATTGGGGAAAGTAGTGGATAGGATCAATGAAAGGCAATAATTTTTACTTTTTACTCTAGAGACAGTGAAAATTGGTAAAATTTTTTATGGCCAATTGGTATAAAGAGCCAAGAAGAGAATAGTATAAAATAATTAGAGAGGGTTTCAGTTGGAACCTTGAAATGAACACTATCACCTTATCCATATATTCTGATTCCAGTAACTATGTGAAGAAGTTTACTATACTTTAGATCATCTGAAATTTAGAAGTATTAAATATCTTTCTGAAATCTGAATATGAATCTGATTATGTTGTGTGAATGTACTTAGAACTCTCCTTTTCATTGCCCCTTTCCTTCAAGGATGGAATATGTGCTGTTTTCCCTTTGAATTTTCTTTTCTTTTCTTTTTGATTTTGGTTTGGGGGCCACACCCTGTGGTGCTCAGGGGTTACTCCCTGCTTTGTGCTCAGAAATTGCCCTGCCAGGCTCATGTGACTACATGGAATTTCAAGGAATGAACTTGGTTTTTGTCCCAGGTCATCAGCATGAAAGGCAAATGCCCATCCGCTGTGCTATCACTCCAGTCCCAATGTCCTTTGAATTTTCAAACTATTCATTGGCAGTGAGGTCAAGATTAAAAGATCCTATTTTTGTGTGTGTGTGAAACAAATACTTGATTTGTTTTCTAGAAATTTTGTTTTATTTCTATACTTCTACCACTTCACTTCCAAATTTATTTATTTTCTTTACCATTCTTTCTCCATCATTCTTTCTTCAAAAAAAAAAAAAAAGAAATAAGTATTGAGCACACAAAGAGACTAATTTTCCCTATACACCAAGCTTAGAAAATAAAAGGAAGATCTCCAACAGCTACACACTCCTTACTTTGTCAATCAGGCTCTAGCAATAGACTTTGAAAGGAAGTTTGGGAAAATTGTTTTTAAACTAATTTGGCCAAAGAAAAGGTGACATTTTTGGCTTGAATATGCCTCAGATGTGGACTTTCTTACCTTAGGGAGTATTTTCTCATTCTAAGGAAATGGCCCACATATCTTAGTTTAAAATGTGTAATTTGGATTTCTATTTTCAAGAAGTTCATATTTTCCTTTGAGAATATATTTCTGTCTTTTCTTGAGTAAATATTTTTTACTTCACTATCTCCTCCTGAAATTTTTTCTCTAACTGGAAAGTCTGGGTAATACTTAAGACAAATTTTTCTGCAATGAGAAATGTAACACTCCAGCTGGGTTCCACAGCTTCCTAAGTAAAGAAATGGGAGGGATTGTTCAGTGCTTGAAAAGTTATCTTTCTGATGATAAAAAATATTCTATACATTCAAAGCATATTTATTTCTTGTATTACAGTAATTTCAGTAAGAATCAGGTAATTTAAATCAATATTATGAGAGAAAACAATTTTTAGTTGGAGTTCCAATAACAGGCAAGTGAATTGTACTTATTTTTCTAAGTACAAAAATTATAAAAAGTGTACAAAAAAGTTCTTTTCTGTAAGAAGCTGTCAAAACCATGAGTTTTCTAGCATCTGTGGAACAAAATCAAATCCTTTAAAGCCAAGTAAAATCATAACAGCATACATTAAGTTTTATTTGAAATAAACATTCCCCCACTGCATGCTTATAGGAGATCACACTGGAGTAAAACATGGGCATCACAGATAGGTTGTCTTTATGATGCTTGTAAATATGAAGTTAAAATTAATTTAATTATGATTTTAAATGTATGCAACTCCTGAGATGGCGTAATGACATCATGACAATATGAATTTTATTTTAGGGGGTTCTTGTAGACAGTCAATATGATTAACTAAGTAAATCATACTGATTAATGATTAACTGAGCACCAGACGTCTTCAGTTTCACAGCTATTTTACAGCTCATGTAGTAAAACTACTAACATTTATGTAGCAACACCACCAATATTTCCATGTCTGCAAGCATAGAAACCAGAGTACACTACATTTTTTTTCCTTTGGATGAAGACAACTGCCACTAAATTGTGCTCTGCAATAGCTCACACCTTCCCATAGGTTGCCCTCATGTGAATATGCTCTATGCAAAGCAATACAATAACCAATCAATTAGATAGCACACATAAATAAAGGACTTGATTATCTGATACCTACCTCCTTCTTTTTTCCATAAGAGGACCTCAATAGTATGCTACATACATAGTATGTTACCAACTTGACTTTGGTAACAAGTCTGACGTCCTTACTCATTGGGTTGTTACACTCCTAGTCACTACTTCTTCATGGGAGAGTCCTTGAGATTAAGAGCTCTCTTTCTTAGCTTGCTTTATCTTCTCCTTACCACTAAACCATGATAAAGGCTTTCACTACAGTTCTTCTCTATCCCTTATCTATGTGACACTACTTTCTAAAACATTGGTTTTATAACATCTCAATAATAGCTAATCAGAGAATCCTTCTGGATGCCAGCTCAATTGCTGAATCTTTGTTTTCTAGGGACAGTCTGGCTATGTCTTGGCCCCTGGGCTAGTCCTAGTCCTAATTCCCTCCTTCCCAACTTTCACTCAACTTCCTTCTGGGTTCCAGTGCAATCACTGTTCATCTGTCCTTCGGGGCCAGCCAGGTTGGTGTCAGGAGGGAATAAGGAGCCTCACACTATAATTCCTTCCACCAGTCACAGGTGGGGCTGTCTTTGTGGGTCTTTTCCTGCATCCTTCCTTTTTTCCCATCACTCCACATCATCCTAAACCATGCAGATGCTAGTGTGTCAGCACAAAGTCTTTTCAATTTATATCATGGGCTTCCTGGCAGATTGAATCTGGCACTTCTTTCAACATACTGAGGAATTGAGCACTCCAAAACACTAAATGCAAACATCAATGGGAAGCAAAAGAAGACATCTACTGTGGGGGATATGGAAAGAAATCCTGGCAAATGTCCAAATCCACCCAAACACCTGAACATTATAAATGAGGACCTAAAATCAACACTCAGCAATGGAAATCAAGGAGTCACTAGCCTGAGAAATTAAGAAATCTATAGATGAACCATTCAACCAACTCAAAGAAGAACTCTTTCAGAAGATGAGAGAATCCATACAAATGGAACTGAAGGAACTAAAAAACATGTTAGCAAGACATAATAGTAGAATTATTTGGGTGGAGGATCTTCTAGAAGAACTTGAAGACAAATTACAAGCCAGTTGAGATAAAGAAGTCAATAAAGAAAAAAGAGACAAAACCCTGGAAGAAAATGTAAGATACTTAATGAACAAAGACAGAAGAAATCATCTTTAAATTATAGAAATTCCAGAAAGGGAAATAAACAGGAAAGGGGGTGAACAAGTAGTGCAAAAGAGGTTTCTCTACAAATCCAAGAGGCAGAAAAGACTGTTAAACAAAATCGACCATAACAAAACCAAACCAAGATATTTAGTCATCCAAATGACATAAAAGCAGAGATCGATCCACTCTTAAAAGCAGTAAGGGAGAAAAAAAACAAACAAACCTCAAGTTTAAAGAAAACAACATAAGAATCAAACCAAATCTTCCATTTGAAACAATCCAAGCAATAAAAAAGTGAAATGACATACCCAAACTACTGAATGAAAAAAACTTTCAATATATATAGTCCACTAATCAGCAAATTTCTCATTTACATGGGAGGGAGGATTAAAGACATTCTCAGATAAAAAAAAGAACTTGCATATTTGTGCTAACGAAACTGACCCTAAATGAACTAGTCAAAGAGCAATTACACAAACCAAGTCCTTACTTGTAATAACAACCCTACAAAATATAATGGCACCACAACCTTTTCTGTCAATAGTTTCCTTAAATGCAATGGATATTAGGCTCAGAAGAAAGGGCTCCTTATGATAATGTCACGATAAAAATTCTAATCTCTGGCCCCTTTGCCCTAACTTTAAAAAAATACTAGCAAATCTATTTCAAAGAATTATTATATTTATAGCAAAGAAAATACACTCAAAGGTAAAGAAATAAAGTTGTTCTTTTTTCCTTGGGGGGGGTCGAACAGTAAAAAATTTGAAAGAAAACAATTCATGAATGTCAAAGAGAATAAAAACGCATATATGTAAGCAAAAATAAAGAGCAAAAAAAAAGTTCATGTTTTAATATAGAAGATAAGGTGCTTGTTCTGCATATGGCCAATCAGTCAACCACTTTAGTACCACATGTAATCCCCTGAGAATCACCAAGAGTGATTTATATGGTTCTGTTGTATTGAGCATTGAGTTTGGTCTATGTACCTTGGTTATTAGTCCTTTGATTAATATGTGAAAATTTTCTCCAATGGCAATGTGTCTTTTTTAAGCCTCATTAATGTTGCAGTGTAGAGATTTTTTGTTTGGCATAATCTCATTTGTTAATTTTTTATTTTGTTTTCTTTGCCAATGTCATTAAAGGCTTAGTCTGTTGAGGTGAAATTATGAAGAATCCTTCTAAAGCTTTCTTTAGATTTTGAGGTTTTTAATCCATCTTAAATTAACCTTTGTGTATTATATGAGATGGGCTCAATTATCCCTTTACTTTTCATTCTTTTTTCTTCTTCATTTCTAGTTTTTTATTTTCTTCCTCCTGCTTTCTCTCCATATTCTTTCCTTCCATTCCTTTCTTCCTCTTCATTCCTTCTATCCTTCTTTCCTCTACCTCCTTTCTTCTTTCCTTCCTTCCTTTCTTTCTCTTCTTTCTATCTTTTTCTTTCTCTCTACTTCTTTCTTTCTTTCTTTCTTTATCTCTCTTTCTTTCTTCTTTCTTTCTTTCTTTCTTTTCTTTCTTTCTTTCTTTCTCTTTCTTTCTTTCTTTCTTTCTTTCTTTTTTCTTTTCTTTTTCTTCTTTCTTTCTTTCTTTCTTCTTTCTTTCTTTCTTCTTTCTTTTCTTTCTTTTCTTTTCTTTTTTTCTTTTTTCTCTTCTTTCTTTCTTTTTCTTCTTTTTCTTCTTCTTTCTTCTTTTTCTTTCTTTTTCCTTCTTTCTTTCTTTCTTTTCTCCTTCTTTCTTTCTTTTCTTCCTTCTTCATTTCTTTCCTTCTTTCTTCCTTTCTTTTTCTTTCTTCTTCATTTTATTATATAGTTTTTCTAGGAACCTTTACTGAAGTGGCTCTCCATGTACCTCTCAATTTTTCCAGGTGATTTATATACATGTTAAAATTAGAGAAATCCAAATAACTAAAACAAATACCCTGATAAAATAACAAAACTAACCCCAGGACTCTTTGGAAACAGAGAAAAAAGGTTCCAATAAGAAGGAGTAGAAGATTTTTTCTTTCTTTTTTTTTTGACTGAAAATAGCACTAGGATTTTGGTGGAAGGTGTGATAAGTATAAACACATATAGAGGTATAAAAATAAAGCCCTGAAGAACTGGAGAGATAGCACAGCAGTAGGATATTTGCTTTGCAAGCAGCCAATCCAGGACGGATGGTGGTTTGAATTTCAGCATCTCATATGGTCACCTGTGCCTGCCAGGAGTGATTCTGAGCACATAGCCAGGAGTAACCCTTGAGCGCCACCAGTCATGACCCCCCCAAAAAAAACCCCTGAAATTCCAAAATATTATAAACATGACAAAGTGCTGTAAATAAAAATGTTAGAGAGATATATTGATAAAGCTAAATTCTTCATGCTTTTCAAGGTTACTAAAAATGCAGCTTTAATTCTCTCATAACTATATCCTTCCTACTCCTACTTTAGATCCTCATTTAATCATTTCCCTTCACTAAAATCTTTTAAAGAACTTTCATTCATAGCTACCCTACATAGTGTTCTCTTACTTGAAAACACCATCTCTATCTTTCTTGTTTGCATAGTTGCTCCCTAACTTTTCATTGAGAACTCTCTCTTTGAAGGCAGCTCTTTAGTTTAACAGTCACATTGCAAAGTCTTCTCAAGACAGCAAATTATGAATTCATCTTTGAATTCTTACCATCCATAAATACACAGTAGGTGCTTAAAAATCACCAAATATATCATTATATTAAAAAATGACTAAAAGTTCTAAAGAATCATTTTATTTTCAAGGACCGGCTTCTGAGACAAATATGAAAACTTCAGGATCAGGCATGAATGTCCAAAAAAAAAAAAAAAAAAAGAAGAAGACGACGAGGAATTGCTTTTTCAGCTATGGTCTGTGCCGAAGTACTTAGGAATAACAGAAAATTAAAGGCTATTGCTGCTTGTTTTTGTTGAATAATACATCTGCAGACTGGAAAACTGCATGTCTATTTTATTTACCACCACAAATGCCCATTTGCTCACACGCAGAGCTGTTTGCAAGCAAATTTTGTTCCCATGCAAAACAAATGTAAATTTGGCATTAAACAAGTGCCAATTATTTCCTGAATGTGGAAGGAAAAGGAAGGGTGATTTAACAGATAGAGGCTCTGGACCAGGAAGCAGAGAAGGCGGCCTAGCTCAGCTGTGGCAGGTTTTTTCATTCTAAGGAGTGAATGTTTAATCTGCTTAATTGGGTGGGCATTCACTGCCGATGAGCAAGGACCCAGCACTCCATGTCATTTCCTTTCTGTATGAGATGGCTGCTATGACCTTCGGCAGTCTCCTCTGCTTGCTGCTGGAAAATAGAAGCTAATTTGGGCTTGTTCTCATGTTTCTTTCATGCAGGAGAGAGAATTTGTTTGATAAGCCCTATGTCAGTTTTTATTGTGAGGCCTGATTACTGTGATTAATTTTAATACTACTAGTTACCATTTATTAAAGACTCGCTAGATGCCAGGCTCTCTGCAGTGGAGTCCCCTCCTCCCCTGCTTCTGTTTCTGTGCAAGTTTTAACCCTTGACAACAGCCCTGCAAGCGAAGCCAAATTTTGCAGATCAGAAAATTTGAGTCACACATTGTTGAGAGGCAGAGGCAGAATCGCATGTTAGATTTCTTTGTTCTAACGCCTCTCGGCAGCAGCGCCATTCTTTCAGCTGAGCCACATTTTTTTCTAGTTTACTTAAAACTACTATTTTATTATAAGTAATCTTTTTTACAGATTGATCATATCAGAAACTTTTCTTTTTTTTTTCTAATGCGCCTCAAAGGGAACGGAAGGATAACTAATCCAATCACCTCTAGCTGCACTTCTCCTCACCCCTTTCTCTCTCGTTACAACCTGCCCACTGTCTTCAATGCTTACCTGTTCAGGATTAAGACCTTCGCTATGTTCTACTTGAGTGTCCAGCTTTCCTTGCACACCTGTTCTCTCTTGGTCTTAGACCTGTTTGTAATTCCAAACTTCAAGTGATCTGGCCAATCGTAGAGATGTGATGCATTGTTCTCTACTGAGTTCCAAATGACTTACTATTGTTTTGATAAGTATTTTATATATTCAAAAACACAAGGAGGTATCACTAGGCATCAGGTGAGATTACAGGTTCTGACTATGTAGTGTTCAACAACGTGAGTTCAAGTCTTTCTGGAATTTTCTGAAATGACTGTCAAGAATTCTTATCTTTTACTTTTATGATTCCTTTTCCATCACTAGAGAAATATAACATAGCCCAACAAACCAGAAGCACCTGGCATCCATCAGGCAGATGTTGTTGAGTTAATATGAGATTGGAGTAAAATATTAGCATAAAAATGATGTTTGTCTGTTGCAAAGAGAAGAAAACTGAGATAAAGAGACGCTAGATACTATCATCCAAGATCTTTGTCTGTATTTGCTCTAATAGTAACGATTATATTGGGAAATAATTGGGTCCATATGGGCATGGGAGCCAGGCTCAATTTCAGGTGGACTGTTTCTAAGACTGATACTGTATTTTCCAGATCTTTCTCATGGATGGTCGTAGCAGAAATGCTGAGCCTCAGTCATGCCTAGACTCCAACAGAAAAGCCTTTAAGCATAGGTAATAATTGTTTATTGAACATTAATTATGTTGGAAACTTTAGTAAGCCTTTTATAAATATTTTCTTAGCTAATTTTCTCAAGTTTCTTAAATGATGCCATTTAAAGAGAACAAATAACAAAACATTGTTAAGCAAGTTGAACGGACATATCTGCTCTTCGCCTCTGACAAGTTTATTGAACTTATGATACGGATTTCCTAGAAGATACTTTTGGATCATGAGTGAAACTGCATTTATTTTCTACTCATCCATATAAAAATCTGCCTTACATATTATTCTTTGTTCTTTTTTTTAAACTTGATATATAGTTTATGGTGTATAGTATATATGAAAATGTCTTTAAATTCATTTAAATTTGAATAGAAGTTAATTAACTAAAATTTTATAAAATTTTCTTGTTTTTAAAATATTTTTGGCCTATTCTGGGTTCCCTCATTTGCTTCTTTTAAATAAAAGTTCTGCTTTCTCCAGCTATGAAGCTTAGTAGATGAAGCAAGAGAAATGCTTAAGTGTTTGTCTCTGGTTTTAATATCTATATATAGTCTGAGAAAGGGAATGAGCAAAATGGAAAAGCTGATGGCTCAAGTTAGAGACTTGAGTTAGAGAGCAAAAGTTAGAGACTAAAATCCAGGCTTTAATGCTAAGAAAGAATATCAACTAGTAAGAAATAAGGTAGGGGCTGGATCCAGCAGTCAAAGTAGAAAAATTGAGAGTTAGGTAACTAAATTAGGAAAAATGTTAAAAATAAAGGAAGAGAATTCTTAAGGCAAGACTAGAAAGTCAGAGAAAAGATGCTAGAATGAAAAGATTTTTATTAAATTATTAATTTATTAAATTTTATTGTTTATGTCTTGCAACTTTCCTTCATTTTGGAAGTCCTTTTCCTGTTTTGAGAAATGTTAAGGGCAACTGATAACATCATACAGCTGAGCTTTGTCTTCTGTGATTATCCCTTTTGTCTTACTATGGCATCTCTAGATCCTGCCTTTGGATGCTTTTTAACTTCTGTTCAATTAAAGATTTTACTCTCTGCAAGAGTATCCAATTCCACACACAGAGGCTTTCAGGAAAAGAGGCTAGAATATTTCATCATGGATAAATTATTTGAAACAAGATCCTAATTGGACCTTTGTCCTCCCTGACCACAGCCAGTGACAAATGAAAATACATATTGAAAAAGAAGACTTTTCACCCCCAAGCTGGCTTCAAGCAAGTTCTGTAAAATGGTTGATAGTTTACAACAAATTGATCCAACATCACTCATATTATTATAAAAACTATTGTGTAAAGTAGTTGCTTTTCAAGTTGTCCATCATTTTCTCTTTCCTTCGAACATTAAAAAGAATAGTTCCCACTATCAATTTTAAAACATGACCCCCATTGGGTCTTCATTGGAAATTCTAGAAATTTACACATATAATCTAGTGTATATGATTTTTATTCTTTCATTAGTGCATAAATCCAAGGACCAGAACTATGATAGGATGTATACTACACTGCATCAGGTTCTTTATAATTAATAAATTATATGTAACAAAGGGGTCAGTAGTCATTCTAGGTTCTGGTATTCCAAAACCTACCATATATGAATTGACTAGGGAAGGATAAATAACCAAATAGAATATAGAATACGGACCTTAAGGTTGAAATAGAGAGTCATGTGTGGAGTAGGATGATCCAAGTGTTCTTGCCAAGAATTTGAAAAGGTTAATTTTGACTTAAGATAATAAAAAAAAAAATACCTGCACATTCACACCTTTACCAGAAATGGTTTTTCTCAAAGGTAGTGAGGCAGTGCAAGGGAAATGGAGATATTTTTAGTTTTCTTTCCTCTCTGGTATAATTGCCTTCAGCTTTAAGACGCTAAGTGCCCTTCATGAAGCTCACCACAAAGAGTGGTGAGTGCAGCTATAGAAATAACTACACAGAGAACTACCATAATCAAGTGAATGAATGAGGGAACTGGAAAGCCTGTCTGGAGTACAGGTGCGGGTGGGGTGGGATGGAGGGAGATTGGGGACATTGGTGGTGGGAATGTTGCACTGGTGAAGGGGGTGTTCTTTACATGACTGAAACCTAATCACAATCATTTATGTAATCAAGATGTTTAAATAAAGAAAAAATGTGAATTAAAAAAGAAAAGGCTAAGTGCCAGGCCTGGAGAGATAGCACGGCGGTGTTTGTCTTCTAAGCAGCTGATCCAGGACCAAAGGTGGTTGGTTCGAATCCCGGTGTCCCATATGGTCCCCCGTGCCTGCCAGGAGCTATTTTTGAGCAGACAGCCAGGAGTAACCCCTGAGCACCGCCGGGTGGCCCCAAAAACAAAAACAAAAAAACAAAAAAAAAAACAAAAAAGAGGCCAAGTGCCTGATTGTGTGTCTGGGAGCTCGAAGAAGGACCAGAACCAGGGTATCTGCCTGTGTGATGGCCTGAGCATTGGCAAAACTTGGCAAACAGTGTGTCGTTGGTACTGCCTTGCTTTGCTCCTACTTATAAGTGAGAGCCCTCTAAGACTTCGTAAGCTGCAGCTGAAGCTAACACTGCTAAAGTCACAGAGCCATATTCCCTGAGGAGCCAAGGGAGAGCACAGAAGTTCCCATGAGCCAAAACCCTGGATAGTGGTGTCTGCCTCTGAACACACTAATGAGAGAATTAGAAGGAGATTGTGTGGGTTGTTGTTGCCATCCTCTCTCCCAGAAAGACAGTGAGAGGGCTTCCAACACAGCACATAGATGTTGAGGGTTTGAGTAGCACTAATATCATCCCCAAGATCATGTGTGTGGCTCAAATAAAGAATTTTAGCTCTTCCACTGTCTGGTCTCCCCTTTCAAATACCTCTTCTCCTGGAGCCAGTCTCTGGACATAATAGACAGATACTGGACAGACAATGGTGAAGCACCAGGCAATATTCTCTACCCAATAGATAGGAGGTAGGTGAGGCAGTCTTAGTAAATTATAAAAGTAAGATAAAATCTGTGGCAAGTCTAAAAACATGAGGACTGGTTCCACTTTGTAGATGCAGGCACTGAGGTCTCTACATGAGCCAGCCCAGAGTAGGCTGGACCCATTCTCCCCCTGGAGAGCAGAAACTTCAAGAACCAAAGGTCCTGGTGAAAGTAGATCAAAGACTGAAAGGAGACCACCAATTTTGTTTCTCTCTTGATTCCTCCCAGCAACATACTGTTTCTATTTCAATCTCTTTCGAAGTGTCTGAGCTTAAACTGTTGGGAGAAAGGCCTTCAAGACAAATTTGCATGGCCAGATATAATTCAACTAGCATGATTGGAGCATATTCTTTGCATGTAGTGCAAAACATCTCTAGTACCATGTATTCCTCCAAGAACATCCAAGAGTGAACACGAGGCACTGAATAAGTAGCCCCTGAGCATTTAATACTCCACATTAAAAATGCTAAAAAATAAAAATTAAATCAACCCCAAAAAATGACTTAGCAAAAACAAGTGACACACATTCTATTTTGTAATTTCCTGATGCTCAAACTGAGATGTGTAATGCCTTTCTTTCACATATAAGGTATCCTCCTTCTCTCTTTCTTTTACCTTGGTTCTAAAGAAAGCTGTTTGTCTTTACTCCTCGTCACCTTTGAAATTCTTTTTCTGTAAAGATATAAACCTGGGGAACTTAGGTGGAGTTTAGAACAAATTCTCCTTTCTTCAAAGGGCAGTTTCTTTAAGCTGAGGCATGGTTCTCTGAAAACTTGGGTAGTGGGACAGTTCTGATAATGCTTTGAAGAAGTAGGTCTCAGGAGCAGTTTGATGATGCAGCCCATTGTGGATCTGATTAATCCACATCAACCAGATGCCTGTGTTCATAGGGGACTTTACTACTAGTCTTAAATACTAGGCACTTCCCAGGGAGACAGAACTGGGTCAATGGGAAGACAGTAATAGTAAGACTCTTTAAAGCCTACTTTTTTAATGTTCCCCTTACAACCTGGCCATAGAATATGTATAGTCTGGTACTACCTAGTACAGACAATACAATGGAGACATAGAGTTTCTCCCTAGATTATTGGTTATTGGTCATCTTGTTTAATGCCTTATTATTAGTCATCTCATTTCAGATTTTTTTGGGGGGATCTATGTTTTAAAGTTTTTTAATAGATGTGAAAATGGAAGGCAGCATCCTAAGGTAGGAAAATTGTCATTTCTTGTTCATGATAGCATGAGTTGGTGTCCATATCCAAAGACATAGAAATAACAAGGGAAAAGATTGGGACTCTTTATATATTTGGTTCTTGGGCCATACCCGGCGATGCTCAGGGGTTACTCCTGGCTGTCTGCTCAGAAATAGCTCCTGGCAGACACGGGGGACCATATGGGACACCGGGATTCGAACCAACCACCTTTGGTTCTGAATTGGCTGCTTGCAAGGCAAACGCCGCTGTGCTATCCCCGGGCCCAGACCAGCTATATTTTAAAAAATTGTTTGATGCCTAAGAGATGTGTTTTTGTTTATTTTTTCTCAGATATATACCCAAGACAACGGAATAATTTTGGAACAATTCCCCAAAACCTATTTGTTAAATGGGATCAAGGGATGAAACAAAAGAAGAGAGGTATGCTTTGTTGAGAAAATTAATAACATGCTTGGTTGTAAAGACTTCTGTTAACTAGCCTGTTTCCTCTTTAAAATAGAGAAATAGGTACTCAGATGATTATGATATATTTAAAGTATTCAAGCTAAGAATATCCTCTAATAATGCTTTACCTGGCATTTATTTCTTTTTGAGTAATATTACTCATAGCTCTTAAATAATGCCAAGAGTATTTTACTGAGACTCGCCATCTGTTATTACCTATAGTTGCAGGGAAGCTTGGTTTCAGAGTAATTTAAAAAAATTAAATTGCTGCTCTACTATTTCTCTAAGCCATTCACTGATTTTCAAATGAGTGGTTTTCTTTCAAGCCTCATCTTACTTGACTTTTCTGAGCTATTCAAAATTCTCAGTCAAATTCTTTTTTGAATTATTTTCTTTGAAATCAGAGGAATATTCCTTCCTGGTAGTTAAATAAAACTTCCCAATTTCCTTTACCAATGTTTTGAAAAGCCATTATCAATAACTCATTTAGGTAGCAAAAATGTTATTATTCCTATTTTGAACATGAGAAAACTGAGACTTAGAGAGGTATTTTGCCAAAGGTCACATAGGTAGTATCTCAGTTAGAATCTGAATCATCCTGGCTCTTTATATTTTTCTAATATATAATTTGATGTTTCTCTAATTAGCTAAAATCAGAGCACAGTAAAAGTTAAAGACCATCATTCTAATAAAAATGTTGAGTATATTAGAATGGTGCTGTCGCAGTTTTTTGTATGGGAAACTTTTTCAACAACAAATAACTGTTTTCATCACATTCTAAAATTTGGGTATTTAGCCTTCCAGACTTGGCTTGTGCCTGTTAGTCTTAATTAACAGATTCATCTAGAAAATCAGGTCCCCTGCCAGTGTGCTACCATGAATGCTGCTGCTATCTGCAGATTATGCTGGCTCTGATGCCATCTTTTCTTTGCAGCTTCGGCTGACCAAGGGAAGAGTGCTCCAACTGCTGATTCAGTGGCTACTTTACTGTTGAAATTCACTGATCAGGCTACACTTTCCCAGTTCTTCCCAGCTTTAGCGGCTGCTTTGCTGTGAATTTAAGAACTTAAAGTTGTTTTTGTCCGAGTGAGTAAGAAATGGCTGGATGTGGGGGTTTCCAGACAGAGTGCTGATTGCTCAACCTGCAGAGTCTCCACCTGGCTGTCCTTCTTCTGAGGAAACTAAGCACCTGAAGAGAGCCCTGTCCTACCCTTCTCTGTCTTTCCTGAACTCTGGAAGCTCTCCTCAGAGCCCTGGGAAGCGAACCCCAAAGAAACTACATTTGGAAGCTACCCAGCGAGCCAGGGAGTGAGTAAGAAATGGCTGGATGTGGGGGTTTCCAGGCAGAGTGCTGATTGCTCTACCTGCAGAGTCTCCACCCGGCTGTGCTTGTTCTGAGGAAACTGAGTACCTGAACGGAGCCCTGTCCTACCCTTCTCTGTCTTTCCTGAACTCTGGAAGCTCTCCTCAGAGCCCTGGGAAGCAAACCCCAAAGAAACTACATTTGGAAGCTACCCAGCGAGCCAGAAACTGAGCACCTGAAGGGAGCCCTGTCCTACCCTTCTCTGTCTTTCCTGAACTCTGGAAGCTCTCCTCAGAGCCCTGGGAAGCAAACCCTAAAGAAACTACATTCAGAAGCTACCCAGCGAGCCAGTGACTCTCCTCAGAGTCCTGGGAAGTGAACCCCAAAAATACAGCATTCTGAAGCTGCCCAGCGAGCTAGTGAAAACTACGCCTGACCAGTGGGGCCCGACTGTGAAAAACTGTGAGTGCTGCCTGTGTGTGTCTCTCTGCTATCCTGTTGCGTGAACATCCTGAGACTGGGCTGAAAAGAGGCTCCAGAAGGCACTTAGCTCCACTTCGCTATGCAGCCGTGCACTCTTTCTAAAAAAAGAACACCATCACAAGAAGAAAAAAACCACACTAAGAACTGTGCTGGATCACAGAAGCAAGAATTTCTCTCCAGACTGTCTTCTCTGCTGCGTGCTCGGGCATAAGATTTGATCCTGTGTGAGCCTTCATCCACAGAGGACTCCCCTACCTTGGAGGCAAGCAGGCCCATCCAGAAAGGGCGGAGCCAGAGAAGTGTGTTGCCTGCATCATATAACCAAAGAATACCACCACAACACGTAGAAAAACCCACAATACAAGTGTGACAATGGGGAAACAACGCAGGCCAGCATCAGACATAGAGAATGAAGATGACATTTCTGATGACCAGTTAACGACCAACCAACTAATCAATCTCTCAGATAAGGACTTTAGAGTAGCAATATGGAATATGCTCAAAGAACTCAAAGAAACCATGAATAGAGTAGAACAGAACACTAATAAGAATCAAGAAAATATGAAGACAGAAATCACAAAACTCCAAACTGAAATAACATGTCAACTAACAGGCCTGGAAAAAATCAGTAAACGAAGTGAATGACAAAATGGATAAGCTCTGGGACAGGGTATCAGAAGCTGAGAATAGACTTGGTGCTGTGGAAGATGAGATACATAACAATTCCATACAACAGGAGAGATTGGAAAAAAAATTAAAACAAATGAACAGACAATGGAAAAATTAGTCAAAGAATGGGAACAGATGAAAATAGAGGTCTATGATAAGATCAACAGAAACAACTTAAGAATCATTGGAGTCCCAGAGACCCAGGAAGAAAATTTCCAGGTAGAATCAACGGTCAAGAACATCATTAAAGAGAAACTCCCAGAGCTAAAGAATATATGTGATCAAATCCTGCATGCTCGAAGAGTACCAACCAAAAGAGACCCAAGAAAAACCACCCCAAGACACATCCTAGTCACAATGACAAATCCCACAGATAGAGACAGAATTCTGAAAACAGCAAGATCAAAAGGGGAAATTACATTCAAGCAAGCATCCTTGAGATTTACAGCAGACCTGTCACCAGAAACACTCAATGCCAGAAAGCAGTGGTGGGATATTGTGACAAGACTGAATGAAATGAATGCTTCACCTGAAATACTGTACTCAGCAAAACTCACTTTCCGGTTTGACGGAAGAATACATGGTTTCACAGACAAAAAACAGCTCAGAAACTTTACAAACTCAAAACCAGTCTTAAGAGAAAAACTGAAAGACCTATTTTAAAACAAGACTAACCAAAAGACACACCAAATTTCGATATAAAGATGGCATTAAATCCCAGGACAATTCTTTCTCTCAACGTCAATGGACTAAATGCACCAGTTAAGAGACACAGAGTGGCTAAATGGATCAAAAAACTCAATCCAACCTTCTGCTGCCCATAAAAAAGCTGGAGTGGCGATAATAATATCAGATAATGCAAAATTTATACTGAGGAAGGTTGTAAGGGACAAAGATGGACATTTTATATTAATCATGGGGTATGTAGAGCAGGAAGAAATAACTCTCCTAAACATATATGCACCAAATGAGGGGCCAGCAAAATATTTAAAACAACTGTTGACAAATCTGAAAAACAATATCAATAACAACACAATAATTGTGGGGGACCTCAACACTGCTTTGTCAACACTTGATAGGTCAACCAGACTGAAACCCAACAAGAATATACTAGACCTGAGGAGAGAAATGGAAGAAAGAGGCCTAGTGGATATATATAGGACACTCCATCCCCAGAAACCTGGATACACATTCTTCTCCAATGTACATGGGACATTCTCCAGGATAGACTACATGCTGGCACATAAAACATACCTCCATAAGATCAAGAGGATAGAAATTTTGCAGACTAACTTTGCTGACCACAAGGCTCTGAAATTATTTGTAACTTCCAAAGGGACTCAGAAGAAAAACTTTAACACCTGGAAGTTAAACAGCCTCATACTCAATAACCAGTGGGTCCGAGATGAAATCAAGAAGGAAATCAAAAGGTTCCTGGAAACAAATGACAATAGACACAAACTATCAGAACTTATGGGACACAGCAAAAGCAGTACTGAGAGGAAAATTTATAGCTTTGCAAGCACACATCAGGAAGGAAGAAGGAGCTTACCTGAGCAGCTTAATAACACAGCTAATAGAACTAGAAAGTACTCAACAAAAGGACCCAAAAATAGGAAGACAGAAGGAAATAACAAAGCTGAGAGCAGAAATCAACGAAGTGGAAACCCAAAAAACAGTCCAAAAGATCAACGAAATCAGAAGTTGGTTCTTCGAAAAAATAAACAAGATTGATAGACCACTGGCAAACCTAACAAAGAAAGAGAGAGAGAGAAACTTGATAACTCGTATTAGGAATGAAAAAGGAGAGATCACTACTGATATGACAGAGATTCAAAGGGTAATCAGAAACTACTTTGAAAAACTCTATGCCACTAAAAATGAGAACCTGGAAGAAATGGATAAATTCTTGAACTCTTATAATCTTCGACGGTTGAAGGAAGAGGATGTAGCATATCTAAACACCCCCATCACCATTGATGAAATAAGAATGGTAATCAAAATTCTGCCCAAAAACAAAAGCCCAGGCCCAGATGGATTCACTAATGAATTCTTTCAAACTTTCCAAGAGGAACTACTACCAATCCTGGCAAGACTCTTTCATGAAATTGAACAAACGGAAACACTCCCAAACAGCTTTTATGAAGCCAACATCACCCTAATACCTAAACCAGACAGAGATGCTACGAAAAAAGAAAATTTCAGACCAATATCGCTGATGAATGCAGATGCAATGATCCTCAACAAAATCCTGGCAAATAGGATTTAATACCTCATTAAGAAGATCATCCACTACGATCAAGTAGGTTTCATCCCAGGAATGCAAGGATGGATTAACATCCGTAAGTCTATCAACATAATACACAACATCAACAACAAGAAAAATAAAAACCACATGATTATATCAATAGATGCAGAGAAAGCATTTGACAAGGTCCAACACTCATTCTTGATCAAAACTCTCAGCAAGATGGGAATGGAAGGAACCTTTCTCAATATAGTTAAGGCCATCTACCACAAGCCAGTGGCAAATATTATCCTCAATGGAGAAAAACTAAAAAAAAGACTTCCCTCTAAATTCTGGCACAAGACAAGTATGTCCACTCTCACCACTCCTATTCAACATAGCACTGGATGTACTTGCTATAGCGATTAGGCAAGAAAAAGATATCAAGGGAATCCAGATAGGAAAGGAAGAAGTCAAGCTCTCACTGTTTGCAGATGACATGATGCTCTACTTAGAAAACCCTAAAGACTCTACCAAAAAGCTTCTCGAAACAATAGACTCATATAACAAGGTGGCAGGCTACAAAATTAACATACAAAAATCAATGGCCTTTCTATACACCAATAGTAATAAGGATGAAATGGACATTAAGAAACAACCCCAGGGGCCGGGCGGTGGCGCTGGAGGTAAGGTGCCTGCCTTGCCTGCGCTGGCCTAGGACGGACCACGGTTCGATCCCCCGGCATCCCATATGGTCCCCCAAGCCAGGAGCGACTTCTGAGCGCATAGCCAGGAGTAACCCCTGAGCGTCACCGGGTGTGGCCCAAAAAAAAAAAAAAAAAAGAAACAACCCCATTCACAATAGTGCCACACAAACTCAAATATCTTGGAATCAACTTGACTAAAAATTTGAAGGACCTATACAAAGAAAACTATAAAACTCTGCTCCAAGAAATAAGAGAGGACACGCGGAAATGAAAACACATACCCTGCTCATGGATTGGCAGGATTAACATCATCAAAATGGCAATATTCTCCAAGGCGTTATACAGATTCAACGCTATCCCTCTAAAGATACATATGACGTTCTTCAAAGAAGTGGATCAGGCACTTTTGAAATTTGTTTGGAACAATAAACACCCTAGAATAGCTTAAGCAATCATTGGGAAAAAGAATATGGGAGGAATTACTTTCCCCAACTTTAAACTTTACTACAAAGCAATAGTTATGAAAACAGCATGGTGTTGGAATAAGGACAGACCCTCAGATCAGTGGAATAGGCTTGAATACTCAGAAAATGTTCCCCAGATATACAGTCACCTAATTTTTGATAAAGGAGCAGGAAATCCTAAATGGAGCAAGGAAAGCCTCTTCAACAAGTGGTGTTGGCACAACTGGCTAGCCACTTGCAAAAAATTGAACTTAGACCCCCAGCTAACATCATGTACGAAGGTAAAATTCAAATGGATTAAAGACCTCGATATCAGACCCCAAACCATAAGATATATAGAACAACACATAGGCAAAACTCTCCAGGACATTGAGACTACAAGCGTCTTCAAGGAGGAAACTGCACTCTCCAAGCAATTGAAAACAGAGATTAACAGATGGGAATATATTAAGTTGAGAAGCTTCTGTACCTGAAAGGAAATAGTGCCCAGGATACAAGAGCCACCCACTGAGTGGGAGAATCTATTCACCCAATACCCAACAGACAAGGGGCTAATCTCCAAAATATACAAGGCACTGACAGAAATTTACAAGAAAAAAACATCTAATCCCATCAAAAAATGGGGAGAAGAAATGAACAGACACTTTGACAAAGAAGAAATACAAATGGCCAAAGAAACATGAAGAAATGCTCCACATCACTAATCATCAGGGAGATGCAAATCAAAACAACAATGAGATACCACCACACACCACAGAGAATGGCACACATCACAAAGAATGAGAACAAACAGTGCTGGCGGGGATGTGGAGAGAAAGGAACCCTTATCCACTGCTGGTGGGAATGACGTCTAGTTCAACCTTTATGGAAAGCAATATGGAGATTCCTCCAAAAACTGGAAATCGAGCTCCCATATGACCCAGCTATACCACTCCTAGGAATATACCCTAAGAACACAAAAATACAATACAAAAACCCCTTCCTTACACCTATATTCATTGCAGCACTATTTACCATAGCAAGACTCTGGAAACAACCAAGATGCTCTTCAACAGACGAATGGCTAAAGAAACTGTGGTACATATACACAATGGAATATTATGCAGCTGTTAGGAGAGATGAAGTCATGAAATTTTCCTTTACATGGATGTACACAGAATCTATTATGCTGAGTGAAATAAGTCAGAGAGAGAGAAAAACACAGAATGGTCTCACTCATCTATGGGTTTTAAGAAAAATGAAAGACATTCTTGCAATAATAAATTTCAGACACAAAAGAGAAAAGAGCTGGAAGTTCCAGCTCACCTCAGGAAGCTCACCACAAAGAGTGATGAGTTTAGTTAGAGAAATAACTACATTTTGAACTGTCCTAATATTGAGAATGTATGAGGGAAATGTAGAGCCTGTTTAGAGTACAGGCAGGGGTTGGGTGGGGAGGAGGGAGATTTCGGACTTGGGTGATGGGAATATTGCACTGGTGATGAGTGGTGTTCCTTTTATGACTGAAACCTAAACACAATCATGTATGTAATCAAGATGTTTAAATAAAAAAAAAGTTGTTTTTGTTTCTTCTTCAACTGCTTCTAATTATTGATCTTACATTCTTTTATATTCTACTTTTATATTCTACCTCTCTACACTAGCTGCACTTTCTTGACAGATAATACAGACTAACAACTATTAGTTTCTTCCAAATAAGACATTTTTGAAAATTTATCTCTTTCTTGCCTTTTTGAAGATATATGTGAGATATTAGTGGATACAAGATGAACAAGACATATTCTGATTTAAAGATTTTTCTTTTTTTTTTTCTTTCCCCCCTGATTTAAAGATTTTTCTAAGGTTGTTGAGGCAGGTGGATCCTACTCTGATTCAGATACATGACATCTTGTGTCTAACTGCCAGGACTTTGGGATGAAAAGAAGGCAACCTATTTCAACCGTTTGAATCAACTGCTATTAGTGACTACAAAAGAACATCCACCTATTCACTGACTTCTTATTGAGAACAGCATCACCCTGTTCACTTTTTATCAATGATTAGAAAAAAACAGTCAAGAACATCTTCATATTATCATAAGAGCCTCAAAATCTCAGTCTTCTGCCTCAACACTCTCATCAACCAATACAAAAGTCTCAAAATCAATGATCTAGTGTCAAGATCTCCCTTTATTTGTTCCTTTTCATCCCTTCATGCTTCAACTCTCTTTTGATAGGAAAGTGCATAAGACATTCCCTTTATTATGGGCCAGAAACATTGTTTTAGTTCCCAGAAAAAAATTAGAATGGTATTATTTTTCAGTAGATAGAGAGTAATTGTCAAGGTGGATTATGAGAAATTAAAGAGTAAGTAGTATAGATTATACCCAGAGATGAGAGAATGGAGGAATGAAGTATAGACGATACTGGTTACCGAGTGAAAGACCTATCAAGAATAATTAAAAAGAGCTCTTATCTACTAGAGATAGGAACTCATAGTTGTTTACAATACAGGGATATCTCCTACCTTGAAAATATGTCATGTGGAATCAGCTTAGACCTCAGGTGATTAGATACCATTCATCCAGCCTTGAAATCTGGATCCCAGACATAGAATCGGCACAGCTCTTCACAACAGCTACAGGAAACAAACTCCATCTGAGCCAGCCTTAATACTGTGGGGTCAACAACAAGGGTCAGCTCTAACATGATATCCTGACAATGAGGAAAATGCGAACAACTTGACCTGAGAGCAGATTAGCATACCTGACCAGCTAACGACAAGACAAAACCAGAAGTCTTGGCACCCTTTGGTAGGTCCAAAAGCCAAGATCGTGACTTACAGATGACTGGCTACTAGAACCACGACCAGACAGTATACACCTTGGGCCCAATATAAAAGCCCTAGTTCAGGGTTTGCACTATGACTTGCACAATAATCATGATCCCTAGTCCCAAAGGTCTGACAGAGACAACTGCAACAGAATGGGGCTTCTGGAAGCACAAAGAAAGACGCTATCCTAGGTGCCATCCTAGGTTCAGTGCAAAGACCAAGATCACCAACCACAGAAGATGGATTAAAACGACACTGAGGCAACAGAACCTCTAGAACCACAAAGACTGACTTCATCATAAGTCCCACCTCAGGATCTGTGCAGATACTGAGACCTCTACACACAGAGCTCTGATTGTATCACCCTGGACAGAGCAGAAGTCTTCCACACACCAAAAAAACACCACCGGGAGAATAAATGATCCTGAGCAAAGTCTAGAGCTGATCCCATGACAGTATACTCCAAGGACGGAGAAACCCCATATTTCTTAGGCCAAGTGAATTCCTTTCCGAATGACCCCAATATTTACTGTGCCAGGGCAGGAGGGGAAAAAACAAAAATACAAAAACCACAAAACCTTGGTTATTTCATATATATATTTTTCCCTTCATTTATGATTGTTATTATTATTTTTATATACCTATCTATTTTGGTCGATTTCTCTGTTTGGGTGTGACTACTGAAATCGTGGTCCCCAATTATTCTTATTTTTTTTTCTCTTCTTTTCTCTTCTTTCGTTATGTGCTATGCCATGTTTCTTATTTCAAGACCATGGCGTGTTTTTGGTTTGTTTGTTTGGTTTTTGGTTGTTTGTTTTGTTTTGTTTTGTTCTGTTTTTTGTCTGTTTTTTTGTGGTGCTTATCGATATAGCTGGAGTCCCCACTGGATAATTGACTCTTTTTTTGGTACTGGTGGAATGTTTCAACTTCTCTTTCTCCTTCATCTCCCAAATCGATGATGAAAGCCTCTAGAAGGATTCCACCCATTTTTGGAGTATTAGACTCTTACCCCAGTTTATTTATCTTCTCTTTTTCAGGCAAAATCATGCAACTTGAACTAGCTAGTCCTGCCTACAGTTAGAGGGGGAGATAAGGGAGGCATCAAGACCAAACAGGGGCAAGGCTACTAAGTAGTGGGTTGGATACAGAGGGGAACACATATTCTAGCCGCCCTGGGGGTGAGGGAAGAGGAAATGGGAGGTAGGACAAAAACGGAGGTGTAGGAGGACAAATTGGTGATGGGAATCCCCCCTGATTTTATGTAAATATGCACCTATAATGTTATTGTCAACAATATGTAAGACACTATGATCAAAATAAAAATTATATATATTAAAAAAAATAATTAAATGTCTCTGATGTGGTATCAATGTAAGGTAAGGTTTCTTGCATAAGAGTGTTAAGTAGGACAGAGGAAAATAGGGTAAAATAATATATTCAGGGTGAGCAGATAATCCTGCTAGCTTTAGGATCAACATGCAGACATACATATCTCTACTATAGACTTTAGATGGCTGAGGGAATATTTGAAGGATAGTATAAAGATGAGCCAAAATGAGAAAAATGTAATGAATCATTAGCAGGCTTGAATATATATGATTTAGAATTTTTCATAAGATAATAAGAAAAATAAAGAGGTTTAAGCAGGATACAATAAGGTAAACTTTGCTTTTATATGTTATTCTGTCACAATGTGAGGGCAGTGAATTTTGTTAGATGATTATGTCAGCCAGCCTACTAATAGATGTGGTATATAAAAAGTAGCGTTGAGAAGAGTATGGATTGAGAAAAATTAAGATTTCTAAGAAAGTAAATATGGTTTCAAAAAGTAGATTTGGCACCAGAGGGATAATATAGGAGATAAAGTTATTGTACAAGTTCTTGCCCTTTTACATGATCAATCCAGGTTTGATGTCTGGTATCACATATAGTCTGAGAGAAACAGTAGGAGTGACATAAGCACAAACAGATCCAGGAGAAAGACCTGAACACTATGGAGTGTGGACAAATGAATGGACCGAAGTCCGATCCCCTGGCGTCCTATATGATTCTTCAAGCCAGGAGTGATTTCTGAGCACATAGCCAGGAGTAACCCCTAAGCATCACAGGATGTGCCCCCCCCCAAAACAAAACAAAACAAAACAAAACAAAAAAATAAAATTAGAGTGGTAGGAATATATTGTGCCAATATCATTCCTTGGGTCATGGATCTTGACTCACTTTGTTTCTTTTTCGATTTTTTTTTTTTTTTTTGAGGAAGCACACTCTACGGTGATCAGGTTTGACTTCTAGCTCTGTATTAAAGGATTACTCTTTGGTAGTGCTCAGGGGACCATATATGTTGCTTGGGATTGAACCTTGGCAGGCTGCATTCAAAGCAACTACCTTACCTGCTTGCCTCTCTTGTTCTTATCTTTTCAAAAGAAAACTTCAGATATCAAAATACTAGAAAGGAAGTAAAAATTAATAAAAGTCTGATTGATGATATTAGCCCCTTAACTGAGATACATTAACTTTTGTACCCTAGTCACTGTTTCCTTTGAAGTGCAGAAGCTTCTCAGTTTAATGTAGTCCTATTTGTTTATTCTGTTTCCACTTGTTTAGACCATGATATTTCCTACTTAAAATTGCCTTTAGTTTCAATGCCATGGAGTGTTTTGCCTATGTTTTCTACTATAAACCTTATAGTTTTGGGACTAATAGCAAGGTGTTTAATCCATTTTGGTTTGACCTTTGTGCATGGTGTTAGATGGATGTCTGAGGTCAGTTTTTTTTTGTTTTTGTTTTTGTTTTTTGCATGAGGCTGACCAGTTGTCCCAATTCCACTTGTTGAAGAGGTTTTCCATGCTCCACTTTGTATTTTTGCCTTTTATCCAAGATTATTAAATTGTAAGTCTGGGGTTGTTATCTAAATTCTCAAGGCTATTCTATTGATCTGTGGCTCTGTCTTTATTCTAGAAAAATGCTGTTTTAATGACTATTGCTCTGTATTATAATTGAAAGTTGAGGAAAGTGATGCCTCTCATCTTTTATTCCTCTAAGTTAAGCTATTCATGAACATTTATTGTTTCAAATGAATTTCAGGAGTGCTTGATCCACTTCTTTGAAAAATGTCATGGGTATATTTAGAGAGCTTGCATAAATGTGTATAATGGTTTGGGTATTATTGCCATTTTAATGATGTTAAACCACCCATGAACAGGGTATATGTCTCCATTTCCTTATGTCCTCTATTATTTCTTGAAGTAATGTTTTGTATTTTTCTTTGTATAGGTCATTCATATTTTTTATTTAAGTTAACTCCAAAGTATATGAATTTCTGTGATACTATTGAAAATGGGATTTTTTCTTATTTCTTCTCTATCATTATTGTATATAAGAAGGCGATTGATTTTTGTGTGTTAATTTTGTAACCTGCCAATTTGATATATGAACCTATCGTTTCTAAGAGGATTTT
Organism: Suncus etruscus; assembly: GCF_024139225.1. Classification (NCBI taxonomy): domain Eukaryota; kingdom Metazoa; phylum Chordata; class Mammalia; order Eulipotyphla; family Soricidae; genus Suncus; species Suncus etruscus. Next base: position 52,675,998 of record NC_064858.1, on the reverse strand, counting down.
GGTAGAGACTTTAGGCTTGTCTAAACATAGCTCATGTCATCTACAAACAGTGAGAGCTTGACTTCTTCCTTTCCTATCTGGATGTCCTAGTTATATTTTCTTGCCTAATTGCTATGGAAAATACTTCCAGTACTATGTTGAATAGGAGTGGTGAGAGGGGGCAGCCTTCTATGCCAGATTTAAGATGGAATGTTTTCAGTTTTCTCTATTGAATATAATTTTTGTCATGGGGTGGTGGTAAATGGTTTTGACCATATTGAGAAAAGTTCCTTTCATTCCCATCTTGTTGAGAGTTTTTTCATCATGAATGGGTATTGGACCTATTAAATACATACTCTGCATGCTTTGATACGATCATGTGGTTTTTATTTTTATTCTTTTTATGGTGTGTATTATATTGATTGATTTACATATGTTAAACCATCCTCATATCTCTGGAATAAGTTTTTTATGGTCATGGAGTATGAGCATCTTGATGAGGTATTGGATCATATTTTTCTAGACTTTTGTTAAGGATATTTGCATCTGTGTTCATTGGGATATTCATCTGCAGTTCTTTGTTTTTGTGGCATCTCTGTTTTTGATATCAAAGTGATGTTACTTTTATAGAAACTATTTGGGAGTGTTTCTTTTTCCTTTTTTTCTTTTTCTTTTCTTTTTTTTTTTTTTTTGATTTCCTGAAAAAGTATTGTCAGTAGGTCTTCTTGAAAAGTTTGAAATAATTCATTAGTGAATTCATCAGGGACTAGGCTTTTTTTTTGTTAGACTTTTGATTATAATTTAGTTTAGTGTGGTCTCTCTCTCCTTTTCTTTGTGAATTTTACTAGTGGTTTATCAATATTTTTTTAGTTTTACATAGAACCAACTCTTGCTTTTATTGATTGTACAGATTGATTTTTGGATTTTCAGTTCATTAATTTCTGCTCTAAGCTTTATTATTTTTTTCTGTCTACCTATTTTTGGTTTATTATGTTGATAAATTTTCTATTTTATGAGTTGTGTCATTAAGTGATTTACATAGGCCCCTTTTTCCTTCCTGATAAGTGCTTCTGGTGAGTGCTTGTAGTGTGTGATTGGCACACACTACAAAAAGCAAAAACAACCAGTGCTGGCATGAATGTGGGGAGAAAGGTACTCTCATTCACTGCTGGTTGAAATGCTGTCTACTCCAATTGTTCTGAGAAACAATATGGATATTACTCAAAAAATTGGAACTTGAGCTTCCATATGATCCATCGATAGCATTCCTAATATAACCTCGGGACACAAAAACACAATAGAAATATTATCTCTGTACTCCTATGTTCATTGCAGAATGATTTACAATAGCCAGAATTTAGAACCAGTTCAGATGCCCAACAACAGATAAGTGGCTAAAGAAATGGTGGGTGGTACAGCTACACAATGGAATACTATGCAGCCATGAGGAAAAAGAAAGTCAAAATATTTCTATACGTGGGTAAACATGGAGTCTATCATGCTGAGTGAAATGAGTTAGAGAAAGGGAGATAAACAGAAAGTCTCACTCATCTGACTCATGTGGGATTTAAGAAAAATAAAAGAAAGTTTGGTAATAATATTCAGACAATAGAGACGCAGGCTGGCAGGACCAGCCCTTGATATGAAGCTTACTGAAAAGAATGGTGAGTGTAGTTAAAGAAATAATTGCACTAACAACTACCAGGGCAATGATAGTGTGAGAGAGAAAGAGAAATTGAATGTCTTTACCAAAGACAGGCAGTTGAGGGAGGGAAAAAATGGGAAATATTGGTGGGAGGAAAAAGATACACTGGTGAAGGGTGGCATACATTCAATAACTAAAACCCAACAGTGAACATTTTTGTAACAATGGTGTTTAAATAAAGTATTATATAAATATTTGGGGGGTGAATGTGTTGTATAACTTACATTGTTCAATATAAATTTTTTATGAATTCTTTAGTAATTATAACTAGAAGTCTTTTATGCCATGACTTAAAGGTAGTGATTTCTGGACATAGAACCAAGCAAGGAACAAATTTGGCTTGTCCAGTATAGGTGAATTTTCTGCTGTGTCTAAGGCATGATTCATATTTAGTTGAATTATTTTATTCTCTACTTTTTTGTATTTTCTCTGTGGGTTTCCAGGCTAATTGGATTATTTGCATACATATTGTTTCTTGCTAAAATTTTATGCTCCCTAAGGGCAAATGTATATCATATATTTTTCTATTTCCCTACAATTTCTAGCACAATGCAAAAAACATTAGTATGTGCTCAATAAATCCTTGCTAAGTTCATTTGAATTTGTAGTGTTAGAGTTGTTTTTATAATATAAAGAATAAATAAATAACTACTAAACAACACAGTTTAATAGTTGTTAAAACACAAGTTATAAATTTCTCCACAGATATCTGTATAAAATATGTTTATCTTATTGATTACCAGCATCTGATTTGTTTGAATCATTTTAGTTTAAGAAGTCAGTTTCATAACAGCTGCACATAGTGTTTTGAGAGAGAAACTCACTTGCTGCTGAAAGTCAAATTTCAGGTTGAAAAAAATGTTTTGCCTGTATTTAACACTAAATTTATGAGAAGGAGCCAAAGAGAAGAAGAGAAGGAGAAGAAGATCCTATGTCAGAGTAAATAGGAAGATGCTAGAGAGTAAATCTAAATATCAGTAGGTGGAAGAACCTTTTTAGTGTATGAATCTGAAACTAGTAAAAGATCAATTAAGAAAGTTGACTCAATTAAAAATACAAGCAAGAAGGTGGCAAGGAATATAATTTAATCCAAAGATGACATATCTGAATGCCCAGATGACCATTTAGAAATAGATGATTGGACATATAATTAGAATATATTACCTACACTCTTTGGAATATTGTAGAAAGTATGTTGTTCCCAGAACATACACAACATGATGTTTCATTTCATTTCTTCATATATATTGATGTTCTCTGTTTCCCAGAGGTTATAGCTACAACTACTAAAAAGTAACACCTTTGAATATAATTTCACTTTAAATTGTTTCATCATTATAATTATATTATCATTTCCCATTTTCTCATTTTTCCCAATTTTTTTACCTATCATTATACTCTTATTGTTTCTATTCATTCACTTAATAAATATTTCAAGTGCCTAATGTTCTGGGTGCTGAGAAAACAATGGTAAAACAGATAACTTTCATTCCATAAGAGACCAGAGTAGATAGTTCATATAACATTAAAATGTCTATTAATATATAACAGACCTTTACATTAGTTTAACTTATAACTGGAGATAGGATATTAAAATACTACACTGAAATACCACTTTTAAAATTTCAGAGTGGAAAAAAATTCATTACTGGCAAGGCAGAGAGGGAAACAACATTTCTACACACAGCTGGTGGGAATATAAATTGGCACAATACCTATGAGGAACAATTTGGTATCATCTATTAAAATTATAGATGTATATATACCTTGAATCTCTTTGGGGAATTTAGTCTCTATATTTGCACAAAGGAAAAAGAATATATGTGTAAATTTATTAATTTAATATGAAAATCTAGAAAATACCCAAATGTCTAATAAACTACAGTGTGGTTATATAACACTATGCGGCAATATATTATATAATCCCAAAACTCTGTCTCCAACATAAAAGTAAAATGAAGATTTTATCTACTTCTGGGAAAGGTCTGTGATAGGAAAAGAACAAGGAACCAAATGGTTCAAAACAGAAGAAAACAAAAAAAATACCCGTATTTCTTATATTTTCACTGGGAAAAAGGGAAAATATATAAGAAAGCAAAAAAATGTGACTACCTTTTAATTAAATAGTTGAGGACCATAAGACTTTTCCATGCAGGCTAAAATTATTTTATTTTTGGTGCTGGAGTGATGGCTCAGTGATAGGGTGTTAGCCTTGCCCATGCTAGCCTTGGACGGACCGAGGTTTGATCCCCTGGCATCCCAAATGGTTCTCCAAGCTAGGGGCGATTTCTGAGCACATAGCCAGGAGTAACCCTTGAGTGTCATGAGGGGTGCCCCCCAAAAATAATAAAATAAAATCATTTGATTTTTAAGATGTGTGAAAGAATTCATCAAAATTAGTGAGTATATATTTGTCATATTCCCACTTACATATTAATGGAAGTGATAGAAGATAGAAAATGAATTCAAAATATGGTATTTATGAATGATTATTAAGAAAGGTAAATAAATGTCAGCAAGAGTGAACAAATAAATATTACTTCAATCACTATGGTTTACAATATTGATAATGCCAGAATTGAATACATAAAACCTTCCAACACTACACCCTTTACCAGAGTGTCTGCCTCCTTCCACCATCTTTACAAGGAGACCTTACTCTTGAAGTATTCTGGCATAAGACAAACTATGGACTACAGGCATGCTAGGTTATCCTACCCCTGAGTCGTTCTCTGTGGTCCCAGTAAAATTGTTTTGCACAATCCCTGTTGTTGGTGTCAGGTTTCTATAGATAGAGATCCTGGTTTCTTTGCATATCCTACATCGAAGTCAGATGATGTGGACATCCATTTCAATCTAAAAAGACTATTCTTCGAAAACAAACTGAAAATTCTTTTGTGCTCCTCCCCATTTCCTATAGTTCTTTAGTACATAATAGTCAAAATGTTGTTACTTAAAGTTAGCTGCATATTCTCTATTTTAATTTTTTCATGAAAAACATTATGATTTGTTTGGAATTCATTACCACTCTGATGCTAATTTAAATGAAATTCAGAATCAATAAGACTTTTGTTTTACTGATCATTTGTTCACAAGAGTAAAGAAAAGTATGATTCAAAGCTAATTTGATTCTTAATAAAAACTGAAATTATTGATTTTATTTTTTATTGTGTTTATTTTTTATACTAAGAAATTAGCGTCCTCTAATTTTACCTCACCATTAGAGGGCAATGCAAAGAGCCCTGCCCTGAATATAGGTTGTTGCTGTTGCTAAGTTGACTGGGTATTAAAAGGACCCTCTTTGTAGTACGTCACTGCCAGGGCAGTGATAGGGTCTTCCTTGGTAAAAATTTGCTTCCTGGTGATGTTATAGACAACCGTGGTTGTTTCAATAAATGGTATCCATGGTTCAGTGGTGAATGGACAATGCCCCTTCTTCTGAAGCCTAAACCATGTCATTATGACAATGTTCAGGAAGTATGTAAGGACCCACTGCATTACAAAATTTGTGTGTTCCTATCTCTATTAGAGAACTTATTTTCATATGTAATATTTTCCCATTTTAATGTGCCTATGCAAAAAAGAAACAATACCACAAGGTATTATTGGTGCATATGGGGGCCGAGGGAACAAGTCCAGCAATCCTCATAACTTGGTTCTAACATGAACGCTAAACAGAGACTTTTCTACCAGAATTCCTTATTGAACATATCACAAAAAAATAAAAAATGGGGGAAATTGTTGCTATATAAGAGGATATTAAATAAGGGTTATACCTGTTAAGGGAATACATATAACATATTCAAAGGAGATGTATATTTCCCTTTTAAGTTTTTAGAAATAGTTGGGAGGGGAGGTGTAAAATCCGAGCACTGCTTTGATCTGTGATTTGGCGTTGTGGATTCTGAAAAGCAGCTCCAAGCAGTCCCATATCAGGAGGTGCCCTCGAGCTGGGGACTTCTCAGAAACTAAGTCTGATAGCAAGCAAAGGTCTACAATGAAAGGAGGTGGAGGAAAGGGGGCCAGTTGAGAGTAAATCAATAGCAACATAGTAGTGTTTCTTCTCACACTGAAAGTCTATCTTTTCACTTTGGGTGCTGGTTGGCAGCTGGCTGGAGTGGGAATAATGATCTACTTCGTGAGGAGCCAAGAACTGAGGATTAAAAGGGTTAGAAGTGGAGTAATAGGGACCGGGAAGGTGGCGCTAGAGGTAAGGTGTCTGCCTTGCAAGCGCTAGCGTAGGATGGACCGCGGTTCGATCCCCCAGCGTCCCATATGGTCCCCCCAAGCCAGGGGCGATTTCTGAGCGCATAGCCAGGGTAACCCTGAGTGTCAAACGGGTGTGGCCCAAAAACCAAAAAAAAAAAAAAAAAAAAAGAAGTGGAGTAATAGCAGGAGGGGGTGAGGAAGTGAAGGACTATAAATGAACTTGTAAGGTGGTGAGCAAAGGAGGACAGTATAAAACATAGGTATTCTGTACATTGCAAACATACACTAAACAAACATAGGCATGGCAGACCTGTATGCTCATGCAACATATATCATCAGACACTAATGATCAACCCATGGGTTATAGTTGAAAAGTTAACTCAAATGAAAAAGAATAGAATGCTTAAAATAATATAAAATAAGATAAAGCTGGCAAGTTTGATATAAAAGTTTTCCATTTTCTAGGCCAGCCATGCTTGCTGAGGGTAGATTATACTGAAGAGAGATTTCATGGATTAGAATATGTTAGGGCATTTCTAGAAAAAAAACATAGTATACAAGTCTAGAAAGCTAAGTGAAATGGTAATGAGAACTTATGTGGAGTCAATACCATGAAATAGACATATGTCCCAAAAGACATTGAAAAGACATTTATATGGAAAACACATATACTCATACACTTATATCGGCATACACCGGGGATAAATCCATGGGTTGCAGTTGAAAAACTGACCCAGTTTTTTTTTAATGAAATAAAAGAGTAAATAAGGTAAGATAAGATAAAATAAAATAAAAAGAAAGAATATATATGTGTATATATACATATATATATATATGTATACACACACACACACACACACACAGCTGGCTAGTTTGGTGTAACAGTTTTTCATTTTCTAGACCAAAACTGGTTAGTGATGGTAAGCTTTACTGAAGAAAGGCTTCATGGATTAGATTGTATATAGAGCATTTAAAACATCATAATTTTCAAGTCTAGAAAGCAAAGTGATATGGTAATAGGCACTGTATATGGAGTTTATACCATGAAATACTGTCCAGTGGGTCTTGAGCATATTGTTTCCTTTCCTAAAAACATTCTAAGATTATAAACTCTATGATATCCTGTTAAGCTTCTATAATTATGCGCAGGAATGGAGACTACTGGGAAGTAAAGTTGCAGGTGACTTTCACAAGCCCGCCCCTCTTGTGCTAGGTGGGGATTGGGAAAGGCATAGGGTCCCCTTTAAAGTCCTTACTGGCATCCACCTTGCTGGCCTCCTAGACAGGTGCCCAGGTATAGCCCTTGAGTCCAGGAGGATGCAGGGGAAAGCTATTTGGGGCAGCAGGATCCCATAGTCCCATTTAAGCTTGGTGGAAGGCATTAGGCATGCAGCTTCTCAGTTCCCCATGCCGGTAAGTTTGAAATACCATGTGTGTCACAATTTTGGATTTTGTTCCTTATGTAGTTGAAAGACAAGTAGACTTTCTTTTGTCTGATGTTATACTGGCTTTTCTAATCCTTCTGATGTTAAGGGCTTTATTTGCTCTAATATTTGCCCAAACAGGCTGGCCTATTCAATTGTTTAAAACTGTTCCTTTATTCTCTTTCTGTTCTCTCTAGCCAAGCTCATCCTTGAGTAACTTCTTTATTCACCCTGCAATGATAGAAATTTGTCAAGAAACTAGCAGAAAAACATTTAATTTTGATTGCCAAGAGACTGTTATTATTTTTCCTGAAGCCAATGAAGAGTTTTGTTCTCTGTCTTTTTTGTTTTGTTTTAGGGCCATATCTGGTGATTCTCAGGGAATACTTCTAGTTCTATGCTCAGGAAATTCTCCTGGCTGGGGAATAATATGGAATGCTGACAGTCAAACTCAGGTCATTTATGTGCAAGGCTAGTGTACTACCAGATGTACTATTGCTACAGCCTCAGAATAGGGATCTCTTAAAAATAATGTAAACTTGGGAGAAAATCCTTCCCCTTTCAGACCTCGAATGATACCATACTCACAATAGCATCTTAATTTTAGCCTTTAAAATCCTAAAAATTAATTAAGAAATGCCTGAAAGTCTTATTGATCAGAAGTGGATTAAAAATATGTATGCATTGGGGCTGAAGTGATAGCACGGTAGTAGGGCATGTGCCCTGCAGTAAACTGACCCAAGAAGGACTGCAGTTCAATCCGCCAGCATCCCATATGGTTTTCCAAGCCAGGAGTGAGTGCTGAGTGCAGAGCCAGGAATAAACCCTGAGCATCACCAGGTATGCCCCCTTCAAAAATTTGTATGCATTGTTTGAAGTTGATAAATTTGTATTGATAACTGGTAGTTATAGATATCTAATATAATATCAATATGTGCTCCCAATACATTATAAAGGGCTTTGAGTATAGCTTGTATCCCTATTATTGAAAGTTTCTGCTTATTTAGTATTATGGAATTCAGAGGGGAGATCCAATATAAGGTTGGCATCATTTGAGAAACTTTCCTATGTCTTTCTCTATATCCAGTGGTGTTTATGTGGCACCTAGAGTTTTAGTCTTTACAAAACAAATGCTTTTTGCAACCAATTCACCCTTATATTGTTTTTCAAATACTTGAACACAAGCAAATAGAACCTTGATTAGGTACAAGGAAAAGTTATTTTGCAAGTATATGCAACTAGAGCACATCACGGGGGGTTAAAATGGAAAACTACATGGTAATATGCGCCTAATGACAAGTTTTCAATGGATCCATGTTGATTAATGCAAACCTCCATTTGTGTAATCCTTAAAATGATTTAAAAAATCTATTTTCTGTTAGAATTCATTTCAAAGGCTTTTCTTCATTATGAATAATCAAGCATCATACTGAATAAAGGGCAAACTTGAAATGGCTAACAACTTTTAAGACCTACTAATCAAATGAAAAGTTAATATTCCTCATATAAGTCTGATGTTATGTTTCTGCTTGGATAATTTGTTTTTGCTTTTGATTTGTTAATAACCCAGTGACATTCAGGGGTTACTCCTGGCTATGCACTCAGAAATCACTCCTGGCTTGGGATACCATATGTGATACTAGGAGATTAAACTTCAGTCTCTCCTAGGTCAGACGCATGCAAATCAAATGCCCTACTGCTGCGCCACCACTCCAGGCCCTCTGATTGGAAAATTTGAGGGAGGGGTGGTTTGAGCATCACCTGGTGAAGCTCAGGGGTTATACCTGGCTATCTGCTGAGAAATTGCTCCTGATTTGGGGGACCAAGAGATGCTGGGGAATCAAACCATTGTCCATCCTAGGTAAGCATTTGCAAGGTAGACACCTACCACTAGCGCCATCACTCCTGCCTCTGCATGTCCCACATACTCATAGTGTTATCTGTGAGCTTTTCTGTTTGAGTCTAGCAGCTATGCTATCTGTGATCCTTCATACCACATATTATTTTTTTAAAATATCTAATGACAGGCCGGAGAGCTAGCACAGTGGTAGGGTGTTTGCTTTGCACACAGATCTAGAGTGGACCTGGGTTTGATTCCCGGCATTCTAGATGGTCCCCTGAGCCTGCCAGGAGTGATTCTAAGCACACATCCAGGAGTAACGCCTGAGAATGGTCGGGTGTGGGTCCGCACCCCAAAAATCTAATGACACACTGAATGTATAACTTATTCACGGGTAAGTACCACAAATATTAGCATCATTTCCTTAGTGTTGAATCAAATTACAAAGTGTTTTTGGTTTTTACAAAATGTATTGTTTTTCTCACACTACCATTACAGTCATTTTTACATATATTGATTCATTAATATGTAATCATTAAATTTAAGAGAACTGGCTTTATTATATTTATAGTTTTTATGAGAAGTAGCTGGTTATCAAGGTTTTATAATATTTGCAGCATTCAAGCAATTTACTTAAGTTAGCTGTACGAAGTCATCCACCTTGGCCCAGAACTACCATGGCAACAGTTGCCCCCACGCACAAGTTGCCACCTTTCTCTTTTAACTGACATTGAGTCTTAAGCAGACCCAATATTTTCTTTAAAATCTTTCCGTCAAAAATAAAGAAAAAAATAGATAAAAAAAAAATAAAGCCTGTCCTCCCTGTCATAGTCTTTACTTATTTGTTTAATTTTAAGGGAGAGTTTATTTGATTTAATTGCCAAACTAAAATTTTGTGATTTTGTTCCTAAAACTTTTGAAATAAAAAGTGATTTCTTGATCTCCGACTTTGCTAAATTTAAATTTAAACAAAATACAAACAGGAGAACAAAAACAAAACAGAAATTTCAGGCAAATTCTAAGTTCCTAATAAAAGCCAAGTGATAGCAATTGCAAAATTAAATTACAATAGAAATTTGGGGTGCTAAATTGTATCTGTCTATACATAGGATTTGATTTTGAGATTATCTATAGAAAAGCCAACTGGAAAAAAATTTGGAATGATTTACTGACTAAGTGATTTTAAAAGAGAAATGATTATTTTTAAAACAATAAAAAGCATATTTTTGTATTTATTTTTTGGTTATTGAGACTTTGGTAACTAAATGTCTCAATTTCAGGACTTGCCTAAACCTAACTAAGTTATCTTCCTGAAAATTGCTCTCTCAGCTTACTCACCAACTCACTAGCCCCTAACTCTCCATTCTTGCTCAATGCATAATTGAGACATTTATTCTCCTATACTGTCATAGCATCTCAATGCAGTTAATTTGTAATTAGAACCATTCTATAAATCCATCTTTTCTTTATTCCCTCTCTCCACGATCTTTATAAAAGAAAAAACATGCCAGTATTTTTCTGATCCAAAAACTAAAATCAATCTATATGAAATTCCCAGGTGTAATGCATATTAGCTTGCATCAAAAATAAAATTTTTATCTACCTAAAATGTGTCACTCCCCACAATGCTTCTCATATCGACTATAAATAAAAATATATGCCTGTTTAGGCATTAAAAATACAATCATTTTTAGAAATATAATTTACTTACTAAAGAAAATTCATGAAATGAATGTACTCTATGCCAATTTTAATGTGCCACAGAGAGTAATGAGCTCCATTTTGGTGAGTTTGCTTTAAAGTTTATTGACATTAGAGCCAACATATTTATTGCTGGCTGGGAAACAAAAGTCTTCCTTCTTCAGGTTTTTAAATAATGTTGAAAATTAAAAAAGTGGCACAAAAATGTTGCATGCATTTTAGTGTTGTTTTTAAGTATGACAAAATGGCAGGGTAATCTTATTCCTTTCGTCTCATTGCTTTGAAGCAACATAATTCATATGTAAGGGGACTTTAAAGCGCGGGACCTCGCCTGGTTTCCTGATTCCTGGAGTGTGACACCCAAAGAACACTCCAATACAACAAGCTCTTAAGCACCCAGCGCACAGGTAAGCTTGTCTCTGCCCACAAGATAGGGAACTACTTCCTTCTTGTGTTTGGGCTAAAAGGGACTCTGTAAAGAGTGACACCTGCACCTGGCTTCTTGATTCCTGGAGTGTGATAGCCAAAGAAGACCCCAGCAAAAAAAAAAAAAAAAAAAAAAAAAAAAAAAAAAAAAAGCTTTTAAGCGCCCAGCACACAGATAGACTTATTTACGTCCACAAAGGGTGGAGCCTTTGCTCAGCGGCCAAGCATGTCTTGGCCAAGCATGTCTAGAAAATGAACTCCATCACAACATGTAGTAAGAACCACACTGAAAGCATGGCAATGGGGAAACAATGCAGGCCAACAGCATGCATAGAGAACGAAATTGGCAGCTTTGATGACTCCAAAAAATACCAACCACCTAATTAGCCTCTCAGTAAAGGAGTTTGGAATAGAAATGTGGAGGATATTCATAGAACCCAAAGAAAGCATAGATCCATCTAACAGACCAAAAAGATAGAAATCAGATAACTCCAAACTGAAATAACAGGACTGAAAAACTCAGAAGACGAAATGAGAAACTCTATGGAAAGCCTCTCCAACAGAGTAACAGCAGCTGAGGACAGAATTAGTGAGCTGGAAGATGAGATGCAGAACAACTCCATACAACAGAAGAGATCGGAAAAGAACCTTAAAGTAAATGATAAGACAATGGGAAAAATACTCAAAGATGTGAACAGATGAAAATAGAAATATTCGATAAATTCAACAGAAACAACAGAAGAATCATTTCCAGAAACCCAGGAAAAAATCCTCAGGAAGAATCAAGAGTCAAGGACATCATTACAGAAAAACTCCCAGAACTAAAGATTAAAAGAAAGCAACTTAATTGATAAAAATTAAAATGTAAAAAATTTTTTTAATAATTAATCCTGGCATTCAACTTCAAGTCAAGTCAGTAAACTTATAAGAAATTCATTTCTTTTTTCAGTTCAGATAGGTGGACTCTTCTCAGGGGGTTATCTCTTTGAAGATGGCTATTAAAATTGCAGAGTATAATAGATAATGCTTTTCTTGGGCTGTTTTTAATATTTTACTTCTTACTGAAATTATTTATGTATTTGGGACTGGATATAAGGCCTACTTCTGTGAACAAAATTTTAAGTTTCCACATGTTATATTTTATCTAAGGTTTTATCTGTAAAATGCAACAACCCCCAAATCAGGAAGATTACTAGAGGTCAACAAAATTCTGAATTAAAAGTTAAAGCTAGACTTGAATTTCAGATTATGTTTATATGGCCTAAATATTGTGAAATGCAATTATCTTTCCAGAAAAACTAACACATAAAAACAAAACTAATTAGAAAACTGCAAAGTTTCCTAACTAGAGGTTTTCTAGAAACTAATTATCAAAAAAACAAAACAAAACAAAACATTATATTAGTGGTAACAACGTCCATTGAACTAAAGTTTATTTTAAAGTGACATTACCCACAGTTATTGCAATTATACTGTCAGAATACCTTGTAAATTAAATGAACTAAAATTGTGCTTTTAAAATATTTCTTAATAAATTTCTTAAGAATTGCCTGAAAGAAGGGACTACAGTTCTTCCTAAAATTCATAATTTTCTTTATGTCTTGTTGAAAGTCACATGTAAAATTAAAAGGTCTCAAAAGGTGGCTATCTAGTTCTTTCTATTGTTTTAATGTGTTTATCATTGAGAAGCAATAATTCACACACCTTTTATGAGGGGTCCATTGTGATTCAGAAATTGTGTGAAAATAGAAAATAACAGTTACTACAAGAATAAGTTATGCTCATTTTAGTTTAAAATTTTTAGTAGCAGCAAAGAGATTACAAATGATGAAAGAAATACATAAAAGTATTGCTGCCTTGTGTCTGAGAAAAAGGTACATAGAGTGTTTGATATACAGTAATATAATGGATAGTACCATTACCATATATATAGTTAAGATACATGAAAATTCTAATTTGAAAGACTATGCTCTTCTATGTTCATAGTAACATTATCATAACGGCCAATTCATGGAATAAAGCTAAACACCCATATATACTAACTGGCAAGTAATCTGATTAAAAATGATTAAATAAATTATCTTGGCACAAAATGGATGAAAATATTGCTAAGTGAATATAAGCAAGAAAGGGCCTGAGCGATAGCACAGCAGTAGGGCATCTGCCTTTCACGCGGCTGACCTAGGACAGACCTGGATTTGATCCCCGGCCTCCCCCATGGTCCCCCAAACCAGGAGTGATTTCTGAGTGCATAGCCAGGAGCATCGGCAGATGTGGCCCCAAAACAAAAATGAACAAACAGAAAGAAATAAGCAAGAAAGTAAGGCATTCATGGGGAAATTTCATTTTTTTTGTACATAAATAAAGAAAACCATGGAGATAATACAGAAAATAGGGTGTTTGCTTTGCATGTAGCTGAACCTGGTTCAATTCCCTGGCACTATGTATAGTCTCCTGAGCACCACCAGGAATCACTCTCATTGCTGATAACAGAGCCAGGAGTAAATGTGGCCCATTGTCCTTCTCCATCAAATTAAGATGACCTACCTAGTTTGCAAAACTAAACATTCTATTGTGTCAAATTTTAAATTCTTTTGTTTAAGTACTCAACAGGTTTTTATAGATATTTTCTTCTAAGAAATGACCTTTTAGTGCTTTATATTATGAAAAGTATTAATTTTAGCCAACATGTTTTTATATGCTAGAAAATAATTGGTAACAATAATATAATGTAAAATAATATAATACATATGTGAAGAAGTGTTTCATGTAAAGTCATTTAAATTTATCACATTTTTCTAGAAAGTTTTTTCATTTTATCTCATTCAATATAATCTTTAATAACCTTATTAAAACCTCATCTAATTTTAATTTATCAACATATTTCTATTACAAAGTAAATTAGTAATTAAGATACAAAGTATTTCTGAAAACATAAATTATTATCACCTAAAATGGTGCATAATGGTATGTGTTTGTGACCCAGACATATAATAGAATGGGCAGTGTATAATTTCAAAACAAAGTAGTTTATGTTGGACCAAGTATTTGTAAATATAAACCATTAATAATTAATTAATTATACTCTGTTGAAACAGATTGCTAAATATATGAAACAAAACTTAGTACTAATACACAATTTCTGTGTACTAGAGTTCATATTAAATATGTCTAGGGGCCAGCGAAGTGGCATCTTTATTTTATTTTACTGTCGAAAAATACAATATAAACAATGATATTTGTAGATTTCAAGTGTCAGTGACTTGAAATATACAAAACAAAACAGATGCTAACATCAGTCTATTTTACACTAAAACAGTCAGATTAGACTACTTCTGGAGCACACCTTTAAAATACAGAAAACTGCATTAATTTATTGTATCAAAATAGGAAAATATATTAAAATATTGCCAGAAACCTTTTTACTCACCATTCCATTCCAATGCAAACATTTGGAGACTTTCACCTCCCCCCCCCCCGATAATACTTATACTGGTGCTCTTGCAGCTTTTCAAATTAAATATACAAAAGTAAAAACTATAGGTCATCTAATTTTCCACTCTAGTTCCCTTAATTTGTATTCTAGTAAGAAAATTGTCTCATGATATACTATTTTAAATAATAATATTATTAAGGATTGTATTTGATAAACAAAGTTCCTGTTCAAAGTTTATTCAATTTATTAAACTGTCTAAATTTTATTATTTATTATAAAATCATTTCAAACAAAATTTTTCTTCATTATGTAAAAGTTTACTTCTATTCTCAGTGTGCTCCCTTTATTCCTGTTTCATATAGGCCAATCACACTCCTTCAATTTATTGTTAAGGCCTTTATTTTGCCCTATAATTGAAGCTATTAATATTCTAATTTCTAGGTGATTGCAGATAATAAGAAAGCTATTCATATGTCTATTTTTGTCAACAATAACCTTATTAATTTTATTTATTGATTGATTCTCTTGAATTTTCTATGTAAAATAGTATCACAAGTGAATAATGAGTTATTTCACTTTTTATAGCTATTTGTATCTCTTCATTTTTCTTGATTTATTGCATTAACCATAATTTTGTCATAACATCAAATTACTGCTATGATATGTGGTGTTTTTGCTATGATGGTCATGGCAATTCAATGATATTTTTTAAATATAGTTACTTTTGCTTTGGCAATCTTTATTAAATAAATTAATTTTATAGGAACTCATGTATTTAAATCACAATGTGAAAATCTATATTTCTCTTGAACCTATAATAAATAAATAACCTATAATAAGCTATTATAAAATAATAAAATGACATAATTAACAGAGCCTCAATAAACAATAAAAGATTTAAAAAGTAAAAATAGTAAAACTGCATTGAAACTTGGCACTTACAGTAAATGTGTTAAGTAGTATATATACTATCTCAGTTAATTCATAAAATATACTAGTAAGTACTGTTATCTTCAAATACTAGTGATCATATTTACATATGAATACAATTTTAATAATAAAATATATAATAATTTGAGAAATAACCCCATTTTATTTTTAGTGAATTATTTGTCTGTTGAATTTTTTATCTCATTTCACTTTATTTTGGACTTGGGGTCAAATCTAGCAGAGTTCAGGGGTCAATTCTGGCTCTGAATGTCTCTGAAATACTCTGAATCTGGCTCAGGAATAATTCCCCACAGGCTCAGAGAAACCATGTGGGATGCCGAAGAGCCTGTGAAAAGTTTTGGGTCACATGTTTGTTTTCCTCAAAATTTATATGTCGAAACAGTATTCCTCAGTGTTGTGGTATTTATAGTTTGGAAGTTAAGTAAATCATCAGGCTTGGGCCTAATGAAGGGACTTATTTTTAATATAGTGCATTTTGTAAGACTACTCTAAGTAAAGAGTATAAACAATGACAAGTCAGGAAGCAAATTTCCATCAGATAACTTTCTCTTAGACTTCCCAGCCACCAAACAAATATTTTCTAATGTTTTGCCTGGGATTAAGTTGACTTCACATGTCAAACATAAGAGATTTGGTACTTTTACAGTATTGGCCATTTCATCTTATCAATAGGGTTTAACCCTTCATTTCTTAAGTCTTTAATTTTTTTAAAAAAACTGTTAACTGAGTTTTGTATACAGATCATACCTTTTTTCTATTTATTTATTTACTTATTTATTTTTGCATTTTTCTCTTTTTTTCATCTTTTTTTAAAATTTTTATTGTGACCAAAGTGCATTACAAATCTTTCACTGCATCATTTATGGTACATAGTGACAATGAATGAGGGGCATTCCCACCACCAGTGCTGTCCTCCCTCCGCCCCTATTCCCAGTATGCATCCCATATATCCCTCTTCTCCCCACCCAGATTGTTAGTGCAATTGGTCTTCACTTTACAGCTTGTTGTAGTTTGAGCATCTATTCCAACATCATTGGAGATAAAAAGGATAAGAAAAAAGGGAGAAAAAAATTTGGTGACAACTACCAAAAAAAGAAAGAAGAGAGAGAGAGAAAAAAAGAAAAATGGAAAAAAAAATAAATGGACCCGGCAAATAAAAATAAAAATAAATCTCTAAAAAATAACCACAAGAGTGAAAAAGAAAGAGAAAAGTGGAAGAAAAAAGATAAGTAAAAAAAGTCAAAAGCTAACAAATCAAAACAAAACAAGGAAAAGAATGGGTGCTGAAGTGGTAGGGTTTGGTATTCCCCCACTTTTTTTTTTTTTTTTTTTGCATAGGCACAGTAAGCATTGGGGAAGAAAGGGAATTCCCGTGGCCTAAGAGATTCAGGGTTTCTCAATCCTTGAAGCATACTATCATGGGATCAACCCCTGGCTCCATATATACTCATTACCCCATCCCAAAGGTTTTTTTTGTGATGCCAGGAATGTTTCCTCTTGGTTGTGTGTGAGAAAATCTAGCCACTGTAGCTAGCAATTTTGATATTTGCGCGGATTATAGGTCAGGGTCTAGGATAGAGTCTCTAGGTTCTAGAGGTTCCTATCCATCCTTGTTGTTGTGTTCAGTCTTCTGTAACACTTGCTCCCTGTTTTCATTCAGTCCCTAAGCCGAAGCCTAGGATATTATGGATCCAAAGGTTCTGCTCAGTCTCTGTTGTCCAAGTTGGACCTCTGCAATAAGACATCTTGTTGTTGTTGTTGTTGTTTTTTATGTGTCCTGGGCTACAGCCTAGGGTAGTGTTTTCCTTATTAGTCCCAAGGTAGGTTCTGTTCAGTCATGGTTGTCAAAGTCAGTTTTCTGTTGTTGGTGCTCTTATATTTCACAGTTCAAAGGACGATATATCTTCTCATTTCCATTTAGTGTTAGGTGATGTGATGGGACAGCCTGGTCTTAGGTCAAGTTTTCCTTTCCTCATTGTCATATCAAAACTGGCACAAGTTGGTGCCAGAATAGTGTTATAAATCTCCCAATATAGCTTAGTTCCTGGTGGTGTTGCCTGGAGCTGTATCATTTCTACATCGGAGATCTGGGGTTTCAAGCTCAGATGCCAGCCCTGGCCTTGAAAGCCAGCCTGGTGCAGGGGCTCTCGGTCTCCAGGACTAACTGGTCAGTCCTGGAGGCCTTTGGCCAGCTGTCTGTCCAGATTCCCAGCCATGCAAGTAGAAGAGGAGCAGTAATCCTGGAATGTGGGATCTTTGGGTCCAGCTGCAGCCTTCCTCTCCAGTTTGAAAAAACATGGGATTGGAGTTTCCCTCCTTCCCCTCCCCCCAGAGCCCAGTTGCCAGACGTGGCCCTGAAGATCAGTTTGGCATGGGGGGGACCTCGGTCTTCTGGACTAAGTGGTCAGCCCAGGAGGCCATTGGCCAGCTGTCTGCCCAGATTCCCAGCCATACTCATAGGAGAGGAGCAGGAATCCTGCCATGTGGGATTGGCTGGGTCCAGCTGCAGCCTCCCTCTCCTTTATATTTTTTCTATTTTAAATAGTCCACATACCCCACTGGGGTTTTGTTTTATATTTATAATTTTAATAAATTATAGATTAGTAAAATTTTGATGAATAAAAAATTATGCTACCTAAAATATTGTTTTTTTCTTTGCAACTATAATGCATATTGCATGAAGTACGTGGTGCTCTATATCAAGTATAGGGCTTCGCACATGATAGACAAGTGCTTTACTACTTGATCTATTTCCATAATTCATATATTTTCTTTCTTCCTTTGAAAGTATATATAAATCTGGAATACAGTTGTTAATTCATTACTGATAATTCCTACTTTTATTTGGCTTCTTCAATTTCAATAGTCTTGTTAGGAAGATATTAAAAAAATTTAGTACAAAATTTTGGCTTTAATATAAACTTGGATTTATTATATAGCTCTATTAAAAACATCCCTTATTATTTGCTTAATGAGCAACTGCAGATTCTTGCTCCAACTCTGATAAGAAATGTAAACATCTTTTCATTTGGTAATATGAGAATATGGTAAAATTCCTCAGGCAATTTCTTCAATTCATGTTTGTCTTTTCAATTCTCCTCCTGGGCCTAATTCTGCTCCAAATAGACCAGTTGATCTTTAGTATTGCTGCCTCGTCCCTTTTCCAGTAATGCTGTTCAACATCTTCCCAGGAGGGCTCTTTTTAATTATTCCATATTACATTCTTATACTTTATTTAATTATCATATCTATAGAACATTTTCTAGCAAGTTTCTAAAATACTTAGAGTCAAGAATTTGGGGAGTTTATGCCCCAAATTAGAACACATTAATTTTAATGTATCTATTAGTAGCCCCAAAAGGAGTAGAAGTCAATCAGACCCAATGTTCAGTTGATTTTGAACTAGCAAGCATTAATGAATTAAAATAACACAGTTAAATAGATGGAATACTGCTAGAAAAAAATGAAAAGTTATTTAGCAGAAGAGGCATATTTCCACTCTATATATAGAGTCTATAAAAACAACAAGTAAAATACAAATCTCCAAAAGAAGAAAATAAAATAGCCAGAAAAAGAATAAATGGTTTGGGTCCACAAGTTTGCAAATGTTCAGAGTCCCTGATAATAAAATATGACAAAAATTGTCATCATATTATATAAGTATTAAAAATTGATAGCACCAGTATTTATCAGGGTATTCTGAAATAGGCATATACTTTCAGAAAAAAATTGCTAGATTGTCTAATATTTAAACTATTTTCATAGAAACTATTTCCTACTAAAATACTTTTGTATCTTACATCCCTATAAAGGAATATTTATTTTGATGTTATTTTGTACTGAATCCCAAATAGTTATATCAAAAATTTATCAATACAAAATTATCACTACAGAAAAGTGCCTGTGAAATTGCCTTCCAATGGAATCATTAAAAATATAAATGAAGAATGGGAAGAAGAGAGGAAAGAAGACATTTCAAGCAATGAATAAGTACAAAATAAAGTTACATAATGATTGCATAATACACTCATTTGCAAAGAGATATAGTAGAGAAAAGCAACAAAGAAATTCACAACTTTCAGCATAGCTATCTTTAACAGTGATATGTACCTTTTTAAATACAAGTTTTATAATGTTTAATTTAATACAGCTACATAAAATTTTTATTTGAAATAATATGTAAAAATATTAAAACCAAGAACAAAAAAAATGTATGTCTCTTTGATAACCTTTTCTAGCATTTTAGTCACTCCTAAACAGATATCTTTTTGTTTTAGGTTTCATAAAGAATTCATGTTATTGTTTTTCTGGAATTGAGAAGAGAACAATTGACTATATCCTCATTAGATATTTTAAAACTATTAAATAACAACTCTTTTACTCTTTCCTTTTGAATAGTTAGTATTTAAAGGTTTCAAAGAAAAGTGACAAAATAGTTTATTTTTAAAAATCTATTACTAAGTCACTTTACTTATATTGATATTAAAAAGTCATTTAGTTCTCAATTATGGCCTAGATAAGAAATATCTTAAACATTAGTCTGATTTTTTCCATTATTTAATTTTCCTCTTTAAGTATTAAACAGGAAAAATTATTTTCTAAACAAAATCCCATTTTATTTTTTGAGGATAGGCTTATAAATATAACTAGAAATGTGTACTTGATTCATTTTTAATATAATTCTTATTTTAATCATTGTAGCTTACATATCATTGACAATAATATTTTAGGTACATATTAACATAAAATCAGGGAAATTCCCATCATCGAATTGTCCTCCTTCCACCTCCATTCCCGTCCTGCCTCCCATATCCTCCCCCCTCATCCCCGAGGCTGCTAGAATGAGTGGTCCGCTCTGTGCCTAGCTTATACACCTGTTTGGTCTTGGTACCTCCCTTATCTCCCCCTTTAATTGGGAGACGGGACTAGATAGTTGAAGTTATGTGGTTTTGTTTGAAGAAAAGAAAAGAAATAAATTGGGGTAAAAGTCAAATACGCCAAAAATGGGCAGAGTCCTTGAGGCAGTCATCCACGGTTTGAGAGACGAAGGGGAAAAAGAATGTGAAACACCACAACAGTATGAAAAAGAGGTGTCAAATAAAAAATCCAGTGAGCACTCCAACAATAAAGATAAGCACTACATAAAAGCCATGGTCTTGAGATGAAAAACATGTCAGCACTTAAAGGAAGAAGAGAGAAGAAGAAAAATAAAATAAAATAAATAAAAATGGAGACAATTTTAATAACCACACCAAAACAGAGAAATCGACAAATACTAGATAAATCAATATATATATATAAATAATAATAAAATAAAAATGTTTTGTGGGGGGTTTTTTTTGCCTTTTTTTCCCCTCCTTCACAGGCACAGTAAATATTGGGGTCATTCGAAAAGGAATTCCTTTGGCCTAAGAGATACAGGATTTCTCCCCCCTTGAAGTATATTGTCATGGACTTAACT
Organism: Suncus etruscus; assembly: GCF_024139225.1. Lineage (NCBI taxonomy): Eukaryota > Metazoa > Chordata > Mammalia > Eulipotyphla > Soricidae > Suncus > Suncus etruscus. Next base: position 52,654,866 of record NC_064858.1, on the reverse strand, counting down.
ATAGATTCCTTTCAGGTTCATTTACTCTTCCCTGGGTGCTACTTTATTCTTTTTTTTTTTTTTGGTTTTTGGGCCACACCCAGTAACGCTCAGGGGTTACTCCTGGCTATGTGCTCAGAAGTTGCTCTTGGCTTGGGGGACCATATGGGACACCGGGGGATCGAACCGCGGTCCGTCCAAGGCTAGCGCAGGCAAGGCAGGCACCTTACCTTTAGCGCCACCGCCCGGCCCCTACTTTATTCATTTTTAAAACCTATACCATAATGAACAAAATAAATTTACATTGTAAATCATGTTCGTCACTTTTTGTATACAAATATATTGTTATATTGCTCACACATGCATGTGCACTGTTCTTCATGTCTCATCTTGGTGAAATGAACTTGTTTTAATATTTCTCTGGTGGGTAAAGAAATGTGTTGGATTGTAATGTGTTTTACATTTTTATTAAAAATCTCTGGTCATCCTTATTCAGAAAAAGACCACTGTTATACTTTAAATTTAAATATTTTTGAAGAGGAAGTTCAAGGCATGTTCTATTTTGGAAGAAAGTACTACTATTTGCTTGATTTCTTTTGTGGGACCTAGGAAACATATTTCTCCCCTTTAATTTCCTGTCTAATTTGTACTATACAAATGTATTAATATTTAAATACAAATACTAAAAGATGACTGATAACGGGGAGCCTGTCTAATTTTCACACCTAATTAGGGCAAATAACTACACCAAAAATCAAATTAAATCTAGACTCTTGCCCTGTCTGAGTTCCAGCAGAATGTGTCACTAAATGCAGACAGCAGATCCAAGTGAGGGACCCCTGCTGGGGAATTGCTGGCACCTGGCCTGTGACAGCAGATATACAAGGGGGTGGAGGATAGCTGCACGGTTCCTAAAAAACAAGGGAACAAATTTTAGCTACAAGCTTCTGAAGTACTGGGGAAAAAAGCCTGGGTGTACATGAGCACCAAGGTTACTCAGATATCCTGCTCTGTTTTCATATTCAGGGAAATGAGATACTTAGCTAAGTCTAGACACTCAACCACTCCATCCCCACTGTCATTTGCTAGCAGGCAGGCTGTAGATACTTGTATCTGATTTTTAGATCACTCCCTACCTTCCCTTTTCCTCCTCTCACTCTTTTTTTAATTGTAACTCTTCTATCCCCTAAGACTCATAGGAACCCAACTAGGTTTGATTAACATAAGTACCCTTAACTATTTCCACCTTCCCCCTTTGTTTTGTTAACTTGGGCTAATAAAAGTTGGCAGGGAAAGAAACTCAACTCAGCTAGTAGCTGGTTCAGATCCATCCAAGAAGCTGATAAACTCACTGGGTCCTATGCACCTTTTCCCAAGGTTCAGTCTTTCTTGTGCCACATCTCTGCTGCCAGTCTGTCCAACCCAGGTTCAGGAAGAAGACAAATACAAAGAAGACAAAAAGCTGAGAACCTGGAAGCCTCCTAGCCATCCCAGCAGCAGGCCACACTTTGGAAGCATTTCCAGCAGACAGAAGACCCTAAATTTCCCCTGAGGACATTCAATTCCACAAGACAAGAAAAGAAAGGAGGAAACAGTCTAGAATCTGCTATGGTGAACCTATGGCACGTGTGCTAGTGGTGGCACGTGAAGGTCTTGCAGTTGGCACATGGGAAGGTTCGCAATTAAGATATGTGGCACTTGCCGCATAGTTTTTAGATACTAAAACATTGTTATTAAGGTTTAATTGACATGCTGGCATTTTTTGAGGAAATTTTTTGGTTTTGTGCGGCAGTTTGGACACTTGAGCTCAAAAAGGTTAGCCATCACTGTAATCACTGATAGATCAAGTCTAGGTCAAGTCACAAGTGAACTCTGCACTTATAGACCTGAGCAAACACAGAACAGTCAATTATCACCCAAATAAAGTGACCTAAAACCTATCCTCCTAAGGTTCACAGGATCACTGTTCCTAGCACTTGTCTAATCAACTAGACATTTACTTGATTTCTACCGTCAAACATCAGTGATGGCTGAGAGATGGCTGAAGCCTTCAAGACATTGTCATTGGAGCTACTGCAGAGTATATGTGACCACAAATCACCACTTGGCATCTAGACCTACACAAATTCAGAACCAAAGATTCTGATGTCATTTTTTAGCATGAATCCATGATCATTGTTTAAGCCATTTTTACAAAGATATTCATCACCAAATCTTAAGTAACACTAGGCATAAAGAAGTATTTACTTGTTACCCCATTCTTCCTGTGTAACCTTACCTGATGGTAAGACCCCCAGTTGTTGATTAAGATATTAATTATGGAGTCCTAAATGGAGGTGTATGATAGTGAGATGGATGGAGGGGCCTTTCTCCTCAAGCCCAGGCTGCACCTGCAACTCCCTCCAGCCAGTGGGTCTGAGGGTTCAGGGTAGCCAAGAGGAAAGACTCACAGCAATCAGTTTTCAGGAGACATCAGCTTTATTCAGGCCCTGGCCAACATGTGTGGCCTATAATATTAAACCTCTTTAAACATGCTCTCTTCAACTGCCCAGCATCTCAACCCGTCTCTATCCTTCCATGTTGCCAACCTCTCCTGCTCCTTCTTGCTGAATCTCTCTCAATTCCTGAAAACCTCTTCCTGCCCCTGAGATAATCCTTTTGTTACCTACCAAAGACCCCTCCCATAAATGGGCAGGTCTTATCATTAGGTAAGGTTACACAGGAAGAATGGGGGATGGGGGTAACATTTACTCTCACTGTTGATCACGTAAAAGCCCAGAAAGATGTTACAAACTACCAGTGCTTTCTAAACTCTTGAAGGAAGACTTTCAAGCAACAATCCTTTGATGTTCAGTTCAATGTAGAAAACCATGAAAGAGAACATCATAAGCCCAGAGAAACCGTGAATAAAATGTATGAAATAGTTCCAGGAAAAATGTATTAGCTTAAGAGTAAAATAGCTCCACTTATAAAGAATTAAATCTGGATCCATATCTCATACCTCACACAAAAATAAACTCAAAGTAAATCAAAGGCCTTGAAATCAAACCAGATTCTATACAGTACATTGATTAAAATATAGGCATAATCTAGACCTAAATTTCAAAGGAGTCTTCAGTGATATGTTGCCAATGGCAAAGGCTACAGAATCAAAACAAAACAAATAGGACTTCATTTTAGAAAAGTTTCTGCATGGGTTCAAATAAAACATGTTGATTAAGAAAAATTATTGTACTCAACACTTGAGATAAAGGGTTGGTAACCAGAATATACAAAGTACTCATAAAGATTAACCCCCCCCAAAATTGAAAAACCCTGTCAAGAATGTGTATACAAATGGGTATACAAATCAGAAATAGATATACAAAATGAACAGATATAAGTCTGAGGAAGATCAATAAATGACCAACAGGCACATAAAAAAAAACACCTATTCTCACTTATCATTAGAGATATAATTTTACATCAGTAAGAATGGTAGACATATAAAACTAGGGGAAAATATGTATTTGGTGGAAATGTTGTGTAAAAGGAACTTTCATCCAGCCACTGCTGGTCAGAATGTTGCCTGTTTTAACCCTGATGGAAACAGTATGGATTATTCGCAGTAAGTTTGTATTATCCTGTGATTCTACTTCTGGGTTTCTATCCTAGGGACATTAAGAAAATATATATATTTAAAAGGACAAATGTACATCTTTAGTAATTGTGGCACTCTGTACAATAGATATAATTGGTATTGGAGTCAACCAGATATCCAACAACAGCTGAGTGAATCATGAAGATGTAGCATATATATGTACGTATGTGTATATATATATATATATATACATACATACAATGAAATTTATATACACAATGAAATACTAGATGCCTATAAGAAATAAGAAATGATACATCATGCAATTCACTACAACATGGATGGAACTAGAAGATTAACATGTTAAATACATAAGCCAAAAGAGGAAGTATAAACAGGATAATATCATTTATACATAGCATTTAGAATAACTGCATAAGACAATGAAATACTAAAGAGGAGAATCTAAGTCACCTTTGATCTCAGAATATATGGAAGAGAAGGTAAGAAAATTAAGGGAGAGACAGACAAATGTGAAATAGTGAAAGACAGAGGTCAAGGATATTCAGGAATATCTGGGTGGAAAGGAAGGGCAGAGATAAATATTCAAACCACAGAGTCAAGAGTCAACAACATTGAAATCATGAGGTCCAAAATGTATTGCTTTATTTTTCTTCCTTTTTCCCTTTCTTTTCTTAAATTGATATTTATAGCCTCTAGAAGGACTCCCCCTTTTTTGCCCATTTTTTTGCCCCTCTTTTTTCTTTCCTTCAAACAGAACCACATAACTTGAACCATCTTGTTTTGTCTCATAAATTAAGGGGAAAATAATGGAGGGTACCAAGACCAAACAGTTGTATGAACACTAAGTAGAAATAAAAAATTATCAGACTTAAACACCAAATCTAAAGCCAATGACAACAGAATCAATACCCAATCTACAACAAGCTACACACAGAGGGGGCAACTTATACTAGCAGTCTGGGGGGGGGCAAAGAAGGGGGATATGGGGTGAATACTGGGAACAGGGGTGGAGTGAGGACAACATTGGTGGTGGGAATGTACCTGATTCAATATCACTATATACCTAAAATATTACTCTGAAAGATTTGTAATTCACTTTGGTCAAATAAAAATTATTTAAAACAAATTAAACAAAAAAAACCCAACACCAAATGCTGTCTGTCAATATGATGAACTGGGAGACTGAGGTATGGGAAGGAATCTAGGAACATTGTTGAAGAGAAGTTGATATTTGTTCTAGGTGTCGTTTTTGGCCAATAGTGGTCCTCTGGGAAGGGATAGTTGTCTAATTCATAATAAAGTGTCATCATCTCAGATAATTCCTGGTCAAAGTTTATGAAATTGGAAGTGAAGATGCAGCAAAGTTTTAAGAAGTGTTCGTTTTAATATAAACATAAAATATTATATTTATGTTGTGGAATATAAAATATTGCAGGCAGAAAAGTGCTGAAATATAACATTGAACTACTCAGGTTCTGCTGGCTTTAGAAATGTTAAGTAGGAAATAAATAATGAAAAGATTATTCTGAAGTACATTTCTCAAAAAACTGGGAATAAAGATGAAATCCCAGTTCTTGTGAGGTGCATATCTCCAATAAAATGCATGCTATGATTTTAGTTCTTGGACTTGTCTTTCTAAAGACAAAGTAACATTTCCAAGATGCCCTATTACACTTTAGACCTGTTTTTAAATAGACTTCACATTATTTCCAAGAAAGCAATGAATTTTTCCCCTGAAAATTTTTCTTCATATCTTCAAGTGTTGAGGTAAATATATAAGTATAAATGGCCACCACAATGTTCATTTTATTTCTGGCACTCATTCTAAACTTTGTGTAAATAATGCCCATAAGATTGGACATTGACCATCCAATCTGAACCTCAAGTCCAACACCAACACCGGGAGCAACACCTCAGCACCAACACCAGGAATCAAAAGTCCTCCTGGGGGAAGTCTGAATACTGCCCAGCTATCAACCTGTTTCAAGGTAGGCTCATAAGACACCTTGATAAAAGGAAACAGCAACAATTTGATCTAAGGGCAGATCGCACTACCTCACCACCCAATAATGAAATGAAATCAGAAGACACTCTGTCCTAGGATCTGTGCAAGAACAAATATCTCTAGTTATAGAAGACTGTCTACAACAGCAACTAAGCAGAACTTTTCCTGGGACCACTTTATTCTAGGCTTTAACCTAGGCTTCTAGGATCTGTACAAAAATCAAGATCTCTAACTACAGAAGACTGACTTTGACAACTGCAACTGAACAGAACTTTTTCAGGGACCATAATGAGAGACATTGGGATTGGACAACCAACATGCCTGGAGCCCATAGTTGGTCTTTTGACAGTATGCTACATGGGTGGAGACACCCTGTATCTTTTAAGCCAATGGATTTTTTTCCTAATTTTTCCCAACATTTGATGTGCCTATGCCAAAAAAAAATAAAACCACACCTGCTTCTTTTCCCCCATTTTTTCTTTTCTTCTTTTAATTTTACTGTTTTATATAGGGGTTCCTACCTTTTCTATAGAACCATAGAACTTGAATCATTTTGTTTTGTCTCATATTGCTATGTCTTCCTACAAATTGAGATAAGAAAATAAAATATAGATGGGGCCCAGGGACCAAGCAGTCTCAGGAACATTAAGTGGGAAAAAAGTCAGATTTAAATACCAAGCCAAAGTCAACAACAATAAAATCAAGAGATCCAAACTATAACAAACTAAACACAAAATGGAGCTGTTACACTAGTATTCCAGAGGGTTATTGGTAAAGATATGGGATAAATGCAGGGAACTATGGTGGAAGGAGGTTAATGCTGGTGGTGGGAATGGCCCTAGTTCACTGTCACTGAATGCCTAAAATACAACTGTGAAAGACTTGTGATTCACAATGGCCTCAATAAAAAATTTAAAAAAATTAATGCCCATTGAGTGGACATTAATATCTTAGCTTTGTCCTTAGGTGTATTGTAAGTAAATTTTCTCTGTTTGGGTTCATTAATGATAAATTATACCCTCAGGTGTATAATTTTCTTTTCATTTATCATCTTTTATTACAAGTTAGATCACTAATATAGTATTGATAAATAATCAAAATCAATTATTTCTCATTTCAAGTATTTTATACCATGTTGGAACAGTTTTAAATGTAAAAATAGAAGTCAAACAAAATCTATTTAAAAACGAATATTAATTTTATTGGTTATAATTTAAACATTTTCTTAATATACTATAACCTACATATTCAAATGGAGCAATATTTTTACAGTGGTATAGATTGTATGTTATTGAAAAAGTGCAAATGCCCTTGGAAATATACCTACACACTTGGAAGAGTCACATAATTCCTTCAACCCCAGCATAGTACTTTGGGCTTTTAGGGCTTCAGGAATAAAAATAAATAAATAAAATATCTTTTTCTAGCAGCAAAATCTATTTGCTTTTACACTTACTCAAAAACAGAATCATCTCATAATAATCCTTTAACTATTTGACTATATTCTCTTAGTTGAGTAAAAATTGACAACATATACAAAATAAATCAGAGATTTACATATAAAACATTAAGATGGTAGTTGTGATTTTTGAGATTATTTTTCTTCAAAGCTTTAAAAAAAAGAAATCTAACTTGAGATTTAATGACATGTTATCTCATTCTTACCTTACACCAAAACATATGTAAACAGAATATAGTAGAATTTTAAATGGATTATAATTTTTTCCAAATGGCAATTTTTCAGAAATCATCTGTGCTTTTATATTTAAAAATAGACTTCTCATTAAATGGTTCTAGTTTTAATTCTGCCTAAATAGGTATTTTAATGTTTAGAGATTATTCTGAAAATTAAAATAAATGAGACTTTCACTTCAAATAAAATTGTCACTTAATGATATGTTTTGTTTTGACTTTATTCATTGTGAGAGAACAAGGCTTAGCATTGTATCTAGTAGAAAGTAGATGACCAGTACACTTTGTTAAACAAATGAAATTATGACTGTAGACATGAAAATACAGTAGCATATCCAAATTACTTAAATTTCATGTAGTTTAATCATAATTCTACAATTCTTAGATAAGAGGTTCTACAAAAATGTGTTATCAATAATAGTAACACCTTTATTATTTAGAAGTGACGACATATCAACTCCTCCTTCAATGAATCATATGTCACAGTATATGATGTTTCTGTTTTATAAATGAAATATTGAATCTACTAGACAGTATGTGAGACATGATGATTTAAGTGGTTGAGGTTAAAAATAACTACCAAGCAGTCTCACTAAGTAAAAATGCCACACATTGAGGACTAAGTGTAATGTTTTGTTTTTAGGTTAAAATATTGTTCACAAGATTAATCTATTTTTTACTGTCTGTATTTCTAACATTTCATTCACCAATTTCAAACAGGCTTATTTTAATTAAGTAAAGAATAAATTTCTGTTCTGTATTTTCCTTTCTTTTATGGTAATACTGAAACTTCACAGCTAAAACAGTTTTTAAAAGTCAGCTCTGTTAAGCAAAAATTTTGAAAAACCACCACAACTATACTTGCATAATGTTTATTCATGTAAGTTGCGTGATTATAGATACAAGTGTATTTTAATAAAGAAGAGAAAGAGAACCTAAATTTCTTAACATCTACAAACTGCTTGTTTTCTTTCTTTGCTTGTTTGTTTGTTTTGTTTTTGTTTTTTGGCCACACCCAGTGATGCTCAGGGGTTACACCTGGCTATGCACTCAGAAATTGGCCCTGGCTTGGGGGACCATATGGGATGCGGGGGGATAGAATCGCGGTCTGTCCTAGGCTAGCATGCAAGGCATATACCTTATAGTTTGTGCCATTATTCTGGTCCCAGACTGCTTGTATTTTTACCATTGCTCTGATGCTCTGATACTCTGGAATGTTACTAAAATAATGAACCAGATAATACTCTGATGCTCTGATACTCTGGAATGTTACTAAAATAATGAACCAGATAACAATGAATAGCAAAATTTTATTTGTCATAGTTATAGAGACAAGAAAAGTTAAGTTGGTGGCACCAGGGAGATTTGTACCTGCTAAAGGCCTTCATTTTCTTAGACAGTTTATGGAGACATCTTTCACTATGGTATCCTAATATAGTGGAAGGGCAAGAAATATTCCTAATACTATTTTATAATGTCCTAATACTACTTATGAGGTAGTTATGCTCTTGATCAAAGTACCTCTCAAAGTCTCTACCTTCTAGTAATTTAAGGATTAAAATTTGATCATATAAATATTGGGCATACACAACAACCATCATAATTTGATGTGAACACTCATGAAATCCATATGGCCCAGATGAAAGATAAGGTTAGTGTAACAAGCCTCTAGCACAATGGATCTGAAAAATATACTTAGGAATTGATAGAGAGAAATACTCAAGTAATCATCTGAGGGCCTTGTTTGGTCCTGACCATAAGGCAGGGAATAATTTGACTAAATGAGGGTCAGAGGCAGAGCTCCCTCCCTGGGAACTGTGGCATATGAACTAATATACTAGTATGTAGTATTTTTAATGCTTCCCATCACAATATTGCTTGAGTATGACATTTAACCTCCTCTGTTGTATGCTTTCTTCATTTGCTTGGATATGTTGTACCTAGGTGACTTAAGTGTTATGTTAAGCAGACATATTTCTGTTTGAAAAAATTAAATTACACATACAGTAATATATACTGAAGCATTTTAGAAAATTCCACTGAGATTGTACTACAGGTGATGCCCATTCCTACAAAGACTTCTGAAGCTGTATTAATATGGTCCAGAAGATAAAGATCAAAAGCTAAGTGACTTTGAGTGTACTTATGTTTACACAGCTGGAAATAGAATGAAGCTATTGAGGGGGGGGTTTATTTGAGGGAGCTATATTCAGCAGTGCTTAGGATTTACTCCTGTCTCTGCTTTAGATTCACTCCTGGTAGGTCTTAGGGATCTGTATGGGGTGATAGAGATTGAATCCAGATTGGTCAGGAGCTAACAAGCGCCCTACCCACTAAATTCTCTTTCTAGTTCCAAGGAGCTAACTTTTTTAAAAAAAATTTATTGTGGTCAAAGTGAATTACAATTTTTTCACAGTAATATTTGAGGCACATAGTGACAATGAATGAGGGGCTTTTCCACCACCAGTGTTTTCCTCCCTCCACCTGTATTCCCAGCATGCATCCTACATCTCTCTCCATTATCCCTGTAATGCTAGTACGACTGCCCCCCCCCCATACAGCTTGTTGTAGATTGGGTATCGATTCTGTTGTCATTGACTTTGGATTTGGTATTCAAGTCTGATCAGTTTTTATTTCCAACAAATGCACATTCAACTGGTACCATTGGGGAAGAAAGAAAGGGGGAAAAAAGGCAAACAAAAAAGGTAAAAACTAGGAGAAGTCCATCTAGATGTTATAAATAACTCTTTAGAAGAAGGAAGGGAAAAAAGAAGAAACTGTACAAACAAAAACAGAAAACAATAAGAGAGTGACAAAAAATTGCAAAAAGAATGAACAAAGAATAAACCAAAAACCAAAATGATCAGCTATGGGAAAAAAGAGAGAGGGAAAACAAAACAAACAATAATAATAACAACAACAAAAACAGACCAGCATCTTCTTAAAAAATGGGTTGTGTTTTCTTCTTCCTTTCTTCTTCTTCTTCTTCTTCTTCTTCTTCTTCTTCTTCTTCTTCTTCTTCTTCTTCTTCTTCTTCTTCTTCTTCTTCTTCTTCTTCTTCTTCTTCTTCTTCTTCTTCTTCTTCTTCTTCTTCTTCTTCTTCTTTCTTCATTTTTTGCAGAGGCATATTGGGGAAATTACAATGGGAATTCTTTGGACGTAAGAAATACAGGGTTTCTTTGTCCTTGAAGCATACTGCCATGGGAAAAACTACAGGCTTCATACTCACTCATTTATGCACCCCAATGTCTTTTTTTTTTTTTTTTGGTTTTTGGGTCACACCCGGCGTTGCTCAGGGGTTACTCCTGGCTGTCTTGCTCAGAAATAGCTCCTGGCAGGCACAGGGGACCATATGGGACACTGGGATTCAAACCAACCACCTTTGGTCCTGGATCGGCTGCTTGCAAGGCAAACGCGCTGTGCTATCTCTCCGGGCCCACCCCAATGTCTTTTATGGTGCCAGGAAACTTTCCACTCAGATATAGGTGATGACATCCTGACTCTGTAGCTGGAGATCTTGTTATTTGCATAGGTCATAGAGTGAAAGCTAAAAGAGAGTTTTTCTTTATGGTTTTAGGAGTTCTCTTCCATCATTGTTGTTGTAATTAGTCTTCTGTAATTAGTGGTCTTGGTTTTTGTTCAGATCCTAGGGCAGAGGGTATAGTCTTTCAGCATAGTTCCAGAAGTCTGTTCAGTCACAGTTGTCAAAGTCAGACCTGTGGTGTTAGAGATCTTGGTTTTGTACAAATCCTAGGCCTAGGCTATGAACTTTCTCATTGGTCCCCAAAGAGTCAACTTTTGACTGAAGAAATTTCTGTTTCTCCACAACACATCTTGTCCACAATCATAGTAATTAATGACTTACTACATTCATTACAAAAAGTTCCAAGAAAAAAAAAGAAGAAAAAATTATGTGATAGTTAGGTTCAGACCAAAATGGATGATAAAACTCTTGTTCTAGCACTACTTACAGACTTTAAAGAGTTCTTTAATGCTCTGTGGAATATATAAAAAGATTGATCAAAAATCACCAATATTTTCTGTACTTGGTTGTTGTTGGAGGGAAGTGGACAATTTGATGGCGGCAGTATGGTGCAGATGTTTTATGTATAAAATTCTACCTAACAGTTTTTTTTAACTGCTATGCCTAAAGTAAAAAGTAATTTTATCAACTCAGCTTCCCAACTACTGGAAGAAAGTAATGATTTGGGTGAGCACTGTTGAGATTCTGCAGCTATCAAACACTTGACACATCACAAACAGCACAGAACTAATTGTCCAAATACCGACATGCAATTATTCTCATCATTTACACAATTCATTGGGTGTGCTTTCTCAGATATGATAGCATGTTATATGTGTTATCTAGCAAATAAACCTGAATACTAACATGTAAATTAGAAAGAATGTTTGAAATCAAATAGAAGGTATATTTTTATTGCACACTGACAATTAAATTTGTATTCTAGATCCATGCTAATGCTACAGAGCTGAATTGGTCACTGTTATTGTCATCAAATTCTAGAAGGTCTACAATTACTTAAAATTTTCAGGTTTATAAACACAGATAATTTAATTAGCATCATCCAACTAAATATCCCTTCAATTTAATGGTATGTTTACACCCTAATATCCTTAAAATATAACATATCCCTGTGGATGTTAAGTTGTTAGAGCACTTAAAGTTTTTGTACCTAATTTATCATCCTTATTTCATAGAACTGTTTATAGCCATATTCTCCAAAACTCTTAACTGTGATTGATTCACTAAGTGGATGATTGAAGCAAACAAAAGACTCAAACAAAACACCTCCAAATGACTTTCCTTAAAAATGATGGAAAAAGAAAATGCCTCATTAAAAACCTATGTAAAACAAAATATAATATTCAATAGGCATTTTATCCCTTAACTTAAAGAACTTATTTTTCTATCCTTTCTGCTTTACTTTGTTAGACACTTGGTAGACTTTGTATTTCATTCTTCAAAGTTAAGCTGTAGAGGTGCATTTTGATATTAAGACAAAAACATCTTTATAATAAAATGCTAACAGTATTGGGCAGACAGGTATGTTGTTTGAGTAACCTGTTCTCACTCTAACCAGAATATTTCTTCTTTGCTTGTGCTCGTCCCATTTGGGCAGGAACAACCTCTGGTTTGGTCCCTGGACCTACCTGTTCTCCCGTATGCAAGTGGTCCTACTCTTCTCAACAATAAAGATCTTGGATTAGAGAGGCTTTTTTTTTTTTTTTTTTTTTTTGGTTTGCCTGTCTGTATGCCTGTTTGCCTGCTGGTGCCTTTTTGTCTGCTTGCAGATAGCTTGTGATGGAAGTTCCTGCACCTGTTTTTATCTCCCTAACCTGGTGTGGATTATTTCCTGTGTGGGCGTTGCTTCCAGACCCTCACTTCCAATCATCCTCGGGTATGGGGTATGATTGGGTTATGAGGCTTCCTCTACAGTATGTGTTTTGTTTTGTTTTTCTAAGGACACAATTAGTGGGCTTACCCTTGCCACACTCCTAATAGTGTTCAGAGACCATATGAACCAGGTCTGGTTGCATATAAGGCATATACACTATTTACTATATTATCACTCAAGCTCCAACAGATATCTGTTGTTGCTTTTATAAATGCAAATTGGTTGGCAAGGGCTATGCTGTGTGGATTATTAGCAGTTCTAGAAATGAAGTTATTTTTTCAGAGTGAACCCCAAACAGTTTAGTAGTTATATTTATTCCTGAAGATCACACAACAGTCTATATTTAACAAATATTGGCTATTGGAGAGTAGCTTGCCAGGGATAAAAGTCTCTGCAATTGATTAAAGACAGCAAAATCTTTTCATTAACAATTTTACAGAATTAGAATAGTTTGCAAAGCAAAATTAAAACTAGTTACAAAGAAGCAACCAAATTGGCATAGATTATTAGAAACATGCACACACAAACAAAATTACTTTAGAAAAAAATTTGTGATGTCCGAGACTTATTCTAAGATATTATTGGTTAAGAGTTCTCAACATTTTAAAAATTATTTTTATATTTAAATTATTGTAATTACAAATTAATGAGTTTTAGGCATACAGTATTTAGGCACCAAACTCGTTATCATTATAAACTTCCCTCGACCAATGTTTCCAGAGTCAATCCCAGAGTCCATATTCACTATAGACACCCATTGTAATAGGTACAGTATTAAGTTTTGTTGTTAAAATTTGGATCTCATAATATCAGTGTTGTTGAGTCTGTGGCTTTGATATTTAGTTCTTAACACATCCAATGTTCCTGAGTCACCTTAACCCCTGCCCCCTATTATTTGACATTCTCCTCCTCCACTCAGTTTTTTCCCTTCTCCTTACTGTATGCTGGAGTCTAGAGTATTCTAGCCATCTACTATTTACTATTGCATTCCTTCATGCAGTTATTCTAAATACCACCTATAATATATATCATCCTGCATTAATCCTTTTTCTGACTTATTTCATTTAACATAATATTTTCAGTGTTGTCCACGTTGCAGAGAATTGCACGATTGTGTCATCTCTAATAGCTACATAATATTCTTTCATACATATGTTCATCTTTATGATCTACTCATATATTGATGTACATCTAAATTGATTCCAACTCTTGGCTATTATACTGTGTGCTATAGTGAATAATGGTGCACACACATTCTTTTGAATGATTGTTTTTTCTGTCTTGGAGACAGATACCCAAAAGTGGAATTGCTAAGTATCATGGCAGCTCAATTCAAGAATTTACTGAGAACCAACATTCTATAGTGTTTTTCAAGGGGTTGAAACAGACAGCTTTCTCACTAGCAGTGGATTAAATTTCCCTTTTCACCACATTTCTAACAACACAGACTGTCTCCAGTATTTTTGGTATGTGCTATCCTCATTGCTGTAAGATGATATCACATTATTGTCTTATTTGGATTTCCCTAGTGATAAGAGATAATGAGCCCTTTTGTATCTGCCTATTGGTCATCTATTGGTCCACCTCACAGAGGTGTCCATTCATTTGTTCTCCCCATTTTTTTTATGTTTTGCAGGGTTAATCTCTGTGAGTATTTTGTATATCCTAGATATCAACCTGTTATCTGATGTATTGAAAGCAAATATTTTCTCCCACTCAAGGAGTTGTATTTTAGTTTTTTTTTAATTTTTATTGTGGTCAAAGTGAATTAAAAATCTTTCACAGTAATATTTAAGGCACATAGTGACAATGAATGAGTGGCATTCCCACCAACAGTGTTGTCCTCCCTCCATCTCTATTCCCAGCATGCATCCCATATCTCCCTCCTTTATCTCTGTAATGCTAATGTAGCTATTCTACACTAGTACAGCTTATTTTAGATTGGGTATTGATTCTGTTGTCGTTGACTTTGGATTTAGTGTTCAAGTTTGATTATTTTTTATTACCACTAAATGATCATACAACTGTCT